>NC_136525.1:56893498-56913498 GCF_053919585.1 Euprymna scolopes | reverse complement strand
AAGTGATCTAGAACGTTCTCGACGTCTCTCATGAGATCTCGAACGTTATCATTCAATAAGGTAAAAAGATATAGCAAACATCCACGTGATCGTCCTCTTTTTTATATAGTTCTCCTCTCCTGTGATGTCATTTCGTATGCATTTAACATACGCAGCACAATCTGCATTATAAAGATCTTCGTATCGTCTAAAATACGAGCACACGTCATTTTCTTTCTAGAGTTGTAAATAAAATGATCGATAATACACTAAATAGTGTTTTGTGAAAATATAATTTCGTCTTCAACGTTTTCAAAACTATACGATAATTTTTATATATTTTTTCTGTTCTTATCGATATAACAGAGCGCATATAAACGCGTATGAAAATATCAACAGTAGCCGATTGATGGTTGTCTTAGTAGCAGGAGCAGCGTTTGAACACATATACAAATTGGCAAGTGTGCTCGGACTTGCGTCTGAAGAAAAAGGAAAAACGACACAACGTGGTCGGGAAGAAACAAAGTCGGTGCCGAGGGAGACTGAATGTAAAGTGAAGGCGAGAATGGGCCGACTGTTGCTAACGTGCGGTCGAAAGAAAGAGTCAGAAGAAAGAGAAACGGCATCAGGTTAGATAAACATATGACAGCGAAACACTTTTGAAGTGGTGTCGAGAAGGGATGGTAACGGTAATAAATGCTTTTGTTAAAAAGGAAAAGGATTTTTTATTTACTTCTTTCCAGTTTTATTTTTATCTCTATATAAATAAAATGAACTCATTTTTCCCGTCTTATTTTGACATTAATAGGATTAAAAATCAAGATATTTCATGCAAATATAATATGCACAAACGGCAGAACAATATCTGAGGTGTGTTATAGGCTTATTATTTCTCAAATTCCTCGATAATCTTAGATTTCTATACTTTTTCTGCTGAGAAGTCACGGCCAAAATCGGTTAAGATCAATGGAAGTGGTAAAGTATTTTCTCTCTAATAAATTCCTCCTCTCCCTGCCACCACTTAACACCGTTTGAGGATCGTTCACAAGGAACAGTTGAGAAGAGAACACCGGTTTGGCTTCGTAGTTCTTTCATGTGAAGTTATTTAAAATCACTAAACTAAGCTGCAGTGCTCTGTGGCGTAGTGGTTAGCGTGCTGGACAATTCACATTATATTTTCACGTTCGCGCCGACCTACCGTAGTCGTTTGTTTTTTTTTTGTTTTTTTTCCTAAACAACTGGAATGGACTTTTCTTGGTGGCCGAACTGTTAACGTTGCAGATGTTTGTTTTTTTTTTTTTTCACACTTTATTTTCCTACTTTTACTCATGACTCCGGGTTTGATCCTTCCTACTTACCTACCATAACATTTTTTTAAACTCCCCCCCCCGTCCCGGAAACAAACACTCGGGCAACGCCGGGTACCCCGCTAGTTTATTAATAAAACAAAGTGTAACGCCACGTAAAGTTACATTGAGTATGAAGAAACATTTATTCAAATCTCTCTGTTTGCTTCAATTGTTTTCTTAAGATTTTTTTTTATAGTCGAAGTTTTTGTTCTCGTTGATGCTTAATAATATCCGGCATTAAAATTTTAAATTCCTCCATTTTTTTCTTTTTCACTTAACATAGGTTATCAATTTTTTGGTCCCCCGACAAAAGGAGTGTGAATCTGTAAATTTACCCTTGTCCGTTCGCCCGTCCGAACTTTTCTCGATAACTATGCCTTGGAATTTTTTGAAATTTTGCACAAACATTAAACATGATATGAGTAAAACAGTAACAGAACAGATTTTCCAGGAAAACTCCGGTTGCTCCTCTAGGGGTGCCTTTCCGGTCAACATGGCCAAAATTGACACTTTTGTGTTTATAAAAGAAAATTGATGCCTTGGATTTTTATAAAACTTTCTGAAAAGTTGTAGCTAACTGATTTCAATATAATTTTGTTTGTCTATACTTCGCGATAACTCTTGGGTGTGCTCCAGGGACTCTTTTAAAGCTTTTTTTTTTTTAATTACATTTTTCACCACAAACAAGGCAAATTGCCACTTTGGTGTAGGGGGCTACTATCCGGGGCAACAACTACTGGGGTACTATGTAGGGATTTGGGCAGCAAGATGTCGGTTCACGTTACACTTGAACTTCTGCACGTCAGTACTGTTGGGGAAGCAGGGACCTGGAATGGAATTCCAGAGTCTAGCAGTTCTGGGGAAGAAACTATTGGAGTAAAAAGATCTTTTACATCTAGGGGTCTCTACAGTGTGGGGGTGGGATTTAGCAGCCTGTCGGGTTTGTCGAGGGTGCTCACGTAGTGGGGGCACAAGTGATTGCAGTTCGTCAGAGCATTCACCATTAAAATACTTGTAGAAAAGGCAGAGGGATGCAACATTTCGTCGATGGGACAGAGGCTGAAGCTTAGATGCCAGTTCAGGGCCTATCAGATTTGCGACTCTCTTTTGAACCTTGTCAAGGAGCGAGAGACTAGTAGCAGATGCACCAGCCCAGATGTGGCAGCAATACTCCATACATGGGCGAATGGTGGCCTTATAGAGGTACAGGATACTTTCGGGTGTTAGTAGTTTTCTAGCACGGTAGAGAGAGCCCACCTTTCTTGCAGCGGCCCTGGCAATGCCTTCAATGTAATTGTTCCAACTCATGTTTCCTGTGAACGTTAGGCCAAGGAGTTTTAAAGATACACTCCATTGTTGGGACTATTTTTATCATATTTGTCCAAAATTTTCTATGTATGACCATTTAGCAGTTTTGCATGGTGCTGAACTCAAATTTTAATATGTTAAGGTCTTGGGGACTTTGGGGGCTAATTGGGGGGGCAAATGAGGGACTTAGTCATTTCTTTTTTGCATGATGCAGAACTCAAATTTACATAGATTAAGGCTTAAAACTGCATCGTTCGTTCATTTTCATCAGGATTTGACGTCCCCCGAGGACTTTTAGTGCTAAATAGAGGGGTGTCAAATGCTGAACTTAGTCATTTTTTATGCCTCGTTCACTGTGCACACACGGGCAACCATGCATGCTTCCCTTTTGGGGGAGGTTGTTTTTACACGGTTATAACTTTTCTCATTTGAAGATAATTTTTCCACTGCTTAGCAGAGTAAAATAATGTAAACTTGTTCAAATGCATATATGTGTTCCTTATTAACAAAAATAAAACGAAGAAAAGTCGACAGAACTCTTATATATTTGTCTTTATATTCTGTGGTAAAGAGAATTCAATTTCAAAGTCTCGTATTGTGAAATAACAGAAAATCTCATTCCGTTCAAGAACGCAAACCTTTTTAAAATCCTGTTTTTGACGTTGGAAACTTTCTTCCTAAGAATTGACACACATTTTGTTTCAAAAATCTCACATAATATTTTACTTCTCGCTGTTCTTGTTGAAATTGCCAACATTTCGAGCACAGTACCTTAGTCTTATTTTATGAAAATCTAACATTGACAATTGTAGTAATAGTTATGTTGTATCTGACATAAGTTTCGAGTTCTGGCTCTCAGCGTTGCATGCGACATAAAACTGGATTAGGTTGTATGAAGCCTAAAAAATATAATAAAACATATTACTTAATTAATAATAATATATAATTAATAAATAAAATATTAAACTTGTATAAAACCTAAAAACTGTACAAAAAATACGAAAACGTATCTAAGCACGCCTAGGTTAAAACAAGGCCACCTTTTAATACACAAAGAAAAATGAGTCACCCTTCTCCAAAAGCAAAAGGAAAATGTGAAATAGAAGTCAGCCGTTGTTTGACATATGTTGGTCATTTATTGTATGCATCGTACAGTTCCAGGTCCAAGCAAGTAAAGACGCGGTGAACTCAAAGAGTTGACTCACAAACAGATGTAGCTGACGACGTAGCAAATCTGTAAAGAGGATACCTATCCTTCCATCATGTTTAGCATCCAGAAAGCTGGTTGCCTAGGACGAACCCATCCGGAAACGTCTCCAGGGCGCATACAAATCAGAACTAATCCCTCCGACAAGCAATAGTACCAAAAATTAATTTCTCCACTCTGAGGGGAGGGCATATAGTCCAACTTCGACATACACTCCTGATCCCAACTTTTTTTTTTTAAGTCTTCCAATATTCAAACTGTCTGTTGATTAGTAGGATGTTTCAAAAAATTCAAGTTCGTTTCCAATTTCTAGAAATCTTACATCTCCTACATTCACCGACTCCGACTCCGACTCACTAGTTTATATTATAAAGAATAAAAAAAAAAAAAAAAAAAAGAATCTGTCTTAGAGAACCCAACCAGCTCGCACTAGCAGGCAGTGCCCTCACTAATTTATCCCTGCTCCAGGAGATGGTGTTATGAGGCTTCCCGCGGACACCCAACGGCGTCAGATGAACATATGACTGAGATAAATAAGTACTTTGTTGGTGTGGGAAACGGGTATTTAATTGAGCTGCGGTAGGTGTTGAATGCACCCGCCCTACCCCCAAACATTTCATTTCCGTTCCGAATACATCACCTCTATAAAAAAATATCTTGTCATCGGAAGCCTAATTCCACCCGGACTTCCTGTACGTTTACCGAAATGAATGGCAGTCGTACGAATCTATGCACCGTCTGCATCATATTGACCAGGTTTATTTTATTTAATATTATCATTCTTTCTTTTTTTTTTTACTCACTTTCATCCCAAACAAGACATATCACCAAATGAACGTAAGGGGCTAATAATTGGGACCATGCCTATGAAAGGTTAACAATATTTTGGTTGACGTTACATTTGAACTTTTGAATTTAAGTACAGTCAAGGGAGTAGGTAGCAGGATGGGAATTCCAAAGTCTACCTGTTTGGGGGAAGAAGTTATTCGAGTACAAATTTTCTGGCATTTCTAAGAGTCTTTTTTTCGGTGGTAGAATGCTATAAATAAAGAGTGGTTGTAGAAAATTCCTTCTATATTAAAAAACTAAAATACAAAAAACATCTTTATGATGTACATACCCGTTACGGAACGAAAAAATAATCTAAAATTACATAAATTGATAAAGTAAAGCGAATAATGGTAAATCATAACCATTAGAAAGCTGAAAACGAAGAAAAAATCTCGGAAGTTCGAATTGAGTTATCTTTGTTTATTCAAGATGGTGGAACGAAACACTTCGTCCTCGTTTCATCATAAAATTTTATTTTCTTAATTAAAAAAAACTATTTGATCAATTTACGTGATTTTAGTATATGACATTTTAGTTCCGTCACGGTACGTGCATCATACAGATGTACATACAGATACGGAGTGTGATGTTCACAACGTTTCGGTCGATGTAACCTCCGATCTTCTTCAGATGTATCTTGTCGAACTCGGATTACGAATTACTTAGGACCTCTATTCAGTCATGGCTGACAGAACGAGAGCATGCTACCCCCGTGAAGTAAATAAAGGGTTTCGTTCAAAATTCCGTCCACATTTCCGAGTTCGGCAGAAACATTCCCGAGTTCGACAACTGAAAGTGAAAATGTTTGTATTTTATTTATAATATGAAAGAAATATCTCATTTCATTTTACTATTGAAAAAAAAAAAAAACTTGTAAAAAATATTTCAAAGTGAAAAATGAAGAATGGGAGAAAACTTCGGAGGAACTTTTTTTTTAGGTCTTTACCATCCAGCCGACAGAGCTGCAGAAAGCCTTTGTCAATACAGGAATACTGAACATGTATTTAATCACAAAATTTAATGGTTTCTTTCTATTATGAGAAGGCAATTGCCTAAGTGTGTAAGGTTCAGCTAAAGTCTGAAACTACACAAGATTTATGAGAATAAATAAAATAAAATCCTATGGTCGAATGCTTAGCATAATTAGATCCTTCTTTAATGAGAGAAGAATCCAGGTTGCCATTGATGGACGTACGTTCAAAAATTTGATAAAAATGCGGGTGTACCTCAGGGATCGATCCTTGGACCTTTATTATTTCTGATATTCATAAATGACAGCTGATAAAATTGTCTCTGAGATGGGTATATTTGCCGACGGCACCACGCTCTATAGCAGACACGTGGGGAAAACTAATGAGCACATATCTAAGGTAATGGCTGAAACCTTAGAGGAAGACCTTCAGTCTGTAGTGGAATGGAGTCAAAAATGGATAGTGACGTTCAATGCTGCCAAGACAAAGCTGGTTTCCTTTAATAATTACATGAAACCTTACCAACCATCAATAATTATGGCTAGAGATACTTTACCTGAAAGCACTTCGTTCAAGCTTCTTGGCTTAACCTTCTCAGGAAACATGAGTTGAAATAGATACAGAGATGAATGCCAAAGCTGCTGCAAAGTGTGGGCTCTCTATAACGTGCTAGAAAGTTACTTACGCATGAAAGTATCCTGTACTTCTATAAGGTCACCATTCGCCCATGTATTGAGTACTGTTGTCATATTTGGGCTGGTGCATCTGCTACTAGTCTCTCGCTCCTAGATAGGGTCCAAAAGAGAGTCGTCAACCTAATAGGTCCCGAACTGTCATCTAAACTTCAGCCCCTGTCTCATCGACGAAAATGTTGCATCCCTCTGCCTGTTTTACAAGTATTTTAATGTTTGATGCTCTGATGAACTACAAGCCCTTGTACCCCCTCGAGGAAAATACCCCCGACAAACCCGACAAGCAGCGAAGTCCCACTCCTACACAGTAGAGATCCCTAGATGTAAGAAGGCCTTCTACTCTAATAGCTTCTTCCCCAGAACTGCAGGACTTTTGAATTCTCTTCCAGTTTCCTTCTTCTCCAACTGTACTCACATGCAGAAGTTCAAGTGTAATGTAAACAGACATCTTGCTGCTAAACTCTCTACATAGTGCCCCTGCAACTTAGGTCTCTGATAGTAGCCCCCTACATCAGAGTGGCAGTGTGCCTTGTTGGGCGTGAAAATGTAATAATAATAAAAAAAAGAAGAATGAAATAGAGAAAGGAAAAAATTGAAAAAGTAAGATGGAAAGATGAATTTGAGATATATATATATATATATATATATATATATATATATATATATATATATATACTAGCGGGGAGGGAAGGGTACCCGGCGTTGCCCGAGTGTTTGGAGGTGTGTGTGGTCGGGCGGGGGTTGGGGTGTTAATGAAAATCTAAGAATAAGCGAAGTAAAAAAAGAAAACAGAAAAACGAACGTTAATACTTAAGCGGGCGTACTCGGGCGGTGGGGGGTGTAATCAAAACATCGAAAAAAAAACACAAAAAATCTAACGTAAGGCAAACGAACGATGTTAAATGCAAAAATAGAAAAAACAAAAACAAAAATGAAAACAGAAAAACGAACGCTAAAACTGCTTTAAAAAATCTGAAAAATTAAAAAAAAAAAAAAAAACACGTGAAAAATGGCTTAAATAAGCCTGTTTCGATATTAAAATTTAAAAAATCGGCGGGTACCCGGGTGTATTTGGGTGTGTGTGGTCGGTCGGTTAGTGAAAACCTAAGAATAAGCGAAGTAAAAAAAAAAACAGGAAAACGAACGGTACGTGAAAAATAGCTTAAATAACACTGCTTCAATATTAAAATTTAAAAAATCGAAAAAAAAAAATTCGAACCCAAAACGTTTAGATAATGACCCAACGCTCTAACCAACAGCTAACACGACACACATGAAATTCTTTCAGTTCTTCAAATATTTAAACTAAATCAGGTCATGACGTCGTCTGACGCATGCGTAGAACTGATCTCGTCATGAGATGAAGGTTTTTGCTGACCCCCCCCCCCTGTAGAAAAGTGTTGATTTAAGGGTGAAAAAATTAACGTTTTTGGCCAATTTTTCGATATTTGTCGGGCGAAGGATGGGACTTTCATATGAGAGCAATTAGCTGCCGAGGCAATGTGGAAAATATGTACAGACTAATGTAAATAATACAAACGTTTGACAGAGAGATATATTGAAAGATATTAACAGAGATGACGAAGAGAGAGATTGAGAACAAAGTAACAAAAAATATGAACAATAGGAAAAAGAAAGATAGAGATTAAAAGATACTCGAGTTTTAGCCCGTTAAAAATGGGCAAAAGTTATAGCCCGTTGAAGTAAAATGAATGCGTTATGCTAAACTTCTACAGTATTTGTGGCATTGCGGTAACTAATCTATATTGATGCATATTAATACTTAAATGTTCACTAAACAGATATCATAATACTTAGTTTGCTGAACCATATCATAACAAAGGTTCATTCAAAGTTTCAACCAGATAAGCCCAGTATTTTCCGGAAAATGATTGGACAGACAGACAGGCAGACTGACCGACTAACAAACTAAAAGAAATGTAATATAGAAGTTTGACAGAGATATATTGAAAGATAGAGAAATACCAAGATGAGTGACAAAGAGAGAAAGAGAAGATAGAGATAGGATAAAGACAAAATAGATATAAACAAGAGAAAGGGTGAGATTAAAAGGGGGAAAAAGACGGGGAGAACGAGAAAGAGAGAGGGGGTAGAAGAAATAAATTGTCTTCCGTTATTAAATTACAAAGATTTTTATTTATTTACTTGACGCCCCCTCCCCGTTTGTCTTATGTAATTCTATTCGAATCCGCCATTTTCTTTTGCTTTGATATTTTTTTTTGCACTTATAAACTCGAAAGGCTGAATCCCTCGTGACCACAATTCGCGCATGCGTAGTCCCACCGACGCTTGGCCAATCGCAGAGTCTCATGTCATTCGAGACACCACTGTCAACAGGGCCGCTATTTGAACGACGGTTATTATTGTATGCTTGACAATTTTATTTGAAGTTGTTTTCTTCTTCTTGGGGTTCTCATCGATACTTTATACTTCAATGTAAAAGTTATCCCTTACTAGCGAGACCTTAGGAAATCCCACGGCGACTTTAATAATCTCTCGGTATAATTAAAGCTTAATGATGATGTTTTTGATTTTGTAATCGCTACTATTATATAAAAGTCACTTTGCGCGCGCACGCATGTGTGTGTGTGTGTGTGCGTGAGTTTCTTTCCTCATAGGTTCCGAAATGGCTGTGCTTATCTTTTGCTAATTTCACACAAGGGCAATTTATATGTCGAGCAATGGTCTTAGATATGTTTTGTACAGAAATTCACCCAATAAGAATCGAAAATCGAAAAAATCCAACCCTAAAAATAGTCTTTCTTTCTTATAGATAAAAAATAATTTTTTCAGGGGAATATTTTACATTACACGGCAGATTCTAACATTTCAGCAAATTATGTCTTCTTAAAAAAAAAAAAAACAGAATTATTTTCAACTAGAGGTATAGCTTAGTCGTAGAGCATTAGACAACAAATCAAGTGGTCCTGTGTTAAAGCCCAGGTGTACCTCACTATTTTATTTTAATATTTTCTTATTAATGAGTTCAATTTAAAATTGTTGCAAACCATTTCTTCGTTTGCATACTTTAAAACTAAACTTTAATCAGAAGTGACTTTTCCAGGGCATTCATCAAGCCCAAATATCAGCTGAGTTGATATTGTAAACAAACATGACGAGAACTCCGAATCTCCTAACTGCATTTTCAGCAATTATTGACTGCCATAATTGTTGTCGTCTCACCACGTTTTGGCCAGCTAAGCCTCTTGCCGGCTTTGGGTAGGATAAATAATAAAATAATACAAATTACTCATCTCAATAATGAATTCCAATTAATCAAATAATACTTATTTATAGTGTTTAGTTTGATTGGTTCTAGAAGAAAATTGTTTTTGTTTTTGACTTTGCGGAAAATGATTGAGTTTTGCAAAAAAAAAAAAAAAATTTTTTAAATAGCAATATTTCTTCAGAAAGCTATCTTGTAGCACCAAATCCTCTAACAGGTATTACCACTCCGAGTTAACGTGGACATGGGAGCAATGGTAGCTAAGAAGTACATTCGCCACAGCTCCAAATGGGGTCTAACCACTAAATATCTTTGAAGGTCATACGCAGACTTGTTTGAGGTGAATTGAAGCAAAAACTAATTGAATGTGACCATCCATTTTTGGCTCCATTTTACCACAGACTTATACACAGTCATGTTTGATTTACATAGAGACATTGGCCGCAAGTAAAAAAGATGCATCCACCCTTTTGTGTATTTATCGATGAAAATGTAATTTCTAATTTCAACGTGACGGACACAATGGCAGACAATGCATCTAAGAGGGAAGAAGAGAAGGAACACCTGACAGAATGAATAAAAGCAAATCGGTCAGTAATAACGTTAACTTCATGGACTGAACATCGCATCACGGAAAAACGCGGGGGGCAAAGACCAAAGCACTTAACTTGAATTACGCTCTACCAGAGGTAGGGTTAGGGTTTGCGTTAGTGTTGCACACATCCTTACCAGGCGATAATTTCGTGCGGTGAAAGGTACTCGTTCGACCGTTTTAAGGCGTTTAAACGCGATGGGGGCTCAGTCGTTTTCCTCACATCTTTCCCAAGTTGGAAATTCGAAAAACAACAATAGGATTAAAGCACACGCACACACACACACACACACACAGGCACGCGCGCACATACACACACACATACACGCACAAACGCAGACACACATCTTGGATTGTGGAATATAACAAACTTGTTATTTATATGTGCTCTGTTGTTATATATTAACAAACATCGAGCGTCCGATTTAATAAGAATTAGTATACATAAAAAACATATATATATTTTCAAGTAAATGTATATATATATATATATATATATATATATGAATATATATATATATATATATATATATATATATATATATATATATATATATATTCAAGAAAATATTATTGAATGGAACAGAGACAATTTGCTTTATGATTCTTTTTTTTAATTATTCGACTTTCCGTTTAATCTTTTTTGTATCAAAATTCAAAATATTAATTAAAGTTCTATAATTGTTGCTGTCAGGAGCGCTTTCGATTCATCCACGAATCATCATCAGGTGTTTAGGTAAAAGCGCGAATGAGCGAAAATTACAATTAAAAGTGAAAATTAAAATATATAGTAAACGGCGATGATAAGTTAAAATATATAAAGTCGATAAAAAGTCGATTAATATATATATATATATATATATATATATATATATATATATATATATATATATATATATATATATATATTTATACAAGCATGGGTGCCCGGCGTTGTTCGGCGTTGCCCGGGTATTTGGGGGTTTATGTTGAGCAAAAAAGCGGTCAATATTTTCAACTTTGACCCTTACTATGACCCCTTAAATTTTTTTTGTTTTGGGCTCAAATCAAGTTATTATGTCAGATCCATGTCCAAGGAACCTATATCTAAAATTTCAAGTGATTAGACCCAAAATTGTCGGAGGAGTTTGGTAGAGTTCTCAAAAGTTAAATCGTTGAACTTTGACCTCTTAATCGCCAAATTTCTGTTATTGCGTAAGAAAATGTACACACACAGACACACACACAGACAGGCACTTTCACTTTTATAGATATATAGATAGACTAGCATTTTAGCCCGGCGTTGCCCAGGTGTTTGGAGGTGTATGTTGAGAAAAAAAAAGTGATTTTTTTTTTATTTGACCCCTATTATGACCCCTTAACATTTATTGTTTTAGGCTCAAATCAAGTTATTAAGTTAGATCCATGTCCAAGGAACCTATATCTAAAATTTCAAGTGTTTAGATCCAAAATTGTTGGAGGAGTTTGGTAGAGTTCTCAAAGGTCAAATCGTTGAACTTTGACCCCCTTAACAGCCAAATTTCTGGCCGAAATACGATCAAACAGATATTTTCGCAAATCTCAGTACCCTGTATATCAAAATTCGAGTCTGTAGACTTAAAATTGACAGAGTTATTGCGTAGCAAAATGTACACATATACACACACAGACACACACACACAGACACTTCACTTTTATAGATATACTAGCAGTTCCGCCCGGCTTTGGTCGGGCCCTATGTACTGTTCATAAAGTTATGTACATATGTATATATTAAAAATTCTGAATATGTAATGTAATGCCTTTCTCTATAATAGTCTTCCTTAACTACCATAGAGAAAAGACAGGCAGACATTTTCATTTTTATAGATATACTAGACTACCCGTTACCCGTTGGGTCAATATGTTATATTAGCAATGGAATTAATGTATGAGCGTGACACTTGTGATGTAAAGAAAATAGTTTTTTGTGACATAACAGAAACACCTGGATTAGAACCCAGGCGCGGAGCAAACCCTCTCAGTGGTGACGGACCCAGTAGATCTTTCCAGATCATCCGTCTAGGAGAAGGAAAACTCTGAAACTAAACCAAAGAGGAGGGAGGCCTCTTCAGTCTTGGATGACAACCTTCCTAGAGCTGGTGACTCAATCAAATTACCGGTTTGCAAACCTAAAATGCTTAAGGAGTAGATAGGTCCTGCCTATCGCCCGGCTTCCATACTCCTTCTTTGCCTATTAGTCAGGCGCAGAGATACTATCACAGTGATTCGACAGAAACACCCAGTGGTAGATCTTGTTTCTTGTCTAGGGCAATGAACGCCGTTTCCCCACTCCCGACACACATTCCACCTCTAAAGCTGGGCACTTGAGAATGCTTGAGTACCACATATGCCTGAGCAATTAGATTGGGTTGACCTTCCTCTGATGGGTTGAGGGTACCGGATTGACAGTTACTGGCTGCTGTTTCCGACTGGTAGTACAGGAGCCCTAACTCTTTGGTAGCTCTTAGAGCGGCTGCTCCATCAACAGTTGAATAATATCGGGATGTTTGCAGTGCCATGGCGCGCATGGAAAGAGACCCTGCACTCATCCCCAGTGGGCTTTCCTGAGGCCACAGTCCTAGTTGATGGAGGGTCAGCTGATGGTCTACTTGTGATGCATGTGTGATATTCTGCATAACCTCCTGTTCGGCTTCCCCTAACCCAACTGAAACTCGTTAAAAAACATGATGACAGTACAATCTAAAAATAAGCTTAAACCAGGCTTAGGGTCAAACAAATCCAACTTGCCTCCTTCCTTGAGGCTTGCATTCACAAATATCCGTGGGCTTAGAACTAATTTAGCTGATGTTAAAGCATTTCTCCTAACAAATACCCCGGATATCTTAGCACTAAGTGAGACTAACCTGCACTCCTCCATCCCCTCTAACTACTTTAACATGCCTGGATATCTCCCACTCTGCAAGGACTCTGACAGACATATGCACGGACTTGGAGTTTACATTCGTAATACCCTTCCCTTGACTAGAGAAACAAACCTAGAAACGGATGATCAAGCCTTTATGTGCTTTAGACTAATCATGCAACACAACATTAGCTACTTTTACTTTCTCTACCGCTCTCCCTCGACCCAAGACTGCACCATAATAAACAAAGTATCTGACAGCATAGACACAGCACTCTCCTTCGACACTAGCGCCCAAGTACATGTATTTGGCGACTTTAATGTCCATCACAAAAACTGGCTTGGATTCTCTACTTACACAGATGCAGCAGGCAGCGCAACTCATAGCTTCTCTGTATCTCACTCCCTATCGCAAATTGTTACTTTTCCAACCCGCTTCCCTGATCAGGAAGGACAACACGCATCACTATTAGATCTGTTTTTGACCACAGTTCCTGATGATTGTGTAACGAAAGCCAACAGCCCACTTGGGAACGCTGATCATGCGTTGATAATGGTTGAAATCGCCCTAAACTCTAGACCCAAAACTGAAGAGCCAGTGCTCAAAACAACGAGATATTATAAAAAGGCTGACTGGGAAGCTATCAGAGATCTTATCAGAGACGCCCCATGGGGAAATATTTTTTCTCTTCCTGCTGAACAGTGTGCAACCGAGACCACTGAATGGTTCAAAACTGCAATCGAAGCACATGTTCCCATGCAGAAATTCTATAGCAAGCCCCACTCTCCCCAATGGTTTACTTCGACTTGCGCAACTGCCATTGCTCAAAGGCAGCATGCATTCCGCAGGTTTAACCGACATAAGTCCAGTTCAAACAGACAGAAGTACATAGAAGCTAGAAGTAACGTTAAGAAAGAAATAGCGACAGCTAAGAGGGAATTTACGGAAACCACTAAAAAACGCATCGAAGCACAAAAACTAGGAACTCGTGACTTCTGGAAAATCTACAACAGTGTAGTAAATAATGGGCAATCAACAATTCCCCCACTAACCAACAATCACGAGGTTCTTTGCTCAGCAACCGAGAAGGCTAACATGCTTGCCAGTCGGTTTGCCTCAAACTCCACACTGGACCCTCTAAACCACCCCCTACCTCAATTTCCTATGCGGACAGACGCCACGCTAGACGATCTGAAAATCACCCCTGCTCAGGTGGATGCTATCATAAAAAACCTTGACACTTCCAAAGCATGTGGACCCGACCTCATCCCAGCTGTGCTATTAAAAAAGTGCTCAGCCGAAGTAGCTCCAGTTCTCTCCAAACTCTACAACAAATGCCTTAATGAATCTTGCTTTCCGAGCTGTTGGAAAACTGCTTCTGTTGTACCAGTATTCAAGAATTCTGGCGAAAGAACTGACCCATTAAATTATCGCCCTATTAGCCTCCTCCCACTTTTTGCCAAAATATTTGAGACCTTAATTAACCATGCTCTAGTCCAGCACCTTACAAATGCTAAACTTCTGACCGACCATCAATATGGATTTAGACAAGCCCGTTCCACGGCAGACATCCTCACTGTAATCTCTGAACGCATATACCATTCACTGGACAAAGCGGGAGAGGGCAGAGCGGTAGCTCTAGATATATCTAAGGCTTTTGACAGGGTATGGCATGAGGGTCTCCTCAGGAAGATTAGATCTTACGGTATCACTGGTAGAATACTTAACATAATTAAATCCTTCTTAGATAAGAGAAAAATCCAGGTTGTCCTCGACGGTCGTACATCTAAACAATATGATATAAATGCGGGAGTGCCCCAGGGATCTATCCTTGGACCTCTGCTGTTCCTGATATTCATAAATGACCTTCCCGACAAAATTGCCTCTGAGATGGGTATATATGCTGATGACACCACACTCTATAGCAGGCACGACAGGAAAACAAATGAACATATATCTAAAGTAATGGCAGAAACACTAGAGGATGACCTCCAATCAGTAGTGGAATGGGGACAAAAATGGATGGTAACGTTTAATGCCACCAAGACAAAACTGGTTTCATTCAATAATTACAAGAAACCTTCTCTATCACCTATAGCAATGGCCAACGACTCTTTATCTGAGAGTACGTCTCTCAAGCGCCTTGGCCTAACGTTCACAGGAAACATGAGTTGGAACAATTACATCGAGGGCATTGCCAGGGCCGCTGCAAGGAAGGTGGGCTCTCTCTACCGTGCTAGAAAACTTCTAACACCCGAAAGTATCCTGTACCTCTATAAGGCCACTATTCGCCCATGTATGGAGTATTGCTGTCATATTTGGGCCGGTGCATCGGCTACTAGTCTCTCGCTCCTTGACAGGGTTCAAAAGAGAGTCGCAAATCTGATAGGCCCTAAACTGGCATCTAAACTTCAGCCTCTGTCCCATCGTCGAAACGTTGCATCCCTCTGCCTGTTCTACAAGTATTATAATGGTGAATGCTCTGAAGAACTGCAATCACTTGTGCCCCCACGACGTGAACATCCTCGACAGACCCGACAAGCTGCAAAATCCCACCCCCACACTGTAGAGATCCCTAGATGTAAAAGATCTTTCTACTCCAGTAGTTTCTTCCCCAGAACTGCTAGACTTTGGAATTCCATTCCAGGTCACTGCTTCCCCAACTGTACTGACATGCATAAGTTCAAGTGCAACGTGAACCAACATCTCGCTGCCCTAATCCCTACATAGTACCCCAGTAGATGTTTCCCCTGATAGTAGCCCCCCACACCAAAGTGGCAATGTGCCTTGTTTGGGGTGAAAATGTAATAAAAAAAAACAAAAAACAAAAAACATTTCAGTGAAAGTATATTAAAATGAAAAAAGAACATAGATAGATTTCTATGAGTCGTTCAGTTTATAATTGTTTATTTAAAAAAAAAAAAAACTTACAGCCATTGAATTGTAAGTTGTTTGCCATACTTATAGGTAAATGTTCACTAAACAGATACCGTTATACTTCAAGCAAAATTCAAATTTTGATATATCTTTTTTAAAATGAAATTGTTAGTTGAAAGTACAGAATAGTTAAAAACACTCTCCCCTATATTAAGACTGGCTTTTTAACTAGAAAATGAAAATAAAATAAAACTTATTTTCATTTATCTTAAACATTCATGACCCATTGGGTTAAATATTTAATTTATATATCAATAATAAGGTCAATGAAACTAATTAAGACAATGCGGATTTAACGATGTAAAAAAAAAGCAGAAAGTATTAACAATTATTTATTTGGATAATTTCAACGTGAAAAAAAAAACAATTAGGACGATCGTGACGATTTTATTTACGCTGTTATAGGTTTATGTTTATGTACTCATGCGCAACCGGAAGTCGTAAACCGGACGCATGGTTGCAACATCCGTTACAAGGTCATTTGAGTTTTATAATTATATAGATATATAGATAGATAGATTGGATGCAATATATAGTAACTAGCGGGGGTACCCGGCGTTGCCCGAGTGTTTGTATCCGGGACGGGGGGGGGTAAAAAATGTTATGGTAGGTAAGTAGGAAGGATCAAACCCGGAGTCATGAGTAAAAGTAGGAAAATAAAGTGTGAAAAAAAAAACAAAAAAAACATCTGCAACGTTAACAGTTCGGCCACCAAGAAAAGTCCATTCCAGTTGTTTAGGAAAAAAAAAAAAAAAAAAAAAAAACGACTACGGTAGGTCGGCGCGAACGTGAAAATATAATGTTAATCGTCCAGCACGCTAACCACTACGCCACAGAGCACTGCAGCTTAGTTTAGTGATTTTAAATAACTTCACATGAAAGAACTACGAAGCCAAACCGGTGTTCTCTTCTCAACTGTTCCTTGTGAACGATCCCCAAACGGTGTTAAGTGGTGGCAGGGGGAGGAGGAATTTATTAGAGAGAAAATATTTTACCACTTCCATTGATCTTAACCGATTTTGGCCGTTACTTCTCAGCAGAAAAAGTATAGAAATCTAAGATTATCGAGGAATTTGAGAAATAATAAGCCTATAACACACCTCAGATATTGTTCTGCCGTTTGTGCATATTATATTTGCATGAAATATCTTGATTTTTAATCCTATTAATGTCAAAATAAGACGGGAAAAAATGAGTTCATTTTATTTATATAGAGATGATTTAAAAAGTATTTTAAAAGAAGACTCATGCGCCACCACCAAGAATCGAAACCAAAACGTTCAGCTCATGATTTATTTTGCCTCAGCCGTCAATGTCTGGGCTATGAAAACATGTCTCCTACAAGGCTAAAAATTAAAACATGAACTAATAACTACTACGTTATACATTCGTAATGCCGGCGTTCGACCTTCACCGGGCAAATTTCATTTTTTTTTCTTTTTCACATTTTTGCACAGATTTTTCCGGGCTGAAACCCAAATATAAAGTTTTGCATGGACTCAAAAACTTATATATGAAGTATCATGTCTGTAGACCAAAAACTCTAGGAGGAGTTTGGTAGGCAAAATTTGTTAAACAAAAATATATGCGTATACATAAATATATATGGAAACAATTTTATGTTTACTGTAAGCTTTTTAAGTAAATATTATGCAAGTATAAATCATGTAGAATATCTGCATGAATATAATTACACGTAATAGTTAACTAGATGATCATCCCATAAGAAAACCGAAAAAAAACTAATAGGGAATTAATTAAAATGAATGTTTAAAAGAATATGCAAATTAGCTAGATCTTTTGCTAGTGAATGCAATCCCACAACCCATATATAAGAAAATTGTATTTTCTTTTTAAATAAATGGAAAAGAGGGTTTTTAATATGAATATCAATACACACAAAAGAAAAACGAATTTATAGGAGTATATATATATATATATATATATATATATATATATATATACCAGCAAAGATACCAGCGCATCGGAAGGGACTTTTCTGCACACTTAGGTACGCGATTTGTGGGCAGCTATCCAGTAAGTGGATGTTGTAAGAGGGAAGTAAATTTAAACTCAATGCTTAAATCTTATCTAACACATTGAATACTGAAAACATACCACAATCAGTTTTTCATCATATCCTTTTGTAGGACTTTTCAAAGAAGAGTCTCGTGGTAAACTACATTTCTGCTTCTTTGATTTGGAGCCAGAATGTAGAGTTTTTCTGAACTTCCTGTCCGACTGATGGAGACGTAGAACATACCGTGACTGAAGCAGTCTGATGTCAGGTCTACGCCAATGGTTTTAAACGTCTGACTTTGTCTTTTATTTATGCTCATTGTAAAACACACCTTCACAGGAAACATTTCTAGATAGTACAATTACAACAACGCCCAACATCCCCCCCGGCCGCCGCCGACCCCCCCCCCCGGGCCCAATATAAACAAAATGTTTTGTGGGGGGGGAGGGTCAACGTGTGGGTGCTCATGTTAGGTTAAATTATCATAGAAAAGTGATCCCCCAGTTTATTGAAACTAACATTTCTTCAAAAAGTCCCAGGGTCCAGGAGTTCATACCATGCAAACGGTAAATTTTCGATGGTTTGATTATCAGATTTAGTGTAAGAAGAAAAAAATCGGTTTATGTCAAAAAACGAAAATAAATGTCTTTTTTTATCATAAAAATAATTATTTGTTCAATCATGAGAAAGTGAAAGGAGGCCTGGGTTTTTTTTTTGGGGGGGGGGTTGTTTTTTTTGGGGGGGGGCTCGTTTGGCTCTTTTTGGTGTTTTTTTAGTAAATGCACGGGCGGCCATCTTGCTTGCCAAACTGTAGTGATTACGTTGGATACTAAATATCTTCAAATATGTATAACTGCTTGTTTGCACAAAAAATAAATGAAATATTCGTTCTCAGCGTCTCCTAAAACCTTTAAAAGTCGACAATTCAAAGGTGAATTCCGAGGGGTCGGTAAACTAAAAAAAATACCGATTTATGGTAATAATTATACCATAGCGATGTATGTTATATTATATATGGTAAAAAAATATATTTTATATTAAATCTATATTATTATAAAACTCAAATGACCTTGTAACGGGTATTGTAAACAACATCCGGTTTACGACTTCCGGTTGCGTATGCGTACATAAACATAAACTCGTAAACAAATAAACATAAATCACTACTTTTGCAGAATTTGACCTGCACACTAAAATATTAACGCTATTATTTAGAAATTATTATTTAACATGGGAAGGGTAGGGATATTTTGCAACTATTCTGTATTACAACTATACTGTCACAATTTTCTTACAAATAAATCAACTTTAACCCGTTGACACCGTATTGTTTTACTGTGTACGTTTTAAGCGTCCCCTTTAGTTTTTTTTTTTTTTTCGCGTTTAAATTATCTAAATAAAAAATTGTTAATACTTTCTGCTTTTTTTTACATCGTTTATTTCTGTATTACGTTTAAATTATTTTAACACAATTTTCGTACAAATAAATCTACATTAACCCATTGACAACCATAAGAGCATTTTACAACGTATTGTTTTACTGTGCACGTTTTCAGCGTCCCAATTGTTTGTTTTTCACGTTTAAATTAAAAGATATATCAAATTTTGAATTTAACTTTAAGTATTATGCTATCTGTTCAGTGCACATTTACCTATAAGTATGGCAAACAAACCACTTATAGTTCAATGACTGTAATTTTTTTTTTTAATCAAAAATAAACAATTATAAACAGAACGATGAATTCTATCGATGTAAAACTACTAAATACAGTGGAAAAAACCGGATAACTCAACAATAACAAATAAAAAAAAAGGTTTGTACTCATGCAGAGAGTAATCCAGACGTAACTCAGCGCACGCCCGGCTTTCTCTGGAACATGACGTCAACAGCCGGAGTAAGCTGAGCGTCGCCGAGAAAATTAAGCTGTCTGACGAAACATAAAGCTGAACCAATGCAATGTAGCGCGATGATTTTCAACGCG
>NC_136525.1:56873498-56885998 GCF_053919585.1 Euprymna scolopes | reverse complement strand
TTTTAGCATCCATATATATATATATATATATATATATATATACATATATATATATATATATATATATATATATATATATATATATATATATATACTAGACTACCCGTGACTCGTTGGGTCAGTATGTTAGATTAGCTATGGAATTAATGTATGAGCGGGACACGTCAGACGTAAAGAAAATAGTTTTTTGTGACATAACATAAACAGTTCTATGAAAGTATATTAAAATGAAAAAAGAATATAGATAGATTTCTATGAGTCGTTCAGTTTATAATTGTTTATTTAAAAAAAAACTTACAGCCATTGAATTATAAGTGGTTTGCCATACTTATAGGTAAATGTTCACTGAACAGATACCGTAACACTTAAATTCAAATTTTGATATATCTTTTTTAAATGAAATTTTTAGTTGAAAGTACAGAATAGTTAAAAACACTCTCCCCATGTTAAGAATGGCTTTTTAAATAGAAAATGAAAATAAAATGTAACTTTTTCATTTATTTTAAACAAACATTCATGACCCATTGGGTCAAATATTTTATTTATGTTAATAATGAGGTCAATAAAACTAATTAAGACAATTATGGAAATGAACAATGTAAAAAAAAAAAATGCAGAAAGTATTAACAATTGTTTATTTGGATAATTTAAACATGAAAAAAAAAACAATTGGGACGCTGAAAACGTACACAGTAAAGCAATACATTTTATTGTGTTGATTATTTATTTGTAAAAAAAAACATTTTCGGGGTTATTTATTTATTATTTATTTATGAAAATGTATGAATGTTTTTAAGATAGGTGTATTAAAAAATGGAGAATAATTTTTTTAAAAAATGAAGGCAGTGGGTAAATCGCCGTTGTAAAATGCTTTTATAGTTGTCAACAGGTCAAAGTTGATTTATTTGTAAGAAAATTGCGACAGTATAGTTGTAATACAGAATAGTTGCAAAACATCCACACCCTTCCCATGTTAAATAATAATTTCTTAATAACACTAATAATTCAGTCCGCAGGTCAAATTCTGCAAAAGTAGCAATTTGTGTTTATTAGTTTACGTTGTTAGGGGTTTATGTTTATGTACACATGCGCAACCGGAAGTCGAAAATCGTATGTGTGGTTGCAACACTCATTAAAAGCTCATTTGAGTTTATATATATATAAGAGAAATTAAAACAAAGGGATGTAGTGCTTACCTGATATACGCAATGTTAGACTTAAACTAATATAAATAACAGTATTAATATATAGAAAATGTAATCCCAACCAAATTAAAAAAGCTCAATACGCAATAGAGAGTAGAGCTTATTATAAGAGAAAGAAAATTAAAACGGTTAAGTTGAACTTTACAATCAAAATTTATTGTTCGACCGAATGCTTCAAAAAGCAATTTACAAATTCCTTATTCTGCGGATTTTTAAAGAATGCTATTCTTGTTATTCTTCTCATCGGGTACATAAAGAAATCAGCAAATTATATTTGTAACGATGCTAGAATTTGCTAGTTAAGGCATTAAGTGAAACCGCAATTTACTGTAGTTATAAATTGCCAAATAAAAAAAGTGAAAGAATGTTGGATATGTAAAAAATAAATCTATATATAAAAACAAAGCACGCATAATATTTCAGTTTGCATGAAACTCCTCTGAAGTTGATCCAAAATGCAAAATAGTAAAAAGAGAGAAATCCAATATTAGAACTTTTATCATCGGCTTAATCAAAAAAATAATTTTAAGCGGCGGGGTGGGGGGATCAGTACGTGAATGAAAGCTCGTATTACTCTGACCGGAAATTGTCTAGACAGAATGAAACAGATCTTTCTATAAAGTGTTAAATTCGATGTCATTATTAAAAAAATTGTAGGAGTGATGATTATAATGTTTTAAGTGTTGCAGAATTATAGCTAATTAAGGCTATCAAAAAGACCTGGTGACGATAAAGATGATAAAATAATAATAATAATAATAATAATAATAATAATAATAATAATAATGATAATAATGATAATAATAATAGTAATTATCGTAACAACTTTAGTAATAAGTATAAAAAAATTAGTAATAATGATGATATATATATATATATATATATATATTTATATATGGGCACGTGTGTGTGGATATGTGTGCATGTGCACACGTGTATGAACATATGCGTGTGTCGTGTAAAAATATATAAGTATTAATATTTGTTATGTATAATAACGTAAAGAAAATAGCAGAAACATTTTTGACATAACAGAAACATTTCTATGAAAGTATACTAAAATGAAAAATCACGGACGGATCACTCAAACATGAAAAAAAATCCTCCCTATTCGTGTGAAATTACCTATTTTTCCGAATAATCGCTCAAAAATCGAAAATTAAACATAATTTTCCTACGAATCGAATGCCGACGAAAGTATTTTAGCAGCAAAAACGCACATGAATCGACCGATGAGAAATATAAGAATGAAAAACCCATATTGGAATCCTTCAACCAAGTTATAGAAACTTAAAATCTAAAAAAATAATTCATAAAACCTGAAGCAAAAAAAATAAAACCTAAATAAATTAAATAAAAGGAAACTAATATTGAAACAGATTAGTAAATGTGTCAACAAATTCACCGTTCTCGCACAACTATTTTGTATCTAGAAATGTAAACAAAAAATGAAAAAGAAGGAAGGACGGAAGGAAAAGGGACGGATAGAGAGTAGCAGTAGTAGTATTAGTAGTCTTGGCAATTGTTCTTATGTTTATCAGCGGGTTAGTTGTTAGAAAATAGCGACAGTATAGTTGTAATAAAGAATAGTGGCAAAACACCCCCACTCTTCCCATGTTAAATAATAATTTCGAAATAATAACGTTATTATTGTAATATTTAGTGCGCAGGTCAAAATCTGCAAAAGAAGCGATTTGTGTTTATTTGTTTACGTTCTTATGGGTTAATGTTTAAGTGCGCATGCGCAACCGGATGTCGTAAACCAGAAAGTGGGCTACATCACCCGTTACAATGTCATTTGAGTTTCATAATTATATAGATGTTGCGATTTCAAAAGTAAAATATATATCTATATGACTTGGGTGAATCAGCTTGAATCAAAACCGAAACCAAAACTTATAGAATTTATATATATATATATATATATATATATATATATATATATATATATATATATATATAGTCTAAAGAAGCTTTGAATAAAAAAAATATGCAAAAATAAAAATAAAGAATGCAGTTTAAATTCCCGGAAGGTAAAATATATTTACTTTAACCTATCGCAGACTTAGCACCTACATAATCCGACTTCTAAAATGTTTATAATGACAAAAGAGAATTCATTTATATAAGGATGAAGAAAAAAAAAAGCCTTTACTAAAACTGATAAATAGAAACAGACTTAGCATCTGCATAAGACGATTTCGCAAAAGTCTTCGATTTTAAAACAGAATTTAACTACATGAGGACGAAAAGAGAAAACCTTAACTAAAATTTTGTAAATAGAAAACGGGGATCATCAGCTGATTACTATGTAGCTGTTTCGGAGATTTAAAAACAGGACAGTTGTTTGCTACATGGCTCTCCAGTAGATAATACCACTTCCCCAATATATATAACTTAAGTTCCTTCCGCTATAGTCGAAACCGAAACCAAAACTTTTGAAGAATTTTTGGTAAAATTATTTATAAAAAAATAGATGACTTAAGTGCCATCAGCTGTAATCGAAACCGAAACCAAAACTTATGAAGAATTCTTGATAAAATTATTTATAAAAAAAAAAGTGACTTGAGTGCCATCAGCTAAATTCGAAACCGAAACCAAAGCTTATCAATAATTCTTGGTAAAATTATTTATTACAATAAATGGAAGTCCATAACAATTAAACGACAGTGACTCGGCTGTAAGCGTGAGACACAAAATAAATAACACACAAAATAAATGACACACAAAATAAATAACACACAAAATAAATAACACACAAAATAAATAACACACAAAATAAATAACACGCAAAATAAATAACATATAAAATAAATAACACACAAAATAAATAATACACAAAATAAATAACACAAAATAAATAACATACAAAATAAATAACACACAAAATAAATAACACACAAAATAAATAACACACAAAATAAATAACATACAAAATAAATAACATACAAAATAAATAACACACAAAATAAATAACACACAAAATAAATAACATACAAAATAAATAACACAAAAAATAAATAACACACAAAATAAATAACACACAAAATAAATAACATACAAAATAAATAACACACAAAATAAATAACACACAAAATAAATAACACACAAAATAAATAACACACAAAATAAATAACATACAAAATAAATAACACACAAAATAAATAACACACAAAATAAATAACACACAAAATAAATAGCACGCAAAATAAATAACATACAAAATAAATAACACACAAAATAAATAATACACAAAATAAATAACACAAAATAAATAACATACAAAATAAATAACACACAAAATAAATAACACACAAAATAAATAACACACAAAATAAATAACATACAAAATAAATAACATACAAAATAAATAACACAGAAAATAAATAACACACAAAATAAATAACATACAAAATAAATAACACACAAAATAAATAACACATAAAATAAATAACACACAAAATAAATAACACACAAAATAAATAACACACAAAATAAATAACACACAAAATAAATAACATACAAAATAAATAACACACAAAATAAATAACATACAAAATAAATAACACAAAAAATAAATAACACACAAAATAAATAACACACAAAATAAATAACATACAAAATAAATAACACACAAAATAAATAACACACAAAATAAATAACACACAAAATAAATAACAAACAAAATAAATAACATACAAAATAAATAACATACAAAATAAATAACACACAAAATAAATAACACACAAAATAAATAACATACAAAATAAATAACATACAAAATAAATAACACACAAAATAAATAACACGCAAAATAAATAACACACACGCTATCCTATTTATATGTAGATTATGTATAATATACGTATTAATATTAATATACCCTCTTTAAGTTCTCGAAATTATTTATTTTTTAAACTTCAGTCTTTGATTTGTACGTGTACAAATGAAGAAGGCATTTCACGTATATATGTATCTTCGTTTGTACATATATGTCTTTATTTGTGTATGCATATAGCTTTTAACATTCATGTGCGTTTAGATACATGGCTGAGTGTGATCGTGTGTGTGCGCACGCGCGTGTGTGAAAATATGCGTGTGACATATTAAAACACGCAATATCAAAATGATTTCTTTTATTTGTTTTTTATTCGCGATTTTAATAAAATTCTTTTTTAATTCCATATTTTAATAATCAAGCTTTTCCCCTAATTTTAACTTGACTTTTAAACGATTTTTCCAGCGAGGAAAATTCGAAACTTTGTAAAGTTTTAACACAAAAAATATCTTTTCCGTTTATATGGGAAATATTTAGAAACATTTATTCTTTATTTATTTATTTATATATTTTCATTTATTTATTTATATATTTTTATTTATTTATTTATTCACGTTTTAGATTTCAGAATCTTATATACTCATATATACTCATATATATACTTATATACTCATATTATATATACTCATATTATATATACTTATATACTCATATTATATAATCATGTTCATACACTGGTTCCAATCACCGAAGTTAAGCAACGTTCAACCTGGTTAGTACTAAAATAGGTGACGACTATTTAGAAAATTTTGGTACATTGCTGATACGACTGGAATGTAGCGTGGAGCAAGTATCGGAGTGATTGCAAGAATGGTGGGTGGAATAAGTTTAGGGATCTTCTACCATAACTAACCAACATAGCGTTGCCAGTGACGCTGTGATATTATCAGACATATATGCGCAGTGTGATGATGTATTGAAGTGAAACCTGACCAGTTAGAATTGAGTACCTGGTTTGCATGGAGAAAAATGATATGAAAAAGAAACTATAAATGTGTAATGTGAGTCTTAAAGAAAGGCTTAGATTTGATGACTAGTAAGACTAAATTTGGAGAGTATCGGGAGATGTGTGCAGAGCAGAAGACTCCGATGGTATGGTATATTGAAAGAATGGATGGGAGTTTTTGGATTAGTAGAACAATTGAGGCAGAAGGGTCAGTTTATAAAATGGAGACAATGAAGACATGAGAGGCGGTGATGAAGATGGATATGACCGATCTGGTCCAAAATAGAATACATTGGAAGTCATTCTACGCATGGCAACTTGTAAGATCGGTGATGACAACGATGATGATGCCGACAATGACGACAACGATGAGAACTACAACGTCGACGACGCAGATGATGATGATGATGATGATGATGATGATGATGATGATGATGATGATGCCGTTGCCGACGACGACGACGACGACAATGACAACGACAACGACCACGGCAACTACGACCACAAACACGACGACGCTGGTTCATGTTAAATCTAGTGATGGGACAATTCCAATATTTTTCCCGATTCCGATACAATTACCGATTCTGTACTAAATTCCCGATTTTGATACAATTATCGATCCCGATTTCAATTCTTTATAAATCTCTAAATATTTAAGTATAAAAGTATTATTTTCTCCCAGATTACCATAAAAACACAATCTTAAATGTGCATATATTTTCTCAAACGTCAAAATACACTTGAAGGGGTGATCTATAGCTTTTAGCTTTACTCGTGGTTTAAAATAAGTAAATCTTTATATTTTATTATTATTACCAGTAGCTGAAGATTTTGTTTTTTAAAAATCAAATAAAAAATAAGATAATTAAAGGAATCGCTTTTAGCATCGAAGACAGGCAAAATTATTCCGATTCCGATACCGACTCCGATTCCCTAAAAAGATCGTTCTTTCCGATTCCTGATTCCGATTCAAATTAATCCTCCCAACGCTAGTTAAATTTTTTAGTAGCAGCTTTCTTTGATCTTTCATGCATGAGTTTTTAGTAGTACCTTCCTAGGTCTGTCATGCATAAGTTTTTAGTGGTATCTTCCTGGGTCTGTAATGCTAACATATTGAATAGGATCTTCCTTGGTCTGTCATGTTTAAGTTTTCAGTAGCATCTTCCTTGGTCTCTCACACTAAAGTGTGGAATAATATTTAACATAAATGCGTTCAGCTATCTCTATAGGCGATAACTCTCGCCTATAGAGATAGCTGAACGCAGTTTTTGCTTTGTCCGTTACGCTTATGTTTTCAACTATTTGAGTCCGGCTGTTGTGTTTGAGTTTGGAATAAAATGCTCCTTAATCTATCTACATTTTTGAAATAGCATTTTCTTCGATCTGTAACACTTAAAAATGAGATAGTTTTTTTCATTGGTCTGTCACACTTTAGGCTGAACTAGTACTTTCTTATGTCTGTCACGTTTAAGATTGAAATAGTATGTTCGTTGATCTGCCGTGCGTAAATTTGAAATAGCATTTTGTTTTGTCTGTAAAACTTAAACCCGGACGATTTTTTCATTGGTCTGTCACACTTAATATTGGAATAGTACTTTCTTTTGTCCGTCACGTTTAAGATTGAAATAATACTTTCTTTTGTCTTTAAGACTGAAATAGTATGTTTGTTGGTTTGTCGTGCGTAAGTTAGAAATAGCATATTGTTTCGCCTGTAAAACTTAAACATGAACGATTTTTTCATTGGTCGGTCAAACTTAAGATTGAAATAGTATGTTGGTTGGTCTGTCGTGCTTGCGTTTTAAACAGCATTTTCTTTGGTTTGTTACACCTAAATCGTTCCTCTGCCACACTTAAGATTTTCGTTGCTCTGCCACACTTAAGATTGGAACAGTATGTTTATTGTTCTGTCGTGCTTAAGTTTGAAATGGCATTTTAGTTAGTCTGTCACATTTTAACCTGAAATATATTTTTCGTTGGTCTGTTGTACTTAAGTCTGGAATAGCTTTTCTTTGGTATGTCACACTTAAACCGGAAATAGTATTTTCGTCGAACTGGCATTTTCTTTTCTTTGTTATGCTTAAACCTGAAATAGCAAGTCCATGACAAAATTTGTATAACATTTGAACGCATTTTTCGAATATTCATTTTATTTTCAATTTAATTCTTAATAACTCAACTTCATTCCCTTAATTTTAATTTTAATTTGAGGAAATAAATCGTCAACAAAATTTTAAAACTTTATCAAGAGATTTTTTTAAATACTTTTCGTTTTAACAAAGTGTACATTTTTTAAATCGTTTTTAGAAATCTAAATCAGAATTTAAGTGACATTTTCGTAAAAGTCTTCTTTTTTGCTTTTTAAAAATATTTTTTTTTATCTCAGACTTAATTTCGCATATAATATTTTCCCATTTAAGGTCCTATTTAAATTGGCTTCTGAAAATAGGGAGAAAATCTTGAAGAACGCATATCCGTAAGATGCATCGATTCTTTCTGCGCGGTTAGTGACGAAAATATTATTTCAAACTGAAGCAAAGCAGACCAACGAACGTGGTTTTTCAAATTTAAGCGTGGCAGACTGACGAATATTTTATTTTAGATTGAAACAGAACAAACCAACAAACATTTTGTTTTAAATTTAATCGTGAAGAATTAATAAACATTCTATTACAAGCCTATCATACCGCTGAAATACTATTCCATGCTATTTCAGATTTAAGCTTGACAGACTAACGAATATGTAATTTATAACAGCCGTGACAAACTAACAAATATGCATATTTGTTTGAAGTGTGACAGACGAACGAAAATGCTATTTCAGATTTAAGCATGACAAACTAATGAATGTGTTATTTCTAATAACCGTGACAGTCTTAAGTGTGACAGGCGAACGAAAATAACATTTAGGATTTAAGCATGACAGACTAACGAATACGTTATTTCTAACTTAGCCGTGATAAACAAACAAACATGCTATTTTAGACTTGAGTGTGACAGACCCACAATAATGCCATTTCGAATTTAAGCGTTACAGACTAACGGATATGTCATTTCTAATTTAGCCGTGGCAGACAAACAAACATGCTATTTAAATCTTAATTGTGACAGACAAAGATCCTTTTCAAACTTAAGCATGATAGACCGACGAATACGCTAAACGTAACAGGCCAAGGAAATCTTGAAACGTGACAGACCAATAAACATGCTAGTTAGAACTTAAGCATGACAGACGACCGAATATGCATTTTAACATAAGCATGACAGACCAATGAACGCGCTATTTAAGATTTAACTGTGAAAAGGCTTACAAGCATAGCAACTAAGACTCTTACATGAATGGGTGGACGTATCTAAAAGTGAAAATGATGTTTGAAAATACTTCCATTCAATCTGTACGTTTCACGTAAAATATGAATGAAAAAAGAACATGCTATTTCAAACTTAAGCATGACATACGAACGAGCCTTTATTTTCAATTTAACTGTTACTCATCAAAATTGCGTGCTATTTCAAACTTCAGCATGACAAACAAACGAATAGGCCCTTCCAAACTAAAGAATTGCAGACCAACGAACATGCTATTTTAAACTTTAATGTTACAAACCAATGAACATCTTGTTTCAAACTTAAGCGTTACAGACCAACGTTATATGTTATTTCAAAATTAAATCTTACATACTAATGAACATGCCGTCTACAACTTAAGCGTAACAATACAAAAGGATGTCATTTTAGACTTAGACTGACGCACCAACGAACATGCTATCTCAAACGGAAGTGTGCCAGAGCGCCTTCTGGATGTGTTTGGACGCATCTAAAATGCTATTTTAATCTTAGATATGGTATACTTAAAAGATAACATACAAATTGATAATCTTTTATAGAAATTATTGGACGCATCTACATTAAACTACGTCCATAAAATCTACGCGCGATAAAAAATCCCTTTTCAATCTTAAACGTAAAACTGACCGACCGACAGAGACTCTTGTAGAGATGTCTTGGCTCATCGAATAATCAGTGTCCTTTCTTTCTTTTTTTCTTCTTTTTTTCATTATATTTTTTTCGTTTCGTCTCAATTTTGTGCCCATGATGTGTTTTCGATACACGCGGGAAATCGGAACAAGATGGCTGCCTTAAAATTGAAATCTATGCCACAGTTATTATTTCTGCTAAGATGAAACAGAAAATTAATCGCCGCCACCGTGCAAAAAAACAAACAGTAAAAACCAAATAAATACATAAATAAACTGTAATAAATAAATAAATAAATAAATAAATAAATGTATTTAATTTTTTCAAAGGTTCGTTTTAAAAATATTTCTCTTTGCATCAGCTAAAGTAACCACTTAAATATAAAAGCAGAAACAGGGAGCAAAATTTCCCTTAATTCAAACTACTACTACTACTACTACTAATAATAATAATAATAATAATAATAATAATAATAAGGGAGAAAATTCCCTTAATTCCAAACTACTACTACTACTACTACTACTACTACTACTACAAATAATAATAATAATAATAATAATAATAATAATAATAATAATCGAACTAACAGCTGATGGACATTACATAACTAAGATAAAAATACAGAGGTATTTTCCAAGAGGATACCCTCTCATAACTACTGTTTATCATAACCATGATGCTCCTCAACACTATACTAAGAAAGTGGCTGGACGTTATATAAGTTCCCCAATACCGGCGAACGAATGAATCACCTAATGTACATGGACAGCCTAAATATTTTTGTAAGAAACAAGAAGAAAATAGAAACAAAAATAAACACAACTACTACTACTACTACTACTACTACTACTACTACTACTACTACTACTACTAATAATAATAATAATAATAATAATAATAATAATAATAATAATAGTAATAATCGAACTAACAGCTGATGGACATTACATAACTAAGATAAAAATACAGAGGTATTTTCCAAGAGGATACCCTCTCATAACTACTGTTTATCATAACCATGATGCCCCTCAACACTATACTAAGAAAGTGGCTGGACGTTATATAAGTTCCCCAATACAGGCGAAAGAATGACTCACCTAATGTACATGGACAGCCTAAATTTTTTTGTAAGAAACGAGGAGAAAATAGAAACAAAAATAAACACAACTAGAATCTTCAGTTAGGATATCCGAATGGAATTTAGAGTGGAAAAGTGCGCACTGCTAGTTATAAGAATGGGGGAACTCGAGACAACGGAAAGTATCGAATTACCCAACTAAGCTGAGATAAGGGCACTGGATGAACATGACACTTACAAATATTTGGGTGTTCTGAAAGCAGATACCATCAAAGCAATAGAAATGAAAGATAACATTGGAAGGAATACCTCAAAAGAAAATAAACAACTCATAGAAACTAAACTATAGAGTAGAAGTCTAATAAAAGGTATAAACACGTGGAAAGTGTCACTAGTAAAAATTCCCGACCGTTTATAGGTTGGACGAAAGATGAACTGGGGCATCTCGACCAGAAAACCAGAAAATTTATGACTCGGCACAATGCACTACATCCAAAAGATGATTCCGACCGACTTTATGTGAAAAGAAAAGACGGGAAAGAGGACTGTTTAGTATAGAAGACAGTGTGACTGACACAAAAAGAATGAGAAAAACACATAATGCAGAATACAAAAAGGATAATTACGGCAGCTAGAGACACTTAAAAGTGAATAAGGCAGGAAACGAAGAGGAAACAGAAAGACTAGAAAAGAAAATGGGAAAGGAAACAGCTACACATGCGATTCATAAGGATGACAAAAGATGCGACGAACGAAAACAGATATGGCAATGTAAAGGATACCTAAGCAAAGAAATTGAATCTCTAATTAAGGTACTTTAATGTGGACTCGTGAACGGCACCACTATGACAATATATGGGTGTGCCTGGAGAGGGTTAACTTTGCTATTTTTCGACAATTCTTTTCGGTTTGTGATAATTTCTTTGCTCCTGACCCCCTTTTCGCCAAAATATTCGAGTCCTTAATTAATCAAGCTCTAGTCCACCACCTTACAGCTGCTAAATTTCTGTCTGACCACCAATATGGATTAAGGCAAGCCTGTTCTACTGCAGATATTCTAACTGTAGTATCTGAACGTTTATACCAATCACTGGATAAGGCATGGGAGGGGAGGGAAGTAGCCCTGGATATATCTAAGGCTTTTGACCGGGTATGGCATGATGGTCTTCTCATGAAAATAAAATCCTATGGTATTACTGGTCGAATGCTTAGCATAATTAGATCCTTCTTAAATGAGAGAAGAATCCAGGTTGTCCTCGATGGGCGTATGTCCCAAAAATTTGATATACGTGTGTACTTCAAGGATAGATCCGTGGACATTTATTATTTCTGATATTCATAAATGACTTACCTGATAAAATTGTTTTTGAGATAGGTATATTTGCCGACGACACCACATTCTATAGCAGACACGTGGGGAAAACCAATGAGCACATATCTAAGGTAATGACCGAA
>NC_136525.1:56838498-56868498 GCF_053919585.1 Euprymna scolopes | reverse complement strand
AATATTATATTTTAATTAATGTACAATTCTTATTTATAATAAAAAAAATACCGTATGTATTAAGCGTAACGTTAAACTCTAAAAAAAAAAAAACGAAAGAAGCTGAGACATGTGCATGTGAGTATTATGTTTTTTTCTAAACAGTTCAATTCTTGTAAGTAAAAAATACTCAACTTGAGATCAAAAGACAGTGATTCAAATACGACAACCATTATATCAGCTTGACACGTCCTTTCATTAGCGTTTCCCAAAACTACATATTTTTAACATGACGAGGCTTTCATGTTTTCCAGCTGCGCATGCGCATTCGTGAAACAGTTGACAAAGAGATAAACAGTCGATGACCTCCACATACCACATTTTATATTTTGACCCTTTACCAACCATTTTTTCTGGATGAAAACCGACTAAAAAGTTTTTTTTCCGTATGTCTGAGTCCCCTATATACCAAATTTCAAATCCGTAGATCAAATTTCATTGAGTATATAGATTGAGAATTGCCTCACACACATGCACATTCTAACTTTTATATATATATATATATATATATATATATATATATATGTGTGTGTGTGTGTGTGTGTGTGTGTGTGTGCGTGTGTGTGTTGTCAGAATACAAAAGACACTGTTTCATATTTCTATTGTTCTCTATATTTATCGCACCACTATATTTCTCTCATTCTTTTCTCTTGTTTCTCCTTTCTATGTATCGTTCTCTATTTATTTATATATGTCTCTCTCTCTCTCATAATTTTTCTGTGATTCGATCTACCTGAAGAACGCAAGTTACAACCGCGATCGATTCACAAAAAAAAAAAAAACATTAATTAAAAAATGTGCAAATAAATAATAAAAAATAAATAAAATTTAGAAACTGAAAATAAAAACACGCAAGCATTTAAAAGAAAAACAAACGCGCAAACAAGATAAAAATAAGGTTCGGCTTGAATGAATGCGCCCAAAAACCTCGCTCGAAGCGAGGCCGTTTCATTTGATGTCGGTTCACGCATGCGTCGTTCGCCAACCTCTTTTCATTTCAACGCCACCGGAAGTCGATCACAGCATCGCGTCTCCTTTCTCGAGCGTGCCAGATATCAGCAAAGCCCGCGTAAACTCAACGAAAGAAAATTTATACTAAATTCCTTTTAACACGATTTCTTTTATTTTACAATTAAAAACAGAAATTTGATTTATTTATTACTTCATCCGAATTCAAACGACGTACAACAAAGAGATTTTTACAAGCTTAATTGAAAAATAAAATAAAACGATAAAATAAAATAAAAAGCACAAAAAAATAAAAAATTAAATAAATACATTATTAATTACCGGCAAAAAAGTCTGATGTTGCTCAGGATTTAATGAAATACATCATTTCAATTTTAGCTCTGCGCATGATGTGATATTGTAGCGGGGTACATGGCTTAAGTAAAGACCATCTTGGACGACAAAAGCGTTCTAACTTCCTTACTCCTCCCACACTTCTTATCATCTCTCACAGACTCTCTGCCATCTTTTAATCTCTTATGCCAGTTAAAAACCGATACTTGATTCATGCAAGATGGTTCAAAAACAGCCTGAAACATTACATATGTTCCTGTGGAATTTTTCCAAGTTTAAGACAATTTTATTGCATATCCTTCTTCTAAAGAATCATCACGTCCAAATTGCATTTTTGAAATTCACCAGCCATGACAATCAGGTTGTATTAGGGTGTATTCCAAGTCCTGCTTTAGCTGTTTATTTGAACATGAAATTATAAAAATAGACCAGTCATAAAATGTATAGCAATATTATACTGAATTTTCAAAAATCTACGGCAATTTTAAATGCCTGTACAAAAAATGTTTGGAAACTTTCAAGTGTATTCTCCGTATTGCCTTTACCAAGTTTTGAACCTTTACTTTCCAGATGTCATATAAAACAGTATTTTACCTCATACCTTATCCGTTACCCCACGGATCTTTGTTGACATTCGAAAACAAACTTTATATATTTGAATTTATAAATGTGAGATTGTACTTGTCACATCTGGGCTGGTGCATCTGCTGCTTGTCTCTCGCTCCTGGACAGGGTTCAAAAAAGAGTCGCAAACCTGATAGGTCCTGAACTGTCATCTGGGCTTCAACCTCTGTCCCATCGACGAGATGTTGCATCCCTCTGCCTGTTCTACAAATACTTTAATGGTGAATGCTCTGACGAACTGCAAACACTTGTACCTCCCCGACGTAACTACCCCCGACAAACCCGACAAGCTACTAAGTCTCATCCCTTTACAGTGGAGATCCCTAGGTGCAAGAAAGCCTTTTACTCCAATAGTTTCTTCCCCAGAACTGCGGGTCTTTGGAACTCCCTTCCGGGATTCTGCTTTCCCAACTGCAATGATATGCAGAAGTTCAAGTGTAATGTTAACAAACATCTTTCTACTCTTCTCCCTTCATAATGACCCCGCTAATTAATTCCCTAATAGTAGCCCCCTGCTTCAAAGTGGCACTGTGCCTTGTTTGGGGTGAAAATTGAATAAAAAAAAAAAAATATATATACATTCTAAAATCCCTCGAAAATATTCTAATAAAAACTGAAATTTGACGAATATTTATTAATTCATGACTTATACTGACTAAAATTTCATAAAGAGCTTCCAGCTCCTTTATACCCTCTTTGAATGGAACTAAATCAAACTTGATATAACTCACATTACGACCCATTACACCTAGCAGCTGTGTTACAAAAATTCATAATGAACGCCTAATTAATTAAGAAAGAAATCCTGTAGATGCAAAGAGTTTTTATTTCAGAAAATGTCTAAAATATATCGGCTTAAAGCTTAAATGATCTTAAAATAAAATTGAAATTCTGGGCATCTTGCTTAATTGGTGTCTAATGACTATGAATCAAATTTATTGAAAATCTGGTATGTTTCAATTTTGAACTGTTAGGTTGTACCCATACTACACGTCCAAAAGACGCTTTAAAATACTCCAAGGAAATTGAAATTCGACGAATATTTATTCATTGATGTCTTATGACTATTCTTCAAATTTCACAAGTGGCTTCAAGCTCATTTTTACCCTGTTTGTACACAAATAAGTCAAACAAAATATATCTCACATTTCGGTCCTTTGCACCTAGTAGCTGTGTTCCCAAATTCATAATGATCGCTTAATTAGTCAAGAAGTACATATAAATATATAAACATTTCGAATGAAAATCTTAAATGTAATATTTGGATTCATCGGACTACTGTTCTTATCTTGAGTGTTATTTGCACTATTGTTATATACGGAAGGGGATAGATCCCAGTAATTAAAGGAATAGCGTAAATAAGTTTGGAAATAATATTTATTAAAGGAAAACCTCGAGAATTGAACCCAATAATCAAAATTTTAAAGTGCATACATAGCTATTTAGATAGGATTTTAGGAATGTGCAGAATTTGTCCATTGTGTTTAGAAATAACTAAATATATTAATTATATCAGAGTTGGGAGAATGAACAATTCAATTTAGGAATTTTCTTTGTGTTGCAAAGGCATGTGTAATATATAGAATCTACGTGAGGACTCTCACATGACTGAAGCACGTTTTGACGTCACAAAGAAAGGTGATTTACAATATATTCAGAGAGTTAATTCAGTTAGAGAGGAGTTCGGGAGTGAGTTTAGAATAGAGAGACATCAGTGAAATTACCTGAAACCCTTTTGGAAGTGACCAGAAAAGGAAACAAGAAAATGTAACTCCGAAAGGCAATTGAATTCCTGATCATCAATCATCCAGCTGGGAGAATAAACAGCGTCATGTATTTTGTAAACCTCGTCTTTGTTGTCAGCTTTCTACCTGAAAAAGTAATGTGATTTTGTGATCATCGTTGTAAACCTACTTTATATAAAACACCCCCCTCCCATAATGTTAACTTAATCCCCTCCTTAAATAATGAATTCTCATCTCCTATGTGTCATAAATATGAACTGTGCGTACGCAGTATTATAAATGTCGTTATCAGTTCCCGTTCTGTGTACCCCGTTACTACGTTTCAGCCGATGTAACCTCTGACCTCCACAGATGTATCTGGTCGAACTCGGGAATCTTTGTGCCGTAATCGGGAATCTGTACGGAATTTTATTTAATACACGAGCTTAGTATGATCTTGTCCCGTCAGCCATGACTGGGTATAAGACTTCAGTAATTCGTAATTGTATTGCCCGTATCGCTTGCACTGAGAATTAAACCGTCAGCCTCCAGAAGAGTGTCACGACTTGATTTTATCTAATATTTCATTCACTCCGCCACGGATAACTGCGGACATTCAGCAACAACTCTTATGCATTTTAAATCCATATTGTTGCTTAATTCATATTCTTTACTTATTATTAAAAAGTCACGAGGGATTTCCAGCTTCTTTTATATCTTCTTTAAATAGAACTAAAGCAGACTAAATACAGCCCACATTTCTTACACCTAACATCTGTGTTTAAAAATTCATAATGATCGCCTAATAAATTAAGGAGGAAATCCTGTAGATACAAGAAGTTTTTAATTTTAGAAAATGTCTAAAATATATAAGCTTTAAGCTTAAGTGGCCTTAAGATAAAATTGAAATTCAGGGCATCTTGCTTACCTGGTGTCTAATGACTATGAATAACACTAAATAAAGCCCAGATTTTGAATGCAAATCTTAATTATATGATTTAGATTATTCAAACTACTGTTCTTATCTTGAGTGTCATTTGCCCAACGTTTCGGTCGATGTAAGCTCTGTCCTAAGCTGTCTGTAAGCTCTGTATCTTGTCGAACTGGGTAATATTTCTGTCGAACTCAAGAACAAATCAACCTAATATAGCCCACATTATCATTCCTTACACCTAGCAGCCGTGTTCCAAAATTTATAATAATTGCTTAATTAGTTACGAAATGAATCCTGCCCATACAAATAGATAAACATACACACATACCTACCTTTATATATATATATATATATATATATATATGTGTGTGTGTGTGTGTGTGTGTGTGTGTGTGTGTGTGTGTGTGTGTGTGTGTGTGTGATATCTTTTCCTACTTGCGCTTTTATTTGTGTGGCAGACGTGGCGGAAGTCGACGTCGTCGCCGTCAACCAGTGATGACAGATTTCATTCCTAACGCATCAACGACCCAAGGAAATTGGATGAAAGATACCATCTTCAAGAATTTTAGTCTCAGACTTTATAGAAAAGGGGGCTGTGTTTAGGGAGTATTTGAAAGAAGAGCATGCCAAAAAAAAGGGGGAAACGGAAGGTAGTTTGCGCGTCAAAAAGCGGTGAAAGGAGGGAATTGGGACTGCCTAAATGAGATTTGGTTTTCGTCAGCTCGTAAAGACATTGTGAAGTTTAAATACGCAATCTTGAATTGGCGCCTTCGCTCTCCTTTTTTTCTTTCGTGTTTTCCTTCCTTTCTTTATTTGTATACTAACAGGGCTACCCGGCATTACTCTCGGCAAAAGAGTAACATAACTTCTATCCTTTTCTCTTTGTCTTTCCCCCTCCCCTCTGCTCTTTTTTCTTCGCCTAGCCCCTTCTTCTCTCTAAATGCACACACAGCTCGAGTCAGCGTAAGGGAAATAACTCTGTAAAAGAATTCAGAATTACGTTCCTTTGCATGATAACAGTAAAAGATCTGTGTACATCTTGGTAACATTGAATGATACAAATTGTCATTTAATACGCTTCCCTAATAATGAATCTTTTTTTCTTTTTAATTTTAAATATTATACATCTAGGGTTATGCCGATTAACAAGATATAAACTTTGTGTGTGTTTGTTGTGTATTTTTAGTTTTAGCTGGATATACAAACAGACATTTGCTTTTTATATAATAGATTTATCTTTTTTTCTTTTTTCAATTTCTTTCTTTCGTTTTACAGTCATGCTTTATATTTTCACAATATGCCCCACAACCAACACTACACCCTCCTAAGAAAGAAGGTAATCTCTCGGGAGATAGTATTATGGCTTCACAACAGGGACTACACTACATCAAATGACGTAATACTTAGCAGAATAGTATCATAAGGAACGCACATAGAGCACACTGTGCCTTTCTTTATTTAAGTTTTTCTTTTCGTTTATATTATACTAGCAGGCCGTCTGGCGTTGTCCGGTCGTAAAATACGCATAAATATTAGAGTTTAACTATCAGGACCCGTTAACCGGCGTAGACCGGTGGAAGTCTGCCCACCCTCACAAAAAAGTTAACTACTGTTGTTATTGTTGTTGTTGTTGTTGTTGTTGTTGTTTGTGGTGGTGGTGGTGGTGGTGGTGGTGGTGGTGGTGGTGGTGGTGGTGGTGGTGGTGGTGGTGACTACTGCCGTCTTTGAACAATTGCGGACACTGGTGGCCGTGGCCGAAATGAAATAATATGGATTTCACTGGTTATTAGTGATGGTTTGGGGCACTTAAATGCAAGTACTGTTTGATTTTTTTAAAAAAAAGCAATCAAGGAAATGCGTAAATCAGTATGAATTAATAAACGTACGAAAATGGTCAATTAGAAAAATAATAATAGAAAGTAAAAACACAAGTTTCAGAGATTAGGGATCCTCACTGTATGTAAACTGTTTAGAGCGATCGAAATCAGTGGTAGCAGTCCTTGCTGCTTGCGTTTGTTGTTCAAGTCTTCCACTTCTTTTCAACTCTTCCACTAATAGTATTAAAATAAATTCATGTTTTATGTCGGCTTTTTCAACGTGTGAAATAAAACAATTACAATTACGACTTTCTTCACTTCACTTCTTTGAGTATTGTCATGTTAAGAACAGCGTTTGGAATAGACATCCTAAACTTCCCATGTTAAGAACGGCTTCCGGAAGAGACACTACCAACCTTTCCATTTAAAGACCGGCGTTCGGATTAGACACCTTCAACATCCCAATGTAAAGAACGGCTTCCGGAATAGACAACCCCCTTTTATTGGAGGAGATGTGGAAAAATAATTTTTCCAAATTTAACCTTGATAATCGTTGTCAGCATACCCACGCGCAAATGCTAAACAAATTGTAGGTTTCAGTGTCGGTAGGAGAGAAGTAGATTTGTTTATCGCGCTTGCGTACAAACCTGGCAGCCAGTGAATTACAGTGCATAATACGTGTCTTTATATATCTATAAGTACTTATCTCCGCAAAATTTGAATGAGATTTTCTTAATCAGCATAGTAGAAAACCTGTTAAAGTAATCATTCTAAAGAAAACTGTAGACGTGGACTTACTGTTCGAATTTATCCCCCACCACCCAAAAAAGCTGTGCGCAATATGTCCGGAAAAGAAATTTAAGTATAATACTCCACCGAATTCAATTCCCTATGTAATGAAATTTACCTTTAAAATGTAGCGTAGGTAATCGGTGTAAAAAGTCGGTAATTGTGACTAAAACCAAACCCTAACTTTCAGACACGCGTGCATGTCTGTTAAATGAGATATAAAAAAATGGTAAATGTCTAAACAGTTTGACGAAAAACATAAAAAACTTAAATAACATAATTATTTGAAAAGCTATGCGATAAAAAAAAACTAAAAAATAAATTGCTAAAGAAAATTTATGTATTTCTATATAGTTTTTATCATAATGGCAGTAACAAAAGAAAATAAACATAGTTATGTATGGAAATAGTTTAACAGTTTTAAAATAAAAAGAATATATACAGTGAGATACAAACCGAGCGAGCGAGCAAGAGAGAGAGAAGGGAATAAATAAATACTTGTTTCGTCTTCGAAGTGAGCGATAAATACATAGATACATATATATATATAGAGAGAGGGAGAGAGAGAGAGAGAGAGTTGGGAAGAATATGTACAGTGAGAGAATCTAGGCTTAAATAAAGAATATATAAATGAATTACTAAAAAATAACGTAACTGTGTTTGAAAAAATATAATTAATTACTGAAACAAATGTACGAAGCGAGTGCGCGAGCAATTTACTAATAGGCTAAAAGTAGGTATCATTGCGACGCCATGTTTGAGTGGGACATTAGCATTCGTTTAGCATGCTGTTAATACTTTTATTTCAGAATATAGGAATGGCTAGAGATCATTCCATCAGAGGAAGCGGAATTAGACAGGGAAGATATTATTATTATTATTATTATTATTATTATTATTATTATTATTATTATTATTATTATTATTAAAGAATAATGTTATTATTATTATTTGTAACGGAAAAGGGAAATATTATGTTATGTCAATGAGTTAGCGATACAGTTACGAAGGGTGCAACCCCACATCTGTCTAAAGTGCAGAATACCTCCCGGTGATTACTGGGAGCGGTAAGGGGCTTATTATTTAGTGGGAAAATTAGGAACTACTTCCTCTAAAGATCGTTGCGGTGATAATGATATTTCTTCTAGGATGGAATGTAGGATTTTATTATAACGACCAAATGTGTCTAAAATGGCGTTTTAAAGTTACATAAGATAGTGGTAAACAGTCTAGACATAATAAATTTTTATGTGGCATCTGCTGTTGCAAACCTACGGTACTTTGGAGATTAATGCATATTTCTTGATCATTATTAATATGAATACCATAGGTATAAAACGTAACGTTAAAACCCTTAAAAAATGAAGTAATAAAGGGAAAGAAAAGCGAGTATTATGTCATTGTTAAACAGTTTACTTCCTATAAGTAAAAAAAAGTATCCAAGCAGAGATCGAAACCAAAACCTAAAAACTGTGAGTCAAGTACGATAACCATTAGACCAGTTTGCCAGGATCTATAAAAAGTGTTGTCAAACCTACTTATTCTTATTATAAGAAGCTGTCATGATTCACGAAGGTGCACGCGCAATCGTGAAATAGTTGATATATAGATAAAAATTCGATGACCTCCATGTACTATTTTTTTTTAATTTTGACCTCCTAACAGCCCTTTTTTTCTAGATGAAAACCGATTAAAAAGATTTTTGATGCCTGAATACCCAATATACCAAATTTTAAGTCTGTGGATCAAAAATGAAGTGGTGATGAAGTTCGAGCTTTGACTTTTGTAGAAAAAGAAGTACTTCAGAAGTTAAGACGAGATCATAGATGTTGCAAACATGAAGAGTAGTGATATGCGGAAGGTGAAAAGCGAGGTAAAAATTATTTCAAGGCGTAATTCACAACATTATAAGAAAGAACATATCGATTACGAAACTAAACAGGCTTCCGTATGCAGCGTCATACGTTGTTGCGAATCGTCTTGGCTGAATACAGAAGAAAAAGAGGGAAATGAAGGATAGAAGGCCATACTGGTAGAGGCGGCTTGAGGTGGCAGAAAGACATTAGTAGAATCGAAGAAATAAGAAACGGGGTTAAACTAGGACAGACAGTAAAGGACGAGCTTGAAAGGAGGTATAGATTGCTGGAAAGGGGACGATGACCGTTTTAACAACGTTGAAAGGTCCACACTGGTGGTATGAAAATTAGGAACTTTGTTGGAAAAAGTGTTGCGTTTCGGTAGAACCTTTTCCGGAACAATCAGTCTCAACTGTATAAAGAATTAAATGGTAGTAAACAGGCGGGAAATAACAATACCCCAAATGCAGATGATGTCAGGAAGTTCTGGAGTGTGATCTGGTCTGTCCAAGGGCGACATAATGAGAAGGCTAGCTGGTTGGAAGAGTTCAGAGAAAGGCTACCAGAAATGCAGCAGATGGAGAACGTTGAGATAACCATTGATGACATGAAGGCTGGTATACGAAGGATGATAAACTGGAAGACACCTGGTTCAGATGGAGTGATGGGCTTCTGGTGTAAACAGTTCCAGTGCCTTTATTCACCTATAGCTGCTGCCCTGAAAAGGGTCATAGATTCGGGAGATGTCTCTGATTGGCTTGTTAAGGGAAGGACGACACTGATTGGGAAGGATCCTGAAAAGGGAACAGCTGCCAACAATTACAGACCAATTACATGTCTACCACTAATGTGGAAGCTGTTAACCGGAATCTTTGCGGAAAAAATGTATGGACATCTTGTGAGTAATGGTGCGTTCCCTGATGAACAGAAAGGGTGTTGGAAAGGATCGAGAGGTACCAAAGGGTAACTAATGATTGATAAGGCAGTAATGCAGGATGCAAAGAAGAAGAAGGTGAATTTGAGTGTAGCATATATCGATTACAGAAAGGCTTACGACATGGTTCCTCATTCATGGATCCGTGAAACACTATCGATGATGAAGGTTGTTGAGAATGTGATAGGGCTTTTAGAGATAAGTATGGCTCAATTGAAAACGGTGCTGACAGCAAACAGAGAGGTGCTGAGGCAGGTTGGCATTAAACATGGAATATTCTAAGGTGATTCGTTATCTCTACTTCTTTTTGTAAAGATAATGATGCCACTGAGCATCCTCTTGAAGCGAGAGAAGCTGAGGTATAACTTTGGATCTCGTAGCAGACATCTCAGCCATCAACTGTTTATGGATGATTTGAAAATATTCGGTAGAAATGAGAGGGAAATAGAGAGACTGGTAGAGCTCGTATGGAAAATAACTCAGAAGACATCATGATGGAGTTTGGGATTAGTAAATGTAAGGTCCTGGCGATGAAAAGGGAAGTAAAGGTTCATTCGAATGGAATAGTGCTGCCAAATGGAGAAATTAAGAAATAAATAGAAGATTCAGAGTATAAGTAATTGGGGGTGCTGGAAGGTGTAGGCATCATGAACAGAGAGATGAAAGAGAAAGTTAGGAAGGAGTATCTTAGAAGAGTGAAACTAATTGTGAAATCGAAATTGTACGAGTATGGAGGAAACCTAATGAAAGCGATGAATGCATGGACAGACAGTGTTTTGAGATACAGTGCGAGAATTTTAGAATGGTCAGACAAGGAGTTGCATGCTATGGATATCAAAACAAGAAAAGTTTTAGCAATGTTTGGTATATTCCACATTCGAAGTAGCGTAGCGAGGCTTTATCAAAAGAGGAAAGATGGTGAGAGAGGATTGTAAAGTGTAAAAGATTGTGTTAGACCTGAGGAGATGTCGTTGAAGGAGCATGTGGGCAGAAGTAAGTAGTGGATGCTTAAGGTCGTGGCTAATGAAGTGGAAGTATGTGAGACCAAGGCTGATTATGTGAAACGTATGGATAGAGAAAGGGCAGAGGAACTGGCTAGGAAGAAAATGCACGGAAAGTTCTTCCATGATATAGCAGAAGTGGCTGATGAAAGACTATGACAATGGCTTAGAGCTGGGTATTTGGCTAACAGCACTGAAGCTTTTGTTTGTGCAGCACAAGAGCAGGCATTAGGAACACGATTGTTCAATAAAGTGGTTCTAGGAGAGGAAGTTGGTTCAATATGCCGGATTTGTGGTAAGACCTCAGGGTCAATTGTGCACCTTGCAGCAGAGTGTAGTGGATTGGTCCAGAGAGAGAGTACCGCAAAAGACACGATCGCATGGGACTCCGGATATATTGGGAGGTGTGTAAGAAGGTTGGGGTTAAGTGTGCTGGAAAGTGGTTTGAGGAGGTGCCTGTGAAGTGAGATCAAGTGAGGATGGTAATATAGAGCTATGGTGGGACAAATGTGTCATAACGACCAAGCAATTAGAACATAATCTTCTGAATTTGGTCGTCATTCAAAAAGTCTAAAAAAAAACTGGAAGATTGTAGACTTCTCAGTACCCTGGGACAGGAATGTGAGAGAGAAGGAAAACGAGAAGTGGGGCAATTGTGCTCCATTGGCCTTGGAGATAAGGCGTATACACGGGGTTAAAATAAAAATAATCCCGGTTGTAGTTAATACGCTAGGAAGTAGTATAAAGTCGTGTGGAAGGACAATAAAAAAAAACTACATATTTTCGCTGTTTTAAACGGCCTTCAGACCACTGCTATTGTAGGTACAACAAACATCCTTAGGAAAACCCTTGATCTTTGAAGCGCCTGGTTGGGAGTTGAGATTGAGGGGAATCCTTTGGAAATGAATCCCATCTCTTTTCAGGCAGACGTTGATAAACAAAATCAGAATTATTATTATTATCAGTAGTAGTAGTAGTAGTAGTAGTAGTAGTATTGTCGTTGTTGTTGTTGTTGTTATTATTGTTAATATTATTGTCGTTGTTGTCGTTATTATTATTCTTGCTGTTGTTATTATTATTGTTGTTATTATTACTATTATTATTATTATTATTGTTTTATTATATGTATTATTATTAGTGTTGTTATTATTATTATTGTTATTATTATTGTTTTTATTATCTGCATTATTATTATTATTATTATTATTATTATTATTATTATTATTATTATTGATATTGATATTATTTTACTCACAAGGAGTAGTCACACAAGTCATTATCAAAGATTTCTCTTAGAGAACAACTTGTGATGTCCCTGGAGTCTGAGTGACAACAAGTCTCCTCAAATTACCAGTACTCTCCAACTTCTTTCGATAACCTTTGGAGATGAATTTACGTTATCGCAACAGCCACTTACCATTGATTTCTCGTTGGCGGCGACCAATAGTCTTCACTAGAATTTTGGTGGCAAAAAGCTTCACCGAAGTCCCAGTCCTTTTTGCACTCATCTAGCGGAGGTCTGACTAGTGCTTTCTCTTTTCTTGTCTTTCCATCCTCCTTGAACCTCCTCGCTTATTTGGTGTGGCGTCAGTTTATGGTGGCATACACAAAAAAAAATAATAAGGGGAAGGCAGGCACACACGAGGGGGTTTACTTACAGTTAAACAGTTTCAGTTTTCATGATTCTATTTGATGTTCATTGTGTTTTACATCTGTAACAGTTTCTATTTATCCGGCTTGTGCTTGTAGCTCATGTGTGTTGGTCTCCGCATTCAAGGGGTTTCCTTAATAGTTCAGCTGTTTTCATTATTGTTATATGTGTTATATTCTAAGCTCTGTCTCTGATTCTAATCTCTTTCATTCTTTTTTTCAAAGTATTTCAGTGTTGTTCCACGCCCTCCTTTATTATTATTATTATTATTATTATTATTATTATTATTATTATTATTATTATTGTTATTATTATAATTATAATTATTATTATTATTATTATTATTATTATTATTATTATTATCGTTGTTCTTGTTCTTGTTGTTGCTGCTGCTGTTTCATGTTTCATATAAAATTTTGTAAGATATATTTTATTATCGATTTTCAGTATTTACTTCAACAGTGCTCAATATGTGAGTAAAGCTACGTAGTAAGGTATGAAAATATATATGGCAATAAAGCTACACAGAATATTCCGCGGTACATCCCCGCATGGACTCGTCAAGCGAAAAATCAATTTAGCTTGACGATTTGGTACATGGTGTAACGCGGAAGATTCTGTGTAGCCTAATTGCTGGATATATTTTTTTCTGAATTAAGCGCAAATGCAATATACCGACTCTCTGTCGTTGAATATTATCTGACAGTTTACTGTTTGAGCCCGCCTCACGGTATTAATAGTACGTTATTCCTTTTCTGCCTATGGTAATTACAGGTAGCCTGGCGGTTGAATATCAACCTTTGGAGTCAAGGATGACTTTGTGACTGGGTTCGAGTACCCAGACTGGCAGTAATTACATTTCTTACACTAAAGAGAACCGAAGTTCGAAACACACGTGTCTATACCTTTAAAATAGTTTATTCATGTGTATTTCAAAAATATTATATAAATATATATACATAAATATCGTATAAATGTTTATTTAAATAAATAATCCGGCTACATATGTGCATATACATTTCATCAATGACTAAAGTTCAAATTCCTTAGGTCTCAGTAGATATAGAGTATATCTACTGAGGCCCAAAGAAGTTGAATTTGAATAAAGTCGCAGCTGAAATATGTATGCACATATGTATGAAAAATGTATGTATAAATAAAAAAGATAAACTAAAATACAGCTCTACCTGTTATTGAGCACTATCTTGTAAACATAGTAGCTTCATTTTATCTATGAAATACTAACCATACAAATACTATATATGATTATACAAATTGATTAGAAGTGGGGATTAGGACAACTGAAATTAAAAGGTTGGTAAGACCCTCCGAACACTTTCTTGAGAATATATACTCATCTATTGTTTTCGGTTCGTTTAGGACCGAAAACAAGCAAGTTGATCTCTAAGTGCGAGTGGAAATTAAGTGGGTGGGGAATGAATTAGGATAAAATTTAAGAGAACCTAATGTCCTTTCAAGATGAAGGTAATTTGGGCAAGTAAAAGTTAAAGAAAAAGAATCTTCATTCTGTTGGTGAAATTCCAGAAGAAAAAACAGGAGACGGCTAATAAGAAATCTATTAATCTATCGGTGATCAGCATAAAAAACGGAAACAAAGGACGTCGGATTGCGAGTAAGGTGTTATATGGATGGCAGTACGACTACATCAACCAATGTTTCACTGCTTTGATTGTCACATGATCAATAACTCCACGTATTACGAAAAAAAAAACACTTGCAAAGTTTATTTTTATATCAAAGCTAGGCTATATAACAATCGGACGAGTGAAAGGGGTTTGAGATCTTTTGTTTATATGCGCTACGTTGTAATTTTATCGCCTGGTTGTTGTCTCCAGTTTCATGCGTTTTAGGAAATCGAAACGACGGTTTGAAATCGAAAACGGAACTTCGGATGTCACTCGAAACGCCGACAGGAAAACGTTTGTCGCTTTTAAAGAGATATCGGATATTGCATCCCTCCCCTTTTTGTCTTTTCTGAAACTGACATCGTAAAACAATGGGACAAGAATTCAAATAATAATAATAATAATAATAATAATAATAATAATAATAATAATAATAATAATAAAATGTATAAACGCACGATGGATACAGTTACGCCCTCATTGCAGACACGCACACACACATATACAAATCCAGTTGTAAAGTCCTCTGGGGGACGGCTATTATATAATTTGGCACCACAATGAAGTGTGCAAATATCTCCACTGGAAAATCTATAAAAACTTGAATATCCAATGGAGTAGCAAGTCTTGGGAACATGTTTACCAGAAATAACAGTTGGAAATAAGTCATACACCATCCACTATGACTACGAAAATTCTACAGCTAGATACATAGAAAATGGGGCTATTAAGCCTGACATAGTGATATGGTACAAGAGGGAGAATGTAGCAACCTTAGTTGAAGTAAGCGTCCCTAATAATGCTGATCTTAACAGAGCTGAGAGGGAGAAAATAACAAAATACCAAGGACTTATGTACGACATGAAAAGAATCCCATCATTCCAGTTATTATAGGAGCAAACGGACTAATAAAAAGGAAGTCCAAAATTTATCTTGCGAATATACCCGATGAACCAAGTGCAAGAGAAATACGAACAATTGCAAGAGAAATACAAACAATTTTACTTAAAGGGACGATCAGAATCTTAAAAATATCTCCCGGTTGGTGTATCTAATACTCCAACCGAGAAATATTTTTAAGATTCAAACGCTCTCCTATTAGTTTAGAACTAATAGGAGAACGTTTGGCATCGGATAGAATGCCCCATCCCCAGCAAAAACAAAGTAATAAGAAAATTTTAACAAATATAAATATCTTTATTGTACCATCTGTATAAAAATGGACATTGAATGCAGTAACAATTTCTGAGATCATCTACCAGCAAGACCAGTTGGGAAAAAGTCATACAATATCCACTATGAATATACAGTTCCTACGGTTATGGGCCTAGAAACGGTGCTATTAAACCTGACATAGTGATATGTGAAAGGAAGGAGAAATCTGTTGCCAAGGCCGCTGAAAAAATGGTCGGATCCTTCTATCGAGTAGATATCTTACTGCTGATGCAATTCTTTATCTATATAAGAGTTAGGTACGTTCAAGAATGGAATACTGTTGCCACATCTGGGCAGGAGCTGCTAGAAAGGACGTCCTACCTTGCTAGATTTCAAAATAGACTTCGTAACCTCGTAAGAGATGTCCTTTTCTCTTCGCTGCAACCTCTATCTCACAGAAGAGATGTTGCGAGTTTGTCTCTGCTTTATCATTATTTTCATGGAATGTGTTCGACTGAGCTTCAATATATGGCCCCCCTCGCCAAACTTTCACAAGAAACACTCTTCAACCTGAAAACACTATCAATAATTCCCCCCACTCTTTATCTGTGCCTAAACCCAAACAAAGATTCCATGAACAAAGCGTCTTTCTTAGAACTGTACGCCTGTGGAATTGTCTTCCGTTTACCTGCTTTCCAGCTGACTACAATATGGTTGTCTTCAAGTCCAACGTAAACAAGTTCTTGATGAGCCATTCCACTTTTAACAAATTTACCGAATTTCCATTACTAACGATTATTTTATTGTCCAACTGACTACTGTACACTCTTAACCCTTATCCTCGAGTGGTCTCTGGGCCTTGATAAGTGGTTATGCCTATGTAAAAAAAAGAAACGCCCTTAGTGGACTAGTGGTCCCAATAATGTTGGGTTAAATAGGGGTGAGGAAGAAAAGTTAACGAAATACCAAGACTTTATTAACAGCAAGAAAATAAACTGGAATCTTAGGAAGATTTCCATCATTCTGGTAATTATAGGAGCAACTGGACTCGTAACAGATGATTTCAAAATCTTCCTCGCTGGAAGGGAAAGAGAATATAAATGGTAGGGGAGAAAACATATATTTGTATGTGTGTCAGGTCACACAGAACAGATAAACTGTAATAATAGTTCTAACTTCGTGAAAGGTTTGAGGTTCAGTCCTCAGTATAAGCGATAAATAAATAAAATAAAATAAAATATGATAAAATAATGATTAAATACAAAGCTAAATTACTCAAACACCTGAAATAAACAAAACTACCCCAAGCAAGCACGCCTTAAAAAATGCCATATATTAATTCGGCACATTTACAAAAATACGTGAGTCAACACCATTTAAAACAGAACAGGAAAAAAGGAAGTAAAAGTAACCTGAACCTTTGTCTGAGAGAAACCTTGTCATTGGTTAATGGCAACATTACCGCGTGGGCAGGAATAAAAATGAATATAATAGTTTATCAAACTAAAATAAACATAAAGTGTGTATGTAAAAACACACAGTAACATGAATTAATGTATTTTAGCCTGATGAATTTGTATTGAAATGAAACACGGAAGATTCTGCGTTATTTGTCAAAAAAAAAAAAAACATTTTAATAACTTATTGCTCTGTCTCTTTCTATTCATCCATATATCTATATAATTATTTATTATAGTAATTATTAAATATTAATTAATTATCAATTACCTACAGACCCCAGTGTTTCATCCTTTTTGTGAATCATCAGTGCAGGGTGTCGCGATTAACACCAGTCGATAGACTCGAACCCGGCGACAGAAGCCATTTCTGGCTTTATTAGCAAGGACCTAATCCATTCGGCCACCGTTAACCGCGAGAAATACTGTTGAATTTAAACATTTACTTTTTAAATGCTTTTTAACGTATGTCAAAGTGATCTAATCATTATATAGTAATCTGCGCATAAGAGCTAAATTCACCGACGTTATTTAAAGTGAAAGTGCTCAACGATAGGAAACGAGTTTCTTAAAGGGACCGACATAATTATTTTTTATAATAATTATTAAATACCTAGAGACACTAGTGTTTCATCCTTTCGGAAATCATCAGTGCAGGGTGTCACGATTAACACCAGTCGATAGATTCGAACCAGGCGACAGAAGCCATCTCTGGCTTATTAGCAAGGACCTAATCTATTCGGTTAAAGTTAACTGCGAGAAATACTGTTGAAATTTAGACATTTCTTTTTTAAATGTTTTTTAACGTCTGCCAGAGTGATCTAATTATTTAATGATCACCTGCGCATAAGAGCTAAGTGGGCCGACTTTTTATTTCAACTGAAAGTGCTCGACGACAAGAAACGAGTTTGTTAAAGGGGCTTACACACACACACACACACACACACACACACACACACACACACACATATATATATCAATGATTATATATATATATAACAAGAGAGAGAGAGAGAGAGAGAGACAGAGTGTGTGTGTGTGTCCGTGTGTGTGTGTGTGTGTGTGTGTGTGTGTGTGTGTGTGTGTGTGTGTGTGTGTGTGTGTGTGTGTGGCCTAGTAGCTATATATTTTCATAAATTACTACCTCAATCTAATCGCATATTGAATATGCTTGAAGTAATACTTTAAATTGATACTTTGGCATCATAGCGTAATGGATTAACTCTGTCGCTTGCCTGTTTCCCACCTGACTACAACTTAGACGTCTTCAAGTCCAACATAAACAAACTCCTGACAAACCGCCCCCTTAAGTAAGACCCCCTATCAAACCCCCTAATACTAATGATTACTACAATACTATCTCATTGATTACTGTACACGCAATAACCCTTATCCCTGAGTGGTCTTCGGGCCTTGATAAGTGGTGACCCACATGTAAAAAAAACAAAAAAAAACTTAAAACATTATTTCTCTTGAATAATACTTACCGTAAATACACGAAATAAGTATATATATATACAAGATGGAGCGATAAAGGTGCCCCCTACAGAAAACAACACTACAGCTTTATTTTAGAACTTTTATTGAAAAAATTCAATTAGGTAACATTATGTAGTAGAGCTGACATCTATTTAACGTAGCCACCTTTAGCCTCAATCACCGCCTCGATACGGATCGTGAAGTGGAAGTATGCCTTTTACACAAACACCAACAGTAGCTCGGCAAGTACTCGGCAGATAGCCTTCGTCAGGCTGGCTTTGGTGTTGTTTAAGATAAGTTGGTGATGTTCTCGATTTGTAACCAAACTAATTAGCTCAGCGGGTTCAGGTCGGGGACAGTGAGTACAAGGTCGAATCAGTACTTTTGAAGCCTAGTCTGGGTCTCTTTAGACGTGAGCCAGCGTCGAAACCTGCTGCCACACTCAAGGTCTGCCAGCGAGCACTTAATTGCACCAGGGGATCATCACCCTCTTTAGCACGTCAAGGTACAATTGGTGTTTACTTTCCAGACGACTTCGAAGATGTGCGGTGGCATGATGTGGCCCTCATTTCAAACTACACCAAAGACCATAACCGTGGCCAGAAAGCTTGTTATTCGTGGAAATCCAGCGATGCATTTTGAGGATGCTGACAATGGTCTTGTTGTCATAACTTAGATCGGCAGAGAGCATGAATTGTACAGCCGCGTATCTCTAAACTCGCTCGTTGAACATTGCGTCACTTTCAGACATGATAGAAGGCTTCTATCGCTTTTGGGATTCGTACACAGTTGACGAACTAGTGAATGGTCTGCAACAAAGAAAGAAAACCGATTTTCATCAACGGAAATGGAATCATGTCATCTTTTCTAGGTCAACAATCCAATCGTTCCACTTTATATATATATATATATATATATATATATATATATATCATCCACGGCAGAAAAAAAACATGCTGTATCATGGATTCTCAATATGGTTAGACATTATTAGCATTTCCAGCTGAGATTCAAAACTCGATCACTTGTATAATAGTCAAAATTTTTACCCCAGGGACGCGCATGTGCGTGTGATTTTGTTCGAATGAACTGATTCCGTGCCTGGCGGAAAATATGTTTAATCGTCGCCAGAGACCAATCAAAGGGCGCAAACGTGGAAACCTTCGTTTATACGTTTTCTGATTACACCCGATCGTCCAATTTGAGATTTGGCCAAATTAGTTATTGACCGCTAATACGAGGTCAAGCATGAAAAATGGTCTTGAAAACTCAGTAGCGAAAACAATTGACGATGACCCCCTCCAAGAAAGTTGAATAAAAGGATTTGCGTTTAAAATAAATGACGAAAACATAGGGAGTGAACGCGTGTTCAGCACGTATGTCAATGAAAGATACAAGTTTGAAGAGGGTGAATTTGATGCCCTCGAGTAATGGTCAAGCTTTAGATGCTGGAGAAAAAACTGTAACCAATTAAAAAGTAAAATTTTCAAACAATGCACTTTCAAATGCATTGTCAGATGTTAAACTGTTTTTATACCTTTAACCCCCACACGCATATACATAGTCCATCTTTTAATATTGTCGTTTTAGATTCAGTCCGAAGTTTCAATTTATTATCAAACTAGAAGATGTACTATGATGGATTATGGTTCACTTCTTTCTCAATATATATATATATATATATATAAATTGATGAATCGCACAGGTAAGAAATTAATTTTTATACTATGAAAAGGTTAGTAATTGCAATTAAGAATAGGAAAAAAAAAATTTGTAACATGTCTTCTTCCTAAGATTAAGGGTGGTGGTGTTTGATCAACACTGCTGGGGAGCCATGAAGTAATATACTGTTTTGTTTTTAAATCCCCGAAACAGTGTTTCATGGTAAACAACTGATGATCCCTTGAAAAATAAAAAAATTGGTATTATAGTAAATTCGAGAGAGTTGATGCAGTGATTGCAGGTGATTAAATGACTTACTGACTAAGTGGGTTTTTTTTTTTTAATTTTTTTTTTATTTTAACGAATGATAAAAAGTAATTTTTTGTGTAGTTTCAAATGTTTAAAAACTTCAAAGACTATATATATATATATATATATATATATATATATATATATATATATATATATATATATATATATAGCTTTGATGGTTAGAAGAGAAATCGAGCAAAGGAATAGATTCTGAACGGTACAATTCTTTTCAGCGAGGTTAGCAGCAGATGTGGCATATCATCCGTTTTAGATTTCTTTTACTAATCCGTTAATGCTTATCAAGACTTGAAACTACTCAAGGATAAGGTTTAAGATAAAAAATGATTGTCAATCGAAAAATAAGGAACATTTAATGACGTCACCTATCCCGTCACAATAAAAAGTTGGCGAATAAAAAACTGGTGGACGAGTATATTTCAAGTATTAAAGATATCAAACAGTAATTCGAAAAACCTCTTGCTTCAATATATTTCCACAATAAGACCTTTTCTATACCGACCCAGACATTTTTAGAGTTTATATATATATATATATATATATATATATATATATATATATATATATATATATATATATATATATATAAATATAAATGTAAATTTGGTTAGTTAAAAGTGAATAAAACCATATTTCTACGTTACCAATTTATTTGAAATTTTCAGACAACCCATCTTTATAGTCGAGGGATGTTTTTATGTCATTAAAATAAATTTACCTCGCGAATTATTAAAATATTAAATAAAATATAAATATTTTTCGAAGTCGTTTCTGCGAGACTTACCCGGTTTTATTTCTGGTAACTTCCGTTTAAACTACTCTCGAATTACAAGTAAAAAAAAAAAAAACTTACTCATGCAGAGAGTGATCCGTGCTGAAATAATAACGTTATTATTTAAAAAGCCATTCTACATGGGGAAGGGAGGGTGTTTTGTACCTATTTTGTACTTTAACCTTACAATTGAATAAAAACATATCATAAAACTTTAATTAAACGTGGAAATACGATTTTAAAAATATAGCGCGGATCACTCTCTGCATTAGCACACACACTCCAAAAAATAATCCGATATTTTTAAAATTTAAATTCATTTATTTATGTTAAGCCTTTTCACTCATGAAACATTACGTTTTAATTGTTTAGTTTCTTTTCACGGCATTGTTTACATAAAAAAAGTTTGTTTTAACTTTTTCTAAACTGTTTCATTTTTACGACATGCCTCAACGTATTATAAACACCCTAACCTCCCCATGTTCAAAAAAAAAACGCCCTTCCATAAACCTCGAAAGTCGTTCTTAATATGGGGAGGTTGGGGGTGTTCATTCCGAAAGCCGTTTTAACATGGGGAAGTTAGGGTGTTTATAATATGCTGGGGCGAGTCGTAAAATTAACGAAGTTGCTATCTATTATTTATGGCAAAAATTGCTTGAAATTTATTTATTTGACAAAAAAATTACATTTTGGTACTCCTTGGGCGTTGAGTTTCATGGCGACCAGCAGAAAAAAATAATAGTCGCTCCCTAGGTCCCCCGCCCCACCCCGCACGTAACATATTTTATTTACTGACGTTGCCGTAACTAAGCGATTATTTGTCACATTTACAAACATTTATTTATTTATTTTGAAAAAAAAGTTTTACTTTTTATGAATATTAGAAGAAAAATGGGTACTCATGCAGAGAGTGATCCATGCTGAAATAATAACGTTATTATTTAAAAAGTCATTCTTAACATGGGGAGGGGAGGATGTTTTGTACCTATTCTGTACTTTAACCTTGCAATTGAATAAAAAAAAACATATCATAAAACTTTAATTAAACGTGGAAATACGATTTAAAAAATAGCGCGGATCACTCTCTGCATTAGCACCGAAAAATGTTACTGAACATTTATTAATAATTTCTCACTTTTACAAACATTTGATTTTAAATTTCTTTTTAAATGACGACTTTTATCGACTTTTTTTAAAATAACCCCCCCCCCCCAATGGTGTTTATTCCGAAATCCGTTGTTAACATGGAGAGGTTGAGGGTGTTTATTTTGAAACCCGTTCTTAACATTTGTGGAGGTGGACCTAATGTAAATAAATAAATAAATAAATAAATTAAAAAAAAAAACTATGAACAAATTGTTGAATTGTGCGAAAACAAAACGTTTTTGTAATAAACTTCGGGATAATTTTTTGGGTAAATATTTACATTTAGGTCCACCTCCACAATTTTCTTTTTTAAATGACGACTTTTATTGATAAATAAATTTACTTCTCCGCAACTTTTATTGATAAATAAATCTACTTCTCTGCCACGGGCACTGAACCCCTCCTTTTTTTAATAGTATTTTCGTGTGGGTATGCTGACAACAAATATCAGTTAAATTTTGCAAATAGCCCCTCCCCTTCAAAAGTGGTGTTTAATCCGGAAGCTGTTCTTCAGGTTAGGAGGTTGGGGGGTGATTATGAAGTGGATCTAATCTAAAAAAAAAAAAAACATGTTTTTTATGCGCACATAAGCAATTATTTTTTTATTAACTTTTTTTTTTTACTTTTTTATTTAAAAATTAGTAAATTTCAATGAATACAATAATAAATCATTTATCATTAATATGTGTTTTTAGTTTTGTGTTGAATGAAACTTTTTTTTTATTACAACAATAATGAACCAATTTAAATCTTCCGGCATGCGTTTAAGGGTTACGAAATTATCAATAAATCGTGTAGTTACTAAGCCAACGTCAGTAAATAAAAAAATGTTACGTGCGCATGCATTAGCCTTGACTAGGGGGGCTAAAGGAGCGACCATTAAATAATTATGCTGGTCGCCATGGAACTCAACGTCCAAGGAGTACCTAAAGTGGCACTTATGCACTTATGTTATCGTGCTATTTTTTAAATAGTATTTTCATGTTAAATTCAAATTTTACAATATGTTTTTCTTTTATTAATTTGTTAAGTGAAAGTACAGATAATCCGGTCGGTTTCTAATGTGAGGAAAATCTAGCCCCCCCCCCTCGCAAAAAGAGGTACTCTGGATAATAACAAAACATTAAAATTGCCTCAGTCTCAAAAGATTTCTTCTCTACTGAACGAGGAAACAAACGGTGAAGTGTAGTTCACCTTCTGTTTCTCTCCCTTTCTCTCTTCCTCTCTTAATATCTCTCTATCCATCTCTCTCTTTCCCTCTCTCAATCTATCTTTCTCTCTATATCACCCTCTCCATCTCTCTTTGAGCCCCTTTCTTTCTCTAACTCCCTCTATCTCTCTCCTTTCCTCTGTCTCATCCCTCTCTGTTTCTAACTCTCCCCCTCTCTCTGTTTATCTATCAATCCCTATATCTCTCTATCTCCTTCCCTTTCCCTATTTTCCTCTCACTTTCTCTTTTCTATCTATATATCTTCCTCTCTATCTGTCCATCTCTAATCCCTCATCCTATTTTAGTCTCCTAAATTAATTACAGTGAATAAGGCATTGTCAAAACATGGATAAATCATATTTTAGTCACCTAATTTACTGACTGTGAGAATAGAAGTTATTTGGAAATTACTACTACCTTGAACAGCACCAGAAGTAACTGGTAAAACCTTTCTAATTAAATTGATTTTGGCAGCCATTTGGTAACAAAATGACATAGCCTTAGCCCTTGCTGCATGAGGAATACCTGCGACCTTGCTGCCAAGTAGAAGAATTATTTATTCTACTTTAAAACATTCCATTTTTCAAAAATCTCATGTTCGACATCTCCAAAACATCCAATATAGGGAAAAATATTGCAGAAATGCAAACTTATTGTTTAGGATGAATGCACAATGGTACGCAAAAAATCACTTGAGGCTCTTGGTCGATCCTTGCAAGATTTGCGTGGCAATGTCAGACCATTTGGGAATGCAGTAATATTGTTTGCAGGAGATTTCAGACAAATGTTACCTGTTATCCTTGAATCAACACCAGCAGATGAAATAAATGCTTGCCTCAAATACTCTACTTTTTTGTTCCATGTGAAGACATTAAACTTAACTCAAAATATGCATGTCCATTTGCAGACTGTTCGATCCGCACAAAAACTTTTGCATCACTTGTGGGAAATTGGGTACGAAAAAGTGCCAGCTGATCAGAGTTAAGGGCAAAATTCTTTGACTTTTAACTTCTGTAATTTCTGTAATTTTATTTCATCAAAAGAATAGTTAGTTTAAAAGTTTTTTGCAGATATTCAAATTATAAGAATTCCATTTTACTGAGTGAATGAGCTATTCTTGCAGGTCAATACAAAGATGCCCATGAACTTAACGCTATTATTCAATGTAAAATTCCAAGTGAGGTAGTCAAATACAAATCCATCGACACTGTTGTGAAAGCAGATAAAGTGGTTAATTATCCAACAGCTATATTTGCCAGGGATGCCACCGCATTTATTTGCAACTGAAATTTGGTGTACTAATTATCATGTTGTGAAATATAAACCAATCCAAGCTTTGAAATGGCACATAGCTTGCAGTAAAAAAAAAATAACAAACAATATCATAGAAACAACAATCTTAACAGGACCTTTCACATATGAATAAATCTTCATTCCATGCATTCCTATGATTCCACCGGATACATCATTACACTTTAGGAAATTGAAATTTCAAATTTTATTGTCATTTGCAATAACCATCAACAAAGCACAGGGAACAATCTTTACAATTGTGGGCCTTACAGTTACACACTGACTGTTTTTTCACATGGACAATTTATGTTACGTATTCAAGAGTCACCAAACCGGAAAATCTCTATATCAGCTAAGAAAATGGAACAACAAAAACTGTGTACCCATGCAAAATGGAAAATTAAACCTATAAGAAACATGCTTTTTCTCATTTTGGAACGTTTTCCATTGCGCCAATTTGAGCCACAGCAACGCGTGGCAGGGTACAGCTAGTATATATATATATACAGGGTACAGCTAGTATATATATATATATATATATATATATATATATATATATATATATATATATACAGGGTACAGCTAGTATATATATATATATATATATATATATATATATATATATATATATATATATATATATATTAAAATTCAGATACAAAAAGATTATACGGAAAATCGAAAAATTAAAATAAAGAACCATAAAGCAAAGTGTCTCCGTTGCATTTAATAATATTTGCTTGAATAAAAAAAAATGCTGCCTAACACTATATATATATATATATATATATATATATATATATATATATATAAATGTGTGTGTGTACAGATTGGAACGATAAAATTGTCGCCCTAGAAAAGACGACATGATGCCATATCCGTTTGATTAAAACTGGTGTTTGTTTTTTTTTGTATATGCATGCGAGTTTTTTGACTTACTATAAACCGTTTACGCAAATATTTTTTTTTGTTTACTATAAACCGTTTACGCAAATATTACGCAAGTATAAATTTCCATTCTATGGAGGTCAGGCGTGAATGCAGACCACACAATTTTATTATACCATCCCTATTTAAGTTAAAACATACTTATCAAAGTATTCTTATGTATATCTATATCAAAAACACATGTAAACGTTTTTTTTTTATTTTTAAATTTTTTATCTCCATACTTTGTGGATCCGGCGCGAATGCAGATCCCACAATTTTAATGAACCACCGTTCTGCCAGATCAAACATACCCATTCCTGTGTCTCGATACATCTTCTATCATTATATGTAATCAGTTTTTTTAAAATAGTCAACCATATAGGAGCCTATTCGTGACCAGATACACACACACACACGCACACGCACACACGCACACACACACATTCAGCTTTATATTATAGATATACTCGATTTATATTTAAATTACAAAATACACCAACACGAATAACTCCGAGAATAAATGATCTGAACGTAATCGCCGAATGTAAATACGGAATCATTTACAAGAAATAAACAAATAATTATTCCCGCCTTTTTTTTCCACGCTTTTCGAGGTTTCGATAATTAGGCTTTCCAACCGACAATCAGTGAAGCCCAGTTTTCCGCCGAGCATCGGCTTGATTAACGCGACTCACGAATTACCAGGAAATGATTCCGAAAATAAAAACAACCAAAATATTCATCTCCTTTTCCATTAACTGGAATTACGGAACCAAAAAACAACTGACAAGAACGCCTTTTAAGATGCGTCCGTTTCCATTTAAAACGTGACACAAAACTAAAATGCTATTCGTATTATTTGGATTATTTAGACTATTGTTCTTATCATTAGTTTTATTTTTATAACGTTTCGGTCGATGTAACCTCCTTCAGTCTTGTCTAACCTGGGAATCTTTCAGTCGATCTCGCAAAGACCAGTAGTGCAATAGCATATTGGATAAAATACTTCTTTTTTATATACTTATTTTCGCCCCTAAGCATATTGCCACTTGGAACATAAAGGGCTACTCTTATGGATCGTGTCTGACAGGGGACTGAGGGGCGTTGAGCTACGAGCTGTCTGTTCACATTATATATAAATCTTTACGTGTTAGTACTGTCAGGAAAACAGGAAACGAGGAGGGAAGTCCAAAATATAGCAATCTGAAAAAAAGAAACTATTAGAGTAGAAGCCTTTCCGACATCACAGACGTCAACAGTGAAAGGGTGGGATTTTGCTAGATGTTCGATTAGTCAGGAATATGAGTAACATGGTGCATATGAGCTCGTGGGAAAATATTAGCAGCAGCGAAGGATGGCTGTCTTGCAAAGAGATTAGCAGCAGCAGCAACAATGGGAGCAGCAGTAGCCGAAAATAGCGCATATGCAAATTATGAAGTGTGCGCGAGAAGAAAAGGCTAAAAAGGGAGAAAAATGTACCACGTGGTCGAGAGAAGCAAATTGAGTGTCGACGAAAATGGACGAGTATAGTCGAGGACAAGAATGGGTCGCCTGAGGCCGACAAATACAGTTGGAGAGAAGAGAAACGCACCTGGCTAGATGGACATGTGGCAGCGAGATATTTTTTTTATGTGGTGTCGAAACGGGAGAGTAACATGTAATAAAAAATTTTTATTAAAAAAGAAAAAAATATCGACCCGTATTTTGATTTATATATTTCCTCTTGTTTGTAACTGCAACGTTACATATGTACGTCGAGGAGTGGGGACAGGTGCAATGAGTTCATCAGATCACTTGATAAAATTCAGTTGTAAGTTACTCTTTCTGAAGGTTGAAAGTTAAATCCTCCATGCGGGCGACACTCAAAACACAAATTGCGATTTCCTTAAAACCTCTACCCAGTCATGGCTGACGGAACGAGAGCATGCTACCACATAATGGATTAAATAAAACGTTTCGCTCGAAATTTCGTGCAGATTTCCGAGTTCGATAGAAAGCTTCTCGTGTTCGATAGAAAAATTCCCGGGACGACTGGAAACAATTCCGAGATAAGTAGAATGTACATGCAGTACTTGGAATTCCCAAATGGTCACCCATTTTAGTACTGACCGGGCTCAACGTTGCTTAACGGGAATCGGCGTGTTTACGAGAATATGCGATAAGAAAAAAAAAAACAACTAAATTAAACACCATGAATAAATATTTGAAGATATACAGAACTTGAAGCATAAACACTTTTTTTTTTAATTACTGGATTTTTTTTTTTTAATTTTAAAAGAGTTGATATTCCGTAAACAAAAATAAATAAATGAATAAATAAATAGATAAAACACCATAAATAAATATTTGGAGATATAAAGAAATTGATGTATAAAAACCTTTTGCAAAAATTACATTCAAATAAATTCAATAATGTAACTTAGTCCGGGAACCAACACGTTGTATCCTTAGTCGCAAAGCCACAAAGAATAGAAAAAAAAAACTTCAACTCGTTATTTATTGTTGTACAACGACATTTATTTTCTCATTCTTTCGTTGCTGCTGTGACGTCCCTCGCGTCATCGTCTTCTCAAATGTCATCCATTCTTTTCACATGATCTTGAACGTTATTACCGTCACTAACGTGATCTTTTTAAAGTATTTATTTTTCCTACTGGCGGCGTCATTTCAATAACCGAAAAGTGTTGATATGTTGTCAAGGTTAGATTAGGTTGTTTTTTTAATGGCATATCAAATCTTTTCAGGTTATTTGATGCCGAATCTAGTTGTTTTGGAAATAGTCTTCATGTTGCATTCAGTTATTTTGTAGAAGGCTTTTATTCTTCAAGCTCTTTGCATATTCAATCGCTAGTTTGTAACGTTTGGTTTGGTTGTTTTATAGTGGATTTTATCGTTTTTGTTCCCTGCCCTGCAGAACATAAATGAGTTTTGCAATGTGATAGGGAAAAGGGTTACAGTATTAATGTTTGGTACATTTTAAGTTAGGAAACCAGTCAGTAAGTGAGGGAGATAGAAAGGAATGGGAAAAAGAAAAGGGTGGGGAGGTGTGTTTTTCTTTTTGTTTTGCAGAACATAATTAAGTTTTGCAAAAAGGAAGTAGAAAAACAAAAAACATCAATGTTAGATGCATCTCGTCTCAGGAAGCCAATATCTTCAGACAGCCTGATCTGGTAGCACCAGAATATGTTGTCAAACAAAACAACCAAACCAACGCAATCAAATTTGAGTGTGCGTTAGAGCAAACAAAAATGACAGCTCAAACTTAAACGCTACAGACCAAATATAATAGAATTTCAAACTTAAGCATTGCATTGTCAAACCGAATAAAATTGTATTTCGAATGTAATCCTACTAGAGCAATTAAAATTTTATTTGAATCTTAAGCGTGATAGACCAATGAAAATGGTGTATGAAATTTAATCCGGATAGACTAACAAGAGTCATAGTTCGAACATGACAGACGAAAGAAAATGCTATTTTTAAAATTAATCCTGCAAATAACAAATAGAATGCTTGTTTTTAAACTTAACCCTGCGTTAATTACATGGGTGTTCCAAACATGGTTAGTCCTATAGGGGTGTTTATACACTCCAATACAAAAATGATTATAGTGTTATTATTTTGTAAAATATAGTTATCGTGCTGGTTCCTGTTGAATAGTTTGAATCATTTGTATCTTGTTGATATTAATATATAATATTATAATAAAATAAATTATAAAACTGAGGAAAAGTTAGGGTATTACATTAGCTAAGCTCAACACTGAAAGAGTAATAAAATAATAATCCCATGAAAATTTATGAAAAAGAAAATACCAAAACATTTAACTCCATATTAAATAATACAGAGCATCCTAATGATACACAATATGTTCTTATATCTACACATTTTCATTTCCAGTGGAAAAATACAAAAATATATACATCATAACATCATACCTACGTTAGTCAGCTGGGATAACTGGGCACCCTAGAAGGACAAAGCGACGTCTACCTCCAAGAAAAACTGGGATACAACTGCGCCATATCACGCGTGCTATACCTTCACTGAATCAGGAGAATACTAGAAGGGAGGAAAGAAAGAAGTTGCTAATTAGGAATTATGAGCACTTAAACAAAATTGGCGTGACAAAACATCCCATGAGACTAACGCAGGTATAATCATGACAGACTAAAGGAAATTCTATTTCAAATTTAGGCGTGACAGACCAACAAAAATGATAGTTCAAATCTGAGTAAGATAAAAGTTT
>NC_136525.1:56830998-56833498 GCF_053919585.1 Euprymna scolopes | reverse complement strand
GCGTAGGTGGGCATGTAGAAACTGCCATAGAGATGAAACACAAAGAAACATCACACGGAATCATGAAAACTGAATCCACAGAAGTTTTTTTTTTCTAGGTTTTTGTGTGTGTATCACCATCAGCTTGCGTCACATCAAGTAATCGAGGAGGGTCAAGCAGGATGGAAAGATCGAGGAGCCAGACCTCCGCTGGATGAGTGCAAAGAGAACTGGAGACCTTGAGGAGCCATATTGCTATCTAAATGTCAGTGAAGGGCAATGGTGACTGCCAACCAGAAATCAATGGTAAGCGGCTGTTGCGATAACGAAAATTCATCTGCAAAAAATTATCACAGGTGGAGAATACTGGAAATTTGGGGAGACTTGATGTCACTCAGACTTTAGAGAACACCACAAGTTCTTCTTAATTGATGATGGCCTGTGTGACCAATCCTTGTGAGTAAATAATAATTTAATATATGAAGAGTGGCTAATTATCTGATCTATATAGCAATTGTGTCAGTACTAGACGTGATCTTTCTCGATGATTGGGTGGTTTTATATGGGATGATTTTCAGCTATTCATGATTATCTCGGGTTTTCTTGATTTCTGAATGTGGATTGATTTCTCATTGAACTTGATGTAATTTAAATTGCGTTAATATGGTGTGTAAAAGACATGTATAGAAAAACCGTATCTTAGAATCTATTTATTTGTGTATTTAAGATTTTTGTTTAGAAACAGAATTTTAAATAGTTTAAAGAACGATAACTGCTATATAATCTTTTAAAAAATTGGAGTTGTCGAACTTGATCTGTTGTTTTTTATTGGATAATGTAACATGAGTAAATCCTGCAAATCCCCGGATTTTAGCCGTCTATCTCTGTCCTGAGCTATCCGCTGCCATGTGGGACCCATGTGCTGTATCAGGTCGTCCCTCCATCTCGTTCTTGATCTTCCCTTTGGCCTCTTATGTTCACGAGGTGTTTATTTCGTTGTCCTGATGGACTGACTGTTTTCATGTTGTCTGGGTACGTGCCCTGCCCATCTATGTTTGGATGTTTTGATGACAGTATTGATGTCAATAACTCTTGTTTGTTGGCGGATCCAGATGTTTGTCTTTCTGTCTTGTAGAGTGACGCCTAACCTTATCCTCTTCATCTTTCTTTGTGGCACTGCCAAGATTTCACTTTGGCGAGTTGTCAGGGCCCATGTTTCACTACCGTAGATCCTCACAGGCAGTATATATTCACTAAATATCTTTGATTGACATATTTGCTTTTCGGCTTCTCGTGATATTCTCCACTTTATCTCGATGCTATCCTTCTCTTTACCTCAGGGAGGATATCTTCATCTTTCATAATTTTCTTTTCCAAGTAGATATAGTTTTCAACTTCCTTGATGGTCTTTCCATCAACACTTATTGGCGACTTAGCAGCGTGCTGGTTTAGCATCACATTGGTCTTCCCCAGATGCATGTTGAGGCCAACCGGTTTACTCTAAAAGTAGATGTCGTTTAGAATGTCATTTAGTTCCTGAGGAGAGTATACCATCAGTACTATATCATAATGAGATGTGACAGGTGTTCGCCATCGATGTTGACTCCCCTACCCTTCAAACTTAATTCGACTGTATCGCATCCTGGCGACAGGCTGTGGAGAGATGTCACCTTGTCTTGCTCCCCTCTCCAACTTTTTTTTTACATAGGCATCACCACTTATCAAAGCCAAGAGGCCACTCGAGGATAAGGGTTATAGAGTATAGAGTAGAAATTGGACAATATAGTAATCGTTAGTAATGGAAATTCGGTAAATTTGTTAACTTATATGGAACGGCTCATCAAAAACTTGTTTACGCTACACCTGAAGACAATCATACTGTAGTCAGGTGGGAAGCAGGAAAACACAAGACAATTCCATAGGCGCGCAATTCTAAGAAAGAAGCTCTGCGCATGGAATCTACGTTTAGCTTTTTTCTATTATGATGGAGCTTTAAAGTAGAGGTACCCCACTGCACAGGTCTTTCAGCAAAGTGATGTATATAGAGTCAACTCCTTGGTTCTCAAGGGCAGTGAACAGTGGATCAAACGCTATAGAGTCGAAAGCCTTTTTCGAAATCCACAAAGGTAAATCACAGTGATTGTTTCAAGGCGTCGAGGAGTTCTATGCTAACCTCTATGCCACCCGACAACCAAAACCCACTCCAACCCTTCATGCACTGAACAAATCTGAGGAGCATCCTCCACCCATCATCCCATCGGAAGTGAGTGCAGCGATTAAGCGACTAAAATAATAAATATATAGAAATATTAATATGATGAAAACGAGAAATAGCATCTATTTAATGAGAAATTAAGAATATGTATTTACGAGAATGAAAACGTGTTTTAATAACAATTTGTTTGCTTATTGGAGGTAGTTTATTTTCGTAAATTACGTTTTAAGAACGTTCGCTTGGCTAATGTAACTAATTAAATTTTAAGTTATTTTTTATTATAAATTTTAAGTTATTTTAAGTTAT
>NC_136525.1:56760998-56825998 GCF_053919585.1 Euprymna scolopes | reverse complement strand
CTGTTACTGTCAGTAGTTTAGAGCTAACAGTGCAAATAGGGGTTCAGGGCTATGTAAAGCCAACCTACCTAAACAAAGTAAATTTTGACATCCTGAGAAATTGGTATGAACCAATCGTCTATGATTCACTCCTAAACCAATTAACCCATCATTATGAATTTTGTAACATAACTGCTAGGCGTAAATATTGGTAATATGGGTTATATTTACTTTAATTTAGTTTTGTACAAACGATTTCGTAAAATGTGGCTCAAAACTGATTGTTTTTACTTAGGGGGGAAAAAAGCGCCTATAATTTCAGGACGCATGGAAGAGACGTGCGGAAGGAACATTGGAGGTATGTGTTTTGGCTGGTGTTCCAAACGATAACGATGCCCCTCTCTCTCTCTCTCTCTCTCTCTCTCTCTCTATATATATATATATATATATATATATATATATATATATATAGTCTTATAAAATATTTCTTATTCAACCAACAGCGAAACGAAGGAAATATGTTTGAATGTCATTGTGGCCTAGTACCTTGGAAGGATTACAAGACGCGTTATATCTCTTTACCTCCTTACTATAAGGAATTTCCATTTCAAGATTTAACATTCATTTTGGATTTAAAGTACAATATCCTTTTCCTGTTCCATGTCCATTTCTCTTATTCTATGGATCTAAAATGTTTTAAAAGATTTAAAAACTTTAATTTTCTATGTTTATTACTTTTAGCAAATAAGGTGCAAACCAATAAAAATATTTGCTAACATTTTTCCTCTGAGCCTACCAATCGAGGCTTCGGGAAATACAAAACAAGTTGTACAACAGACTGCCAAAGACCTGCAAAGCTTCGCAGACAGAAGAGACCTCAAAAACTTTTTTGTTGGTACTAAGAAAATCTTAGGACCAAAACGCTCTGCTGCGGGGACTCTCCTGTCAGCAACCAACACCATCTTGACAGAAGAAAACAAAATTCAGAACAAATGGGTTGAATACCAACTCACTACTCAATAGACCTTCCTCAACCCATCAGGAGTTCCTCAGAAATGTGCTACAGCATCCACCCCCACCTATGAATGTCTCTTCCGCCAACCTTTGACGAGTTCAGTGTAGCAATAAAACAAATGCGCCAAGAGAAAGCTGCCGGACCCGAAAAACATCGCTACAGAGCTCCTCACATAAGAGGGTCTTCCTGTGAAGACACACCTCTACTCTCTCATATTAAAAGCCTGGGAGAAAAAAAAACGAGTCTCCAGTGACTGGAAAGACGCTCTCCTTGTAATCATTTTCAAAAAGGGAGAATTATAGACGGATTTTGATACTATTAATAGCAGGGAAGATTCTGGCCCGTATACTTTTAAACTGACTATAGGACAAAGCTGAAGATATCCTGCCCGAATCCCAGTGTAATTTTCGCCCATCCAGAGGAATCATTGACATGATTTTCTGTGCCTGCCCATTACAGGAAAAATTAAAAGAACAAAACCCCATATTCCTTATATTCTACGACCTCAAGAAAGCGTATGAAAGGGTTCCAAGAACAGCAATTTGGTCGATCCTAGATCGGTTTAGAGTTCCTGAACCATTTGTAAACATGGTCAAGGGGATGTCAGACAAAGCAACCTGTCAGAGCCTTTCACGATCACTTGCGGTCTTAAACAGGGCTGTGTGCTGGAACCAGATACTGTTCTCCTTCTATCTCGCGGCCATGATATTCGAAGTCCCCCAAAACAATCCCCGGGAAGTTTAGGTTTGATGGAGGAATTTTCAAACTGCCCGAATTAAAATCCAAACAAATGACCAACACCATGAAAGTGACGGAACTACAATATGCAGACGACAACGCCGCCGTGGCCTAATACCCAAGTGAACTCAAGCAGTCTGTGGACAATTTTCACGCCGCGTACTCGTACTTTGGCATAACAGTTAACAAGACCAAGACAAAAATACTGGCCCAACAACCGCCAGGGGGAAGTGTGCCAAACTTCAACATCAGCATGGATGGCACCATCATAGAATGCATCGAGCACATCCCATAGCTGAGCAGCATTCTTTCCACTCAAGCTAATTGCTCGAAAGAAATCGAAAACCGACTACAGGCAGGTCATACCGATTTTGGAAGACTGCACCCAGGATCTTCAAGAACAAGGATCTAACTATCCTGACAAAGGTGATGGTATATAACACCATAGTTGTCTCCACCTTATATGCGTACGAGATCTGGACCATCTAGAGTAAAGACCTTAAAAACTCGAACAGTTCCACCGGAAAAAAAAAATGCGGACCATCATGCGGATGAAGTGGGACGATTATGTCCAACATAACTGTCCTCGAGAGAGCGAACGAATCAGCATCGAGGCCTTGATCATGAAACACCGACTGAGATGGTCTGGCCATGTGGCTTGCATGAAGGATTTTAGAATGCCAAAGCAAGTGCTCTTCAGTCAACTAAATTCAAGAAATCTACCCCGAGGCCGCGCGCTACTTAGATTAAAAGACACAGCAGAAGAAATCTCTAGGTGAGGCCAATACAGATCCAAACAGCTTTGAAGCCTAATCGAACAACAGACACGAATGGAGGAACAGAATCAAAGTGGGTGCAAGCCTATTCGAAGAAAATAGAAGAGCCAATCTAATAATCAAACGGCAACAAAGGGCCCTTAGAGCCACACAACCGCATTCCCTCCCCCATAATACAATGAGATTAATGCTCCTGACTATTATTGTGTGGATGAAAAAAAAGTATAATGCAAAGGGGAGTAACTCTTTACTTCTTTGGGCAAATTCACCGCCTTTGTCCGTAGCCAGAAACTTTCATTTCTCGCAACTTCTCGCGAGATCAACGGTCGGAAGTGGACAGTGGAGGGAAAACAGAGTGACTTTGAAATGGCGAGATGAACATCATCCCCTTTCGTTCATGTGACCATACTTGGACTTCTAACTTTTATCTATTATGTTTTGAATTGTAGTTACGTGTGTGTGCGTGTCTTTATAATAAACGTTTCCTTATTTGTTCATAAGTGTTATGTTCTTTCCTCATGAGAAGCAACATACCCACGTGAAGGCTGGACTCTCTGCGGTAAGATATTTTATGTTCTAATTGAACTAACGCATCCCACGATATAACAATTCAGAACCCAAATTGTTTTTTTTTCCAGCCACGAAAGGACTCGCCATCCCGATAATGACTAAACTTCTTACGAAACACATTAAGTTTTCCTTTTCAGCTTCTTTTCTGTATTGGATTTGGGAACTATGATATTCGGGCACGAATGCATGCCGACGACTACAACGAACTAATACACGCAATACTAAGACTCTTCTACATAAGATAATCAATACTGGTGGGACGGAGGACTGGAGAGTTGCCCGGGCGTAAATACGCTTAAATATGATATTATAATTTTCCAGATTTCAGCATCATTTCATACATTCTTTTATTCTTCCTCTTCTGCCACCTCTCTTTCATTTCTTCAATCTTTATTCCTTTCTCGGATTCCTTTTCGCTTTTATTAATAAATGTACATCAAGGCAAAAAGTCATTCGAGGATAAGGATTACTGATAAAGAATATTATAAGAGCAGTGAAAAGATAGACAACAATAAAGAATAAAAAAAATGAAAGAATGAAGTCCACAAAGAAAATAAGAAAAAAAAACAGTTTATATAAACAACTAGATGAATACGCGTCCCATAACGTGTAAAATCAATTTCCCAAATAGAACAGTTTTGTATCACGTTTATGCCCCCCCACCTTACGGTAATTACAATCAAAATATAATTGCTGCGTTATTCGAAAAAATAAATAAACTACCCGAATCGCTAATCGGGGTTTGTTTGAAATTTGTACAATTTCGGCGTACCTCCACAATAGGAGTAAACACAAAAGAAAGTTTCTTGCACTTTTAATTGTACGTGACAGGAATGAAACAGCATGGGAGATCGCGAGGTGGTGTGTATGTGAAAAGTGTCAAGAAGATAATGTGTCCGCTTTCCTGTCCGTGGTCGAATCTTCTCTTCTTCTCTCGTCGTTGTCTACTGCCTCTATTGTATTGGCACAGATAACGTCAGAACATTCCACCACGCATTATCTTAAATGTCGGTCAGTTCCGCTGAACTAATCTCCGGGGATTCTACATCCTCCATTTTGACTTCTTTGGCGTAATTCCCGGGACACTTGGATCCAAGGTTTGACCGACTTTCCTTTGTCGTCATCTTCGAAAGCCCGAAGACAGCCGACTGTTCTTCTGCCACCTGCAACTCCACACCCTCTCCATAACATAATGCCACTAACCTTATATTTAGAATCCGTATTCTAATTTTTCTCAAAACATGTGGCAACAGCACTCCATTCTTGTACGTATTTGACTCTTATATAGGTAGAGATTTGCATCAGCAGTGAGATATCTAATGAATCGATAGAACGATCCCATTATTTTTCCAGCAGCCCTAGCAACGGATTTGACGTACGTGTTCCATCTCAGATCAGGAGTAAAGGTCAGATACAGAAGTTTGTCAAAACATAGAGCCTCCCCAGGACGAGGGCCATTCATTTCGATTGATGCTAGACGAGGATCATAGCATTGAAGATGTAAAGATAGACGCTTAGTTTTAGATACATTAAAATTAACCAGCCATCTCTTTCCCCATTGTACCACATGCTCAAGATCAGAGGAAAGAGAATCAGAGAGAACTTGGCCATTTACTGCCTTTTAAGTGTTGCTATAGATTGTAGTGTCATCAGCATAAATGTCTGCAAATGATCTTAGGATGTGATTTGGGAGGTCATTAATATAGATCAGGAAGAGAGTTGGGCCCAGGATGGACCCACTGAGAGACTCCAGTAAAATACGAAGGTATGTCGGAGGACTTATTACATTTTGTTCTTATCTTAACAGAGATAACTGAGTGGTTGGAAGATCCCAGTGGGGACAGAACGGAAAACAAACATAGCTCAGGGCAAGTTGTGAGAAAACGATCTAGGAGACTTGCATACTGACCATCAGTGTCAGGAACACGAGTGGGTTCGTTAACAATCTCAGGTAGGTCATAAGCGATGGAGAAATCGTGACAAAACCTCCGCTCATCATCTGTCTTGTTTGAGATAGCTAACCATTCCACATTGTGAACATTAAAGTCTCCACAGACGTAAATGTTAGCCGAAGAATGAGGAGACAGGATGTGGTCAATTTTCTCAGGTATGCTCTTAAAGATAGTAACTCCGCTGTTATGAGGGCGATAGAGGGCAAATATAAACGCAGTGGTGTAGGTAAGTGCAATCTGAAAGCACATAAGCAATTAAGGGTCTTCTCTGGAGATGTTCCTACCACATGAAAGCCATATCTAATGTAGACATATATTCCACGCACATGTTGATTTTGGGGGTCAGATTTGGATGTTGAATAAGAGTATCCTTTGATTACGAACTCATCTAGGGAAATAGTTGGTCCAATGCCAGTTTCGCTTAGGAATAAAAGGTCTGTTTTAGTCTCCTGTAATTGGATTTCAACCTCTGGAAGGTTGGAACGTAAACCCCTGACGTTAAAGAAGAAGACATGGTAGTGGGGGTCTACGTTGGAAGTTGGAGTTCTGATTTTAATTATGTATTCTTTCTGGAGACTTTTCACATCTGGGCAGGAGCTGCTAGAAGCAGCTTATCCTACCTTAACAGAGTTCAAAATAGACTTTGTAGCTTAGTGGGGGATGCCCTTTTCCCTTCTTTGCCACCTCTTTCCCACGAAAGAGACTTTGCAAGCCTGTCTATGCTTTATCGTTATTTTCATGGCAAGTCCTCGTCTGAGCTCCAGTCAATGGTCCTCCCAGGTTGACTTTCATGAAAAACACTCGTCAAATTGAAATCACTATCAATAATTTCCTCCACTCTTTATCTATGCCTAAACCTAAACGTAGATCCCCTGAACAAAGCTTCTTTCTTAGAACTGCACGCCTGTGTTCCGTTTACCTTTCAATAATTCCAAATAAACTTTGATAAATTTTGAGAATATTTATTAATTGATGTCGTATACATAGTTTTAAAATTTCACAAACATCTGAATTTTTACGACGTTTTTACCTCATTGCCCTGTTTGCAAAAAGTAATTTAGATTCAATATAACCTACATTTAGACCCTTATTCCTAACAGCTGTGTTATAAAATCGATAATGATCGGTTAATTAGTTAAGGAATAAATCCTGTGTATGCAAATATATAAACGTACGTATTTGATATGCATAGAAATAAACGGAACATAAAACTGACGGGAAGTGTCGCTTAAATTCGAGCATCGAGCGCTGAAACTTCTTTTGGAATATTTCAGATTAGCATTAAATGTTATTTATAGTAATCAAATACCAATTAAGCAATACTTCTTTAATTTCAATTCCTTCTTAAGACCCTGTATGCTTAAGCATAAAATTTAGATATTTTCTAGGATTAAAATCATGTCATGGATTTTTATTCAAATTGGAATAACGGTTCTAAACATAAGGTCTAGTATCATTAGATGTTAATTATAATATTCTTAAGGAGAAACAAAATGATTATGGATAAAATTTAATACAAATCTGAAACATTTGAATTTTAAAATGAGATGTTGATGGCCTCTAAAATACCTTTAAGAAGAAACTGAATTTTTAGGAATATTTATCAATTTACATCTAATGATTGCTGTTGACATTTCACAAAATTAGGGGTATCTAAATTTTCACGAATGCCTTCCATCCACTTTTTACCTCTGTTGCATGAAACTAAATTAACTAAATATAGCTCACATTTGGACTCCTTACAGCTAGCAGCTGTGGTCTCAAATTCACAATGATCGGTTAATTAGTTTAGGGATGGATCCTATGTATGTAAATATATAAACATACTTCAATAAATTGAAATGAATACGGCATAAAACTCACATTAATAAACATCGTTAAGTCGGAGCATCAATCTCTGAATTTGTTTTTTAAAATATTTCAAATTTGGATTGAATTAAATCTATCGTCATTAGACACTAACTAAGCAAGAGTCCATGAATCTTAACTTCTTAAGATTCTTTAAGCTTAGACCATTAAATTTGAGATATTTTTTTTTAAATTGGAAGAAGTATTTTAGACGTAAGGTTTAAAATGTCAAAATATCATAATTTTCACGACTGCTTTCGCTGTATCCCATTGGCAGAAAATTAAATCAAACTAAATATAGCCCATATATGGACACTTACACCAAGCAGTTATGTTCTAAAACCTATAATGATAGGTTAATTAGTTTAGGAATGAATTTCAATGTCTTCCTAAGAGCCCTTATAGCTAAGTTTATCTGAATATAGCATTAAACTGACAATGCGAAGCGTCGCCTAAATCGAAGCATCGAGCGCTGAAATTGCTTTTTCAAACCGGAGCGTGATAAGAGAGAAGAATAAGGACGAGCGTTTGTAAAGATACGTGGATGCACCTGACAAAAAGAAGAGGTTTTATTGGATAAAATGCATTGAATTTAGCAGGGGATGATAGGAGTGTAGAGCGGAAGTGTTACCGCAAAGTCATGCAGGGAAACATCATATTGTGATGTTTGGCAAAGCGGACTCGAGTCTATTCAGTACTGAAAGGCCCCAACAACTTGGAAACGCCGTCGAGTACTCGAGGCGAGTTCACAGCGCGTTGTGGCCGGTGCATCGAACGGGAGGAGGGGGGTTCGTAGGAGATGAACATGAAATAGGAATAAAAAGTAATGGTTTTGATAAAGATGAAAAGAGTCAAAGACAAAGAGAGAGGGAAAGAGAGAATAAGAAGGGACTTTTTTAAAGTAGAAAAAGAAATAAAGAAATGAACGCGATAATTATGAAGTAGATTATAAAAACAACGTATAGGGGATTAGAAAAGAAAGAAAGGAAGGGAAGATGCAAAGAGTAGTGAGCTGGTAGTAGGAAAGTAAGGAAAAGGTAAAGAACGAAATAATGAAGAATAAAAAGGTAAAAAGAAACGAAAAAAATGGATAAAGAAAAGAGGAAAATACGAGCGGACGGCTGAAGAAAGAAAGGAATAAAGGAAGGAATAAATAAAAGGAAAAAGAAGGAAGAAAACAAGAAAGGCAGAACAAAGAAAAATTGACAAAAGAAGAAAGGAGGGAAAAGAAAAAAGCTAATGGACGAATAATAAAAAATGAAGAAAGGTAGAACATAAGAAAGAAAAGATTAGAAGGAGGGAAGGAAAGAAAGAAAGAAAGAAAGAAAGAAGAGTGAACAGAAAGAAGAAAGGAAGGAATGAAGATGAAAAGAATGAAAAACAGAACGAAAGAAAAAAAAGGAGGATAAAAGAAAAAGGGAAGACGGAAGGAAGAAAGAAATGTAAAGGGAAGAAGCAAAAAGATAGAGAGAAAAGAAACGGAAAGGACAGATCGAAAAAAAATGAAGAAACGAAGAAAAGAAAAAAGAAAAATAAAGGAAGGAAGTAAGAAAGGAAGGGCAGATTGAGGATAAAACAAAGAAAAAAAGAAATGGAAGGAAAGGAAGACAGGAAGGGGAAGAAAAATTGATAAGGAAGAGGGAAAGAAATTAAAGCGGACAAAAATACGATAAAATGTATAAAGAAAGAGAAGAAAAGAAGGAAAGGAAACGAAAGAAAGAAGGAGGAAATAAGAGAAGAGAGAAATAAAGAAGAAAGAGCGTACGGAAGGATAAAAGAAAGGAAGGTACGAAGAAAAAGGAGTGGACGCAAAACAGAAATAAAATAAAATAAAAACAAAAAAAAGGAAAGACAAGAAATAAGATAGCATTTGCTCGTCTGAGCTTCAATCTTTGGTCCCTTTTTGCCAAATTTTCAGAAAAGCATTCATCTAATTGTAGTCACGAATTTCCCTCATTCTCTATTTGTGCCGAAATCTAAAAGCAAATTACACGAACAAAGCTTATTTCCTAGAACTGTCCGCCTGTGGAACTCTGTTTCGTTTATCTGCTTTCCAGCTGACTACAATACTGTTATCTTCAAGTCCAATGTAAACAAGTTCTTGTTGAGTCGTCCCCTTAATAATAATAAAATTATACCCAATTTCCACCACTTACGATTACTACGCTGTTTTCCCGCTGACCACCGTACATTCTTTGACTGTTATTCCCGAGTGGCCTTAGACCTTGATAAGTGGAAACCCTTTTGTCAAAAAAAAAAAAAAAATGAACGAATCGAAAAAAGAAAGGAATCGAGAAAGGAAAGAAAATAATTGGAAAAGGAAGGAAGAAAAAAGTTTTAAAAAATGGAAGAAAAAAAGCAGACGGAAGTATAACCCATCCACGTTGCGACCCAATTGATAGGCTGTGTCAAAGGTCGAACACGATAGTTTTAGAGTTCGAATGATCCGATGCGCTCGCGGAGTTCCCATGGCTCAAATAATCCATAAAAAGAAAAATCGGAAAAGTCTCTCTTTCTAGTTCGCAAGTCTTTAATAGGCCACAAATAGAAGAAAAGGACTTATCAGGTTCGGAATTCACCTCTGGCTGAGTTCGAGTTTCGACAGCGTCTCAGTCATACATCAGAAGGCACCTCTCTTCTCAATTCCCAACACACTGTGCTCCGATAAAAGAAGGCTTCCACTGAAATAAGTGTCAGTCACATTCCAATTCGGCATAACGATGGAATCCGAGTTCAATTTACAATTATAGATTCAGCGAACAAAATGATAATTAAAACTTAAACGTTGTTCAAAAAAAACTAAAACATAAAAATTTAATGCAAAGAAATGTGTCCAGCAACACGGGAAATTGTTTACGCGCGTTGAAGTTTTTCTTAGATTATTCTTTATCTTTCTCTTTTTCTTTCAGTCCGCTGTTAATGCGTTAGTTCAAATTATAGAAGTCGACGGATTAGTTTAGTTGAAAGAGAGGTAGAAGGTTTTTTTCTTTACTACTGAGTAATCCGTCCGATACAGCACTTTCACAATCCCTACGAGAACGTCGAAAGATTTTGCCAAAAATCGCTCCGCACGCGTTTTCCGGTCGGTGAGTGGTGATATGAATTTTCTGACCAATCAACTGTGCCCACGTCGCCCTATCGCCAGACGCGATTGGTTCTCTGTTCTACCAGGTTGCATATCGACAATTCCCAGGCGGTTGTTCTCACCGTACATCGACTCTATGGATCACCAAAGGTCGGTCGTGTCAATCTAAGGTGTCAGTTAGCCTACCACACAATGTCCACCGGAAATGTCATATTTTTACAGACAAAACAATTATATCGCTCTCTCCCGCTTGTAATAGAAATTTTAACCAACCACAATCCGTTTAAAGAAATAAACAAAATTCAAAGAAAAAGTTTTAGCCCATTGTCTTTCTAACAACACTGAATTTGCCATAAGCCAATTTGTAATGCCACCACATCTGCCCACCAACTAATGCGTGTTTATCCAGAAAATACGATGATTAGGACCCTCCTTTCTCGTCCTTGATCTACCCTGAAAGAAGATTAAAAAATCTAAAGAATAAATTCATAACAAAACGTTCAATAGAAAAAACTGGTTAATGTCCAACGATCAGAGGTCTTTTTTCTTTTTGCTTTCAACACTTCCAAGGTATAATCCAATTCTTCCATGAGGAATATTTCTTTTCCCTCTTGCTCCCCTTTCTTCGCAGGAGTTGTCCTCCTTGAGTCCCATTACAGCTTTATTAGCCAGGAGAAGAATTCTCTACCTACCAAAGACATCATCAAATTAAGTACTGTTAACATATCTGAGAATGCGCTGCTCAGACTAGCCTCTCTTTTCTTGACAGAAGACAAACCCGATATTACAACTTGAAGTCGAATGATTTCTTATCTACTCCACAGGCAGCTTTTCCCAGAATATATCTCTCTCTCTCTTTCTCTCTCTCTCTCTCTCTCTCTCCTCTTTATTTCCATGGTAGGTGTGTGACAAAAAATACTGGCAAACTTTCACGAAAACACTCGTCTAACTTAAACCACTATCAATAATTTCCCCTACTCTTTATCTGTACCTAAACGTAAACGTAGATTCCATGAACAAAGCTTCTTTCTCAGAACTGCACGCATGTGGAACTCTCCTTTGTTTCCTTGCTTTCCAACTGACTTCAAGACAAACTTAAACAAATTCTTGATGAGCAGTCCCCCCTAAGTAATCCAACTTACCAAATTTCAACTACTAACGATTACTACGATGCTGTTCCATTGACTACCGTACATTTATTAACCTTTATCCTCGAGTGGACTCCGGGTCTTGATAAGTGGTGACTCCTATGCAAAAAAAAAAAAAAAAAAAAAAAAAAAAAACGAAGCACGTCTGTTTGAAAGAAAAAAAAGTAAAGAATTTGGATTTGTAGATTATTTTTATGTGACAATAATCTGCATATATACTTGAATTAAGGGGTGCAAATTGGAAAGAACAGATTATTGAGTGTTTACTGAGAGAAAACATCGAAACTGAGAGTTGCTATTGATGTAGATTACGGCGTTAATAAAGAGAAGTTCCACCAGTTTTTCTTTTGAGATCACAGAGATTTGTTGGTATGAATTACGGTGTTTGTGAAGAGGAGTTCTGCCAGTTTTTTTTGTTTTTTTTTTTCAAAATTACAAGGTACTTCAATCACGTGTCCAACCAAGAGAGGCCCGGAAATTTGGATTGCTTAAGAGTAATGAATTACTCAAGTAAAACTAAGTCATAGAAGTTTTTCAAAAATAATGGTGGCTACTGTCAAGGCAAGAAAAAGATACCTGAGCGGCATCTCACCTTTGATGTGATATCAGTACAATATATCCGACTCTTATTTGTTTCCTTAACTCACAAACTTTCTGGGACAAAAGAATGACTCAACCACTTTTCTAACGAGCTTAGCAATAGACTTGATATACGTTTTCCATTTCCATTAAGTCTGTAGTTTAAGTCAGTCTTAAGAGCCTATGAAAACCAGGCCCTACCTCAAGCAGCAGACCATTCATTTCAACTGGGGCAAGACTAGGATCCGAGTTTTGGTACGTAAAAGAGGGATTGAGTGAGGGAATATAAATACGTTCCAAATTTGAATTTTTAGTTAGCTAACATGCTTATAGATTCTATAGTATAAAATATTTATTCAGATGGCAACATTCTGTCTAATAAGACAATGGCATTCGGCATCAAATCTGGTGCATCACAGCATCTGTTGTGGCTGTACAGTTTGAAGCTGGAATTGGCTCTCCAGATTCAGGCCTGGGCGGGTGATAAAGAGGCTTAGCTTTTGCCAGTTACAAGAGTCCTCTTCTCGACGTTGCGGAAAAAGTCTGACAGAAAGGCAGGCCAATACGATCGGAGCCAGCGCAGCTAAAGAAGTTACCGTAAAGGTGTTGCAGTGCTTCATCATCCGCCTATTGGAACACCAAACCGGATATTTTGTTGGAGTTTACTCCCAAGAGAGACATAAAAAGGGAGAATATTTCACGGGTGAGTTTGAAGAAAGAACATCCTATAAGAAATAGAATGCTCTTTGCTTTCTTAGCAGTCTAAATATTTAGATGGTTTTGTAGTAGTAATTCTTCTAACGCACTACCTCTAAAAGACAGAAGGTCTGCTCTGTCTGCTGTCGATACGAAGACGGAGCGGTAGGCGTGGTTGGTTTTATTGGGAAAAGGGTGAGAATAACCGCAAGAATTGCCGAAACTTAAAAGGAATAAAAGACCAAACTCGGACGGATAGGGAGGGGTTGCTCAAAACAGAAAACCGGTGAAAGAAGTGAAAAGTTCCTTTAAAAAAGAGAGTTACGGGGTGTAAGGCAAAAGGACCTACCAGTTTCCAGGTTTGAAAAACGAGTCGACCAGAAGGCCAAGATCTTTTGTCTCGTTCGCCTCCTTCAGCAGAGCGATATTATCATCATTGAAAGTAAGCGTCGAATTGAAAATAAAAGAGTTGTTGCGTAGATGGCCAATTTGTATGCCTTGTTTGGTGACGAGAAAAATGTGCTACCGTAGTTTGGTTATAAAGAAGAAACTACTTTTGGGGGAATCCTTTGAGATGAGTAATTTGTGCATTTATTTATTATTAAATATATCCTTAACATCATTAATAAATACCCAAATTACTTATCTTAAACGATTCCAATAAGAATAATATATAACACAATTTGGTACGGATCCGAAAATGGAAGATCAGATGAGAACGAAGACTTGAATTCATAAGACCAGAAAATCCAACCTTGACCTTCGAGGCCCGTGGCGCAGTAGATAAAGGCATTGAATCTGCATGGTTCCAGGTGAACATTGTCTTGAAGTAGTGGTTCCATTCGTACTCAAAGAAAGCCAGAGGTTAAGAAGGCCAAAACGTGGTGAGAAAACAACAACGACAACTATGGAAGGCAGTAATTACTGGAGATACAGTTACAAGACTCAGCATTCCTATCCCGTCACGATAAATCATCGAAAGAAGACCAAAGGATGAGTTGGACGAAACGTGGTGAAACAGTACCAACTATGAAGATGAGGATAACAAATAAATAAACTACTTGATTACAATTTAAAACGGTTTTACTTATACAGTTTCATTAACAATAATAGCATACTTGTTATATGATTTCACAAATGATGAAATATTTCGATCCACGTGATTCATATATTTTCCAGTCACTATAAACTAAAAATAGCAAAGCCGATTATTCGATCTGCCAATACTACCCCTTTCCGAAAGTTTCAGCTATCATTCAATGTAAGTAAACTAAAAGCTCTGAAGAATTTTCTATGGTTTTCTTCTTCTAGGATCATATATCTGTACATCTGTATTGTGCATTTTCAAAATAAGTATTGAAACACTAATATATATATTCGAAGCTATCTCTTTACATCCCTTCCTTTTCATAACCTATCATATTTTAATAAATCAGAGTGCATTTTCTGTAAGCTGTTTTTGAACCCAGTCAACGACGGATACTTTTGCTAGTAAGCTGTTTTTGAACCCAGTCAACGACGGATACTTTTGCTAGTATACATATATATATATATATATATATATATATATATATATATATATATATATATATATATATACTAGCAAAAGTATCCGTCGTTGACTGGGTTCAAAAACAGCTTACAGAAAATGCACTCTGATTTATTAAAATATGATAGGTTATGAAAAGGAAGGGATGTAAAGAGATAGCTTCGAATGTGGGGGTATCAAAACCAGAGCAAAATATGATGAAAGTAAAAATTAAATAGATAAACCCCATAATTTATTATACCATACCTGTTCACACTGAAACACTTATCACAATATTCTGTGGATCTATATTAAAAAACGTTGTTAAACTTTGTGACATATTTCCATTCTATGGAGGTCAGGCGTGAACGAACATCCCATAATTTTATTATACCATATTTCTTCAAACTGAAACATAATTATCAAAGTATACTTACGCAGATAAATTTGAAAAGTCTTTATTAAAGTTTGTGCCTATTTCCATTCTATGGAGGCCAGGCGCGAACGCAAATCCCACAATTTTATTATACCATTTCTTATTTAAGTTAAAACATACTTATCAAAGTATTCTTATGTACATCTATATCAAAAACACTTGTAAACGTTTTTTTTTTTTAATTTTTAAATTTCCATACTTTGTGGACTAGACCCCACAATTTTAACGAACCACCGTTCTGCCAGATCAAACATAGTCATTCCTGTGTCTCGATACATCTTCTATCATTATATGTAATCAGTTTTTTAAAATAGTCAACCATATAGGAGCCTATTCATGACCAGACACACACACACACACACACACACACATTCAGCTTTATATATATATATATATATATATATATATATATATATATATATATATATTATATTAAGTCGGTTAAAAAGTTTTTACTGCTTAAAAATTTCATCTTGAAAATAAAAATTGTGTTTTTAAAAGTCTTCCTTCTTGACAATAACGATCTTCTGTCAACGAACTGTAAAATTCTTTCGGTTTTGGGCCCTGTCGGTGAGGCATTAGAATACGCCGACTGCCCCCCCTGCAGAGGGTAAAAGTCCATCAGTGGGGGTCCTGGATATGACCTTAAACTATATCCAGTGGTGAGGCCCCAGCTTGTGGGCATTGTGGAGTGTGAAGCCACCCTTTAATTACCATTGCTCCCAGGTCCATTCTGACCCGGAGTGGTAGTACCTGTTAGGGTCCCAACTATGGGTTAAATAGAAACCGACGTGAAAACAACAAATATATTCTATTAAAAAAAAAAAATTTCTTCAAAATCTTTGGATTCAGCATTAAATAACCCGAAAAGGGTTGATATACCGTAAAACAAAAACAACCAACCAACCAACCTTTCGGTTTTGATGTGAAATATGAATCTGACTCATGTTCAATCTTCTCTCGTTATGTTAATCGTCTAAATTGATAGTATGAGAGAGCTAGACCAAGAAAACATTAAGTATGAGGTAGGACTTTCTTATCAATTTCTCCTGGAAGACCTTTTTTTTTTCTTTTTTTTTTTTTTTACACAGTGATCACCACTTATCAAGGCCCGGAAGCCACTCAGGGATAAGGGTTATTGCAAGTACATCACGTTAGTGAGGAGATTTTATGAAGTGTTTAATTAGGGGGCGGTTCATTAGGAATTTGTTAACATTAGACTTGAAGACATCCAAGTTGTAGTCCGGAGGGAAGCAGGCAGACGGAACACAGTTCCACAGGCGTGCAGTTCTAAGAAAGAAGCTTTGCTCATGAAATCCGCGTTTTGATTTAGGCACAGATATAGAGTGGGGGAAATTTTTCACAGTGGATTCAGCTAGACGGGTGATTTTCGTGAAAGTTTGGCGAGGGGGGACCAGGGATTGGAGTTCAGACGAGCACCTGCCATGAAAATAACGATAAAACAAGGATAGGCTCGCAACGTCTCTTCTGTGGGAGAGGGGTTGCAGGGTAGAGAAAAGGGCATCCCCCACTAAACCACGAAGTCTATTTTGTACTCTGTCAAGGCATGATAGGCTGTTTTTGGCAGCTCCTGCCCAGATATGGCAACAGTATTCCATCCTTGGCCGTACTTTGGTAAATAGTGTTGCATGAGGACACGCGTTATCATAATGGAAGATGAATTCCTTTTTCTTGACTAAAGAATGTTGTTTCCCGGTCAACATAAATGAGAATATTGCAGAAAATATGAATAATGCTATCATAATCCGAAATAAAAAGTTCTAAATTAATAATACTGATATGTGTAAGCAATAACAATAAGTCATAATGATTTAAACCCGGCAAAACCTTTCGCACCAACCTGATATAATATCTGATAATCTATCTATATATCAAAGTGAAAGTGTCTGACTGTCTGCCAGTCTATCTGTCTGTCTGTGTACATTTCCATACGCAATAACTCTGTCAATTTTCAGCCGACAGCCTCGAAAATTTATATACAGGGTAGTGAGATGTGGGAACATCTATGTAATCCGTTTTCGGCCAGAAATTTGGCTGTTAAGGGGTCAAAGTTCAACGAGTTGACCTTTGAGAACTCTACCAAACTCCTCCGACAATTTTGGGTCTAAACACTTGAAATTTTAGATATAGGTTCTATGGATATGGATCTAACTTAATAACTTAATTTGAGCCCAAAACAATAAATGCTAAGGGGTCATAATAGGGGTCAAATTTTAAAAAATTGACCGCTTTTTTTTTTTTTTTTGCTCAACATATACCTCCAAACATCCGGGTAACCCCGGGCTGAAACGCTAGTATAAATATATACTTAAAATGGTAATATATGCATGTGTGCATTTTAGAAAGGGTGATTAAATAGATGACTAGCCGGTTTTACCGATTAATATTTTGATTAGTTTGTTTAATACGCTCATATGTACTAAACAAAAATGTTACGTAGACAAAAAAAGGAAAATATGCTAGGTCGGTGGATGTGCATATATGCGAAATATAGATTAAGTTTTTTGGTTTTGTATTACAATCTATAGAGTACGAAAAAGTTGTCAAAAAACAAAATCAAATATATAAAAAAAATAAATGTAAACAAAGGCAAGATAAATTACTTTCTACCTAACTGGATAAGTTTTTAGCGATTTTATTTAATGTAAAATATTTATTTGGTTCGCAAAAACAAGCACTATTGAACGCTACCGGAGAACAAGAAAAATTGGACGCGATGTCTCTTTACATCTTTGAATTCTCGATAATCACTTTAAAATAAGAAATAAAACAAAATGGTGGTAGAAACCCACCACATAAATGTCATGGTAACATTTATTCAGTGGTTTTCTACCATTTTGTTTTATTTATTTCTTTTTTTTTTTAAGTCTTTGTTGGCGAACATTTTTCTTGTGCTTCGATAGCGTCCGATATTACTTGTTTCTTGAACTGATTAAACATTTTACATTAAATAAAATCACTAAAAACGTATTCAGCTTGGTATAAAATTAATTCATCTTACTTTTGATAACATATATTTGTTATATATTTGTTTTTTGTTTTTGTTTTTGTTTTTTGCTTCTTTCTTTTTGTTTTGTTTTTTTGCTTTTTTGACAACTTTTTCGTACATCTGTGGATTATAAAATAAACCTGGTATTTTTTAATGATATTCAAGAAAAATTGCCGCTGAGATGTAATGGACTACTATGAATTAGGGACCATGCCTACAGAGACAATAAGTATGGAGTTGAGCAGCGAGATATCTAGTAATTGTCTGTATTTTTGAGATGAGGTGTTTTCATTGATTGAGATTGTCAGACTGACTTTCTCATCTTGGTTGTTATTGTCACAACGTTTCGGCCGTTTTGCCCTCCGGCCTTCGTCAGGTGTTTTGTATCAAACTGGGGAACCGTTTGTTAGGAGTCTCGAACCCAACCCTTTATTATTATTACCGGGGTACCGTGTGCGGACTCTAGCAGTTCGATACAAAACACCTGACGAAGACCGGAGGGAAAAACGGCCGAAACGTTGTGACAATAACAACCAAGATGAGGAAGCGAGATATCTGTTCTCATGACACATTTTTGCATGTTAGTACAATCGGGAAGAAAAAAAGAACGAAGGAATTCCACAGTTTATCTGTTCGAGGTAAGACATTTTCAGCGTAGAAGGCTCTCGGGTACGAGAGAACACTCAACAAGCAAACAAGCAAACGACGAAATGAGGAAACAAAAAAAAAACGAATTAACAAACAAGCAAACAGACAAAAACAAAAAGACAAGCAAAAAAACAAAAAGACAAGCAAACAAATAAACAAACTATCAAAAAAGTAAACAACCAAAACCAAAGAGACAAACACACAAATAACCAAGCAAGCGAACAAACAAACAAACAAATAAGCAACCAAGCTAGCAAAAAAAAAGAAAACAAAAAAGAAAACAAAATACAACAAAACAAACTCACAAATAAATAAACAAACAAACGAATAAGCAACAAAAAAAACAATAAACATGAAAACAAACATACAAGCAAAGAAACATGGAAACAGATAAACGGGCAAACAAACAAATAAACTAACACAAAAACATGCAAACAAGTAAACAAACAAACAAACCCTTATCCTCGAGTAGCTTTTTGAACTTGATAAGCGATCACTCATTTGTACCAAACAAAATAAAACAATAATTTGTAATTAAATGAAAGACAACGAATAATGTTGAATTGATCAGCATTTTCATTGCGTTTTCTTTGCCTCTTCATTTTCGTGATTCGGAAGCCCGCGTCATTCATGATGGCACGCCAAGTTAACCGCGTAGTCGCCATTGTATAGAGGTACGTGCGATACATTTTTCCGTATTTTTTTTATGAAAGTGGAATGCTTTATGGAGGATGTGAATTCAAAGCTAGATACAAATGGATGTACACGTACTGAAACACACACACACACACACACACGCACACACACACACACACACACACACACACACACACACACATATATATATATATATATATATATATATATATATATATATATATATATATATATATATGAGTAAAAATAAGATAAAAAATACCAGCGATGGTTGACGTTGTGTTGTTTTGAGAAAGAAAAACCGAAGAATTTATAAAATGGTGATCAACATTTCGTCCCTATTGCAGGAAACATCATCAGTATATATATATATATATATATATATATATATATATATATATATATATATATATATATATATATACATTAAAAAAAAACGTTATTTAAATACATATATACAAGCACTTTTTTTTCTCTTCCCTAATCTTATTTATTTTGTTTAAATTATTTAAGGAAAGACGCTTTAGGGCAATAGACTAAATTACCCAGGATCTGTATTTTTATTCTGTTCTTTGTTTTTTTCTTTTTAGCTTACAAGAAGTGAACTGTTTAGAAAAAAAAAACATAATACTCGCATGCACATGTCTCAGTTTCTGTATGAATTAAAATATAATATTTATCCGTATTTCATGACCAGGCAACGCCGAGCAGCCTGCCCGTAGGGTCTATAAAAGCAAAACACAGCAATTTAGAAATTGCAAGATTTCTAAAAGTAGCCAGCAACAATGATGGTTTTTTCGGTTTTTTAGCAGTGAAGGGCACATCATGACTCCTCGTTTTTTTTTGTTTGTTTTGTTTGTTTTGTTTGTTTGTTGTTTCTTGTTATTGTTGTTGTTGTTGTTGTTCTTCTTCTTCTTCTTCTTCTTCTTGTTTTCTACGGGGCTATAGAGTCAATACAGATGCCTATGTCGAAACACTTAAAATCATTGTTACGCCTTGGATAGATATAACGTAACTAATGGAATGGCCTATGTCTTCCAACAAGATAAGGTACCATCCAATAAAGTTCTGAAAACCCAGGATTGGATGGCCGGAGATTTTTATGATCATGTCACACCAAACTGATGGCAATCCTTTGGATAATTACGTGCGGACGTCGTTGAAAACGAAGTTAAAAAGCATCTTCATAAGAACAAATTATTTCTGATGGAAGTAATAGCCTGAGCAATGGACGACATGAATAAAAGACATCTGTCAAAACTTGCGGTCGCTTTCGAACTCGAATTGTGTCGATAATATAAGCCGAAGGAGGATATATACGGAAAAAATGATATTATATTTATTTGTTACAAGAAATTGTAAATTTAAACGATTTTTGTTTTTCTAAAAGTGTTTTAGTTGTTCTCAGATACATTATTTGGATCCCTTTATCTGTTTTGCAAGTATTTTAATGGTGAATGCTCTCACAAACTACAACACTTGTACTCCCTTGACGTAAATACTCCCGACAAACCCGACAAGCAGCTAAATCCCACCCCTTCACTCTAGAGATCCCTAGGTGTACTAAAGACTTCTACCTCAATAGTTTCTTCCCCAGAATTGCCAGACTTTGGAACTCCCTTCCGGAATTCTGCTTTCCCAACTGTACTGACATGCAGAAGTTCAACTGTAATGTGAACAGACATCTTACTACTCATTTACTACTCATCATAAGTAAACACTTCGTCAAATCTCCACACTAACGTAATGTACTTGCAATAACCCTTATCCCTGAGTGGCTTCCGGATCTTGATAAGTGGTGATCACTGTGTAAAAAAAAAAAAAAAAATTCCCTTCATAATGTCCCTGCAACTTATGTCCTCGATAGTAGCCCCCTACTTCAAAGTGGCATTGTGTCTTGTTTGGGGTGAAAACTGAATAATAATAATAATAATAATAATAATAATAATAATAATAATAATAATAATAATAATAATAATAATAATAATAATAACAACAACAACAACAACAAAACTTCTCTCTTGAGACAATGGCATTCTGAACTTAGTTTGGTTTACAAACACTATTTTAAAAAGTAATTCTAAAACTATTTGGAAATGCAATCTGTTAAACAATGGAACGAATCTGAGCAGCCAATCAAATTGATTGAAGCAAAGAAAACTGAAGAGCGTTAATTAATGACCCGCTGAATGAGTATTAGTTCACTTTTACCGAACCGAAATGAGGCAATGAAATAATCACTGACGCGTGTAAAAAATAACCCGTATGAAATATTATGTAACGGTGTAAACAAGGAGAGGTAGAAGAGAAAGTAATGATGGAGTAAGTATCCTGCTACTACCTATAAATATGACTTATTTAGGAGAATAACTATCGCTAAAAAACTTATAGGAATTTACGATAACGAATGAAATGGAATAAAAATTACTGTAACATATGTATCAGGTATTGGCGACCATATTGGATTTATATGTAGCGTCTGCGTTTGTATTCTTATAATGTTTATATAGACTGGAAAAATTGTCTTTATTTTATAAACTATATCAATATATAACACAGAAATTACCACCACCAACAACAAAAAAATAACTAAAACATTTATAAGCCATGAAAACGTCACGTGATTAAAACAACACATTCGCAGCTTAACGGTTAAACGCTTGACTACAGTGGTCACTGTTCCAAACACTGGCCCAACGACGACGATGGTGAGCCGCAACAAGACGAACCACGTGTCCGTGAATAATTAAAATTCGATAAAGGAAACCAATTATAGGCTCCCTTAATTTGTATTTGACACAGACGGTACTAATGTCATTCTGTAATGCACACATCTGATATATCTAATACATCTATAATATCAAAGGTGGCCTCAAATGATTGGATTTTTATAGACCTTCTTAAAATATCTTTTAAGTGGTCAAAAATGGGTCAAAATTGAAAAAATTGTATTACATTTTGTACATTCATCTAAGTTTATTTTTTACTAGCAATGGGTGCCCGGCATTGTCCAGGTGTTTTGAGGTGTATGCTGAGCAAAAAAAGAAAACGGTCAATTTTTTAAACTTTGACCCCTATTATGACCTCTTAACATTTATTGTTTAGGGATCAAGTAAAGTTATTAAGTTAGATCCATGTCCAAGGAATCTATATCTAAAATATCACGTGTTTAGACCCAAAATTGTAGGAGGAGTTTGGTAGAGTTCTCAAAGGTCAAATCGTTGAATATTGACCACTTAATCGCCAAATTTCTGTCGAAAACCTATCACATCGATTTTCCCAAATCTCAGTACTCTGTATATCAAATTTCGAATCTGTAGGCTTAAAATTGACAGAGTTATAGCGTAGGGAAATGTACACAGACGCACAGACACACGCAGACACTTTCACTTATATATATATATATATATATATATATATATATATATATATATATATATATATATATATATATAAACATAAACATCATATATATAAGGATAATAGTACGCCATATATATAACAAAAGACCATATATTTAAGGATAATATATAATAAAACACCATATATATATATTTTTTTATTTTTTAATCAGCTTTTGCGCATGTCGCATTTATACAGTGGTAACGTCATCAGCTTTGAAGGCTTCGGTTTCGATTATAGCTGGTTTTAATTTTTAAATCACGACTCTACAATAATATATTAGAAATCTGGACACATAAAAATGTCATATTTAAGCGTATTTTATGCATATATATATATATATATATATACTATATATATATATACTATATATATATGTATGTATATATATAAAGCTGAATGTGTGTGTGTATGTGTGTGTGTATGTGTGTGTGTGTGACTGGTCACTATATGGTTGACTATTTTAAAAAACTGATTACATATAATGATAGAAGATGTATCGAGACACAGGAATGACTATGTTTGATCTGGCAGAACGGTGGTTTATTAAAATTGTGGGGTCTGCGTTCGCACCTAGTCCATAAAGTATGGAAATTTAAAAATTAAAAAAAAAAAACGTTTACAAATGTTTTTAATATAAATGTACATAATAATACTTTGTTAAGTATGTTTTAACTTAAATAGGGATGATATAATAAAATTGTGGGATCTGCGTTCGCGCCTGGCCTCCATGGAATGGGAATATGTCACAAAGTTTAACAAGGTTTTTTTTTAATATAGATCCACAGATTATTGTAATAAGTGTTTCAGTGTTAACAGGTATGGTACAATAAATTATGGGGTTTATCTATCTTATTTTTACTTTCATTATATTTTGCTTTGGTTTTGATATCCCCAAATTGGAAGCTATCTCTTTACAACCCTTCCTTTTCATAACCTATAATACTTTCATAAATCAAAGTCCATTTTCTGTAGGCTGTTTTTGAACCCAGTCAACGACAGGTACTTTTGCTAGTATATATATATATATATATATATATATATATATATATATATATATATATATATATATATATATATATATATATATACAAAAGGTCATTTCTCTCCCAATTTATTTTCGGATTTTTTAATTATGCCCATATGCATTTGTTTTCTTAAAAAATTTATAAGTGCGTTTTCTTTTGATGAGTTAAGGGCAAAATAAATTCATTGATTGATATGAAAATTAAATGAATGATTTCGCGCTACGAAATAGATGTCGTCAGGAATGGTGCATGTCAAACATACTTAAAGGAATAAATGGTAAGATGGTCAATATCTTGAAATTTGGAATAAAGACTTCTCTCATTTATTTGTTATATATATATATATATATATATATATATATATATATATATATATATATATATATATATATATATATATATATATATATAATTGTCTGTTATCTGACTGTCAATTGATCTTCCTATCTGCCTGTGTCCTTTGTTCTCGTTCTCGTACCCATCCTGGGCCGTGTCGGTTTTCGTTTCCCACGGTAATCACACATTGAACCAACCCCCTCCACAATGACCACCACCCCTAGCAAAACAATACAATGCCAGTTGGACATATTGTCAAATAGTTGACATCGACCCCAAATACTTCATCAGAGTGACAACGATGATCGCCCTTTTTCTTCCTTTTCTTTCTTTTCTATGTAAAGTTTTGACTTTTTTCTTTTTTCTTTCTTTGTTCGCTCTTTTCTTTCTTTATTGGCTCTTTTCTTTTCCTTTTCGTTTTTAGAGACGCCTTCGCATATGAACAACAAAGTCTTTACCTCGTCGTTCGGTCACGTGTTATTTTCGCCTGTCATTCTTGAGTTTGAAACACCATTTTCGTTCATATTATTTGGATTCTTCGGACAGCCGTTCTCATTGTGAGTTATATTTTCACAGCGTTTCGGTCGATGTAACTTACGGCCTTCTTCAGCAAGTACTCATGGCGTAATCGATCAAGTACTTGGTAAAATTTAGTGGCAATGTTACACTTTTCTGGGGGTTGAAGGTTCAATACTGAGTCCGGATGGCAGTTCAAATACAATTGCGGATTATTTAGGATTTCTGCCTATGACTGACGGAACGAGAACATGCTACCACCATGGATTAAGTAAAGGTTTCCGTTCGATATTCCGTGCAGATTTCCGAGAGTTGTAAGTTCGAAAAGATAAATTTTAAGTATGCCGGAGGTTACATCGACCGAAACGTTGTGAAAATAACACTGTAAATGAGAACAATAGTCCGAATAATACAAATAATACAAATAATACAAATAATAAATTCTCATCTAAACAAATTCAGACATTTAGTAGTCGCATTGCTATCCTTTCATATTAAGTGCATGTATTTGTATTGATTTGCACCGTTCAGTATCACAAGACTTAGAAGTTGCGCTCAAAACACTAAGTTTATATAAGTTAATATAGAGAGAAATCTGTTACACATTGGGCAGTTGTCTGTGTGTTTGTATGTTTTTATGTTCGGCTAAAACTTTAAAGCTACAAAATAACCCCCCACAAAGTTGATTTTTTTTTAATTAGCATAACTCCGAAAAAATATCTAAAACTGGGAAAAAATATTCAGTTTTTGACAATTTTTTTTTTTCAGTTAGAAACACACTAACTTTAGATTTAATTCATTTTTTCTTAAACACTGTCATTTCTCTTCAAAGAAGGGTGAGCTTAATTTTAGTATTCCTCTTGGGTTATCCTTAATTCGATTTAACGGTTTCAGTAGCGCTCTGGGGGCCTCCTAAGTTATATGTTTTCGCTCCTTACATAAAAAGGCAATTTGTCTTCTGGACTTGTTGTTGAGAAACTTAATGCAATCTCAGAAAATGCTAGGTAGTTCTGCTAATCTATTATTTAAAGTAGCAGCTGTGCGTTTGTGTGTCCAATTAAAAATAAAAAACTACAAAACAAATATCTACTAAGTTTGTATAGTCTTGGTCGGTTTTGCCCTCGATGAATAATATCTAAAATTAAAAAAAAAAGAAAATAGGACCACATAACTTGTGTGGTTTTCATCCCCAATGACACTTTTTTAGGAATTTTGAATGTTATATATTATATAAAGAAGAGGCTTACATTATATTTACATGTCTCTAAGTCTGTCCGTTCTATTTTTCTAACAATCTACTGGGCCGATCTGACTGAAATAACGCATGAACCTTGTCATGATTATATGCAGTGAACGAAGTATTATGGTATCTGTTCGATGCCCAATTACAAATAAATAATGATTGATATTTATTGCAAAAAATGAGCCGAAATTTATTCACATTTTACAAAAAAATTGTTATAAAACGCTAAACCTAAATCAATGGCTAAAACTTCCGCTAGTTTTACGGTCGAAAGCTCTAGGAAAAATTGTTTTTGTGGCTCCAGGTAGTCATGCTGATATCTATCTATTTATCTATCTATCTATCTATCTATCTATCTATCTCTCTCTCTCTCTCTCTCTCTCTCTCTCTCTCTCTATATATATATATATATATATATATATATATATATATATATATATATATATATATATATATATATATATATATATATAAGAAGTTAATGTTCAGCTTTCTTCTATGGAATTGAGAAAAAGGCGGTAAACTATAGCGAAAACGCACCATTGCGACTTTCTATTGTCGAATACTCTCATAATTGTTTACTGTGAACGCCAGCCAACATAACATTTAGAGGAAGCTCATTTATCTTATTCATGTATTAATTGCCGGTGGCTTTCAGGAAATATGCTAGCGAAGTCAAGTGTTGCTCTGTGACTGGATTCGATTCTTCTGACCAGCAGTAATTATCACGTTCTATACAGATGATTGTATAAGCATAAAACACTAGTGTATGTAGCATTAAAATATTTAATTTAATTTAAAAATCATATATATATATATATATATATATATATATATATATATATATATATATATATATATATATATATATACAGGGTGACCCCCCCCCAAAAAGCTAAATGGAGGCCATCTAGTACATATGGTGTAGAACGGAGAAAAAAAAAAGGCCAAAGACCCTTGTGTTTTGATGTGATGTTTTGAATATAATAAACTGGTTATGACCAAAGTTTAATTTCATTCGGACAAAACACTAAGAAAGGGAGCCTAATTAGAGTTGGGTCCCGTTTTTTGGGTCACCCTGTTTATATATATATATATATATATATATATATATATATATATATATATATATATATATATATATATATATCATAACTTAGTCCTTCGTAGCTGAAGATAACAAGTCAGAGTTTCGGTGCTTTATCCTACGATTTTGTATCATTTTACGCACAGTATATATATATATATATATATATATATATATATATATATATATATATATATATAGTAATTTATAAAATATATATGGCGATTAAGCTACACTGAATATTCTGCGTTTCATCCAACTATAGGATTCGTCAGGCTTATGACGAATCCTATAGTTGGATGAAACGCAGAATATTCAGTGTAGCTTAATCGCCATATATATTTTATAAATTAATTACTAACTAGCTCTACCTACGTATTGAGCACTTTTGAAGTAAATACTTAAAGTTTACGCATAAATCTATACTTTCGTATATTAAATTTATGTGAATAAATGAAGTAGTTATATATATATATATATATATATATATATATATATATATATATATATATATATGAGTGTGTGTCTGTGTCTGTGTCTGTGTGTGTATTTTGGCAGCAAGTCGTTATCAAAGCATGTTTGATTAAATACGACAGAACTTTCTTTCTTCTTTATGTTCCTGTGTATTATCTCGATCTGTCAAGCATGTTTTCTTCTTTCAGTTGGTAAGTTGTGTATTTGGTTATTGAGTAGTTTTTTGTCAGTAATTTTTCTCTAGCGCTTTCGATCATCGATCGTCGTCAGGAGCAATTTTGTTGCTGTTAATGAGCCTTTTCCTTACCTTTTTATATGTCATTTATTTTATTTTAGTGTTTGTTTATTGGTTTAATTCTATTTATTTAGCCTTAATGATCGAAAGCACTGGAGAAAACTTTCTGACAAAAATCACTTGGCAAGCTAATACACAACTTGCTAACTAAAACGAGAAAAAATTGCAGGGCAGACTAAGAAAATCAACAGAAAATTAATAACAAAGAAAACTCTGTCCTATTTAATTAAACGTTCCTTCACACACACACACACACACACACACACACACACACACACACACCCACACACACACACACACACACATATATATATATATCTATTATATATATATAAAAGTGAACGTGTCTGTGTGTGTGTCTGTGTGTGTGTCTGTGTGTCTGTGTACATTTTCTAACGCAATAACTCTGTCAATTTTTAGTCTACAGACTGGAAATTTCATATACCGGGTACTGGGATTTGGGAAAATCTTTGTGATCGGTTTTCGGCCGGAAATTTGGCTGTTAAAGGGTCAAAGTTCAACGATTTTACCTTTGAGAACTCTACCAAACTCCTCCCCCAATTTTGCTTCTAATCACTTGACATTTTAGATATAGGTTCCTTGGACATGGATCTAACTTAATAACTTGATTTGAGCCCAAAACAAAAAATGTTAAGGGGTCATAATAGGGGTCAAAGTTAAAAAAATTAACCGCTTTTTTTTTTTTTTTTGCTCAACATACACCTCCAAACACCCGGGCAACGCCGGGTTGAAATGCTAGTATATATATATATATATATATATATATATATATATATATATATATATGTGTGTGTGTGTGTGTGTGTGTGTGTGTATAAAGTGTGGAAAGATAAAATTGTCGCCCTAGAAAAGACGACATGATTCAATTTAATTAAAACTGGTTTTCTTTTTTTTTTTCTTTTTTTTTTTGCAGATCATCTATTAGTTGGCCAGTTGTGTACAAATCCAAAGAACAATAGGAGTCTTCTATCATGTCTGAAAATAGCATCGGAGCTGCGCCGTTGTACAGTTCATGCCCTCTGCGATGAGGATTATGGTGATCCTCTTGTGCAATCACGTGCCTGCTGGCAGACCCTGGGTGTGCCAACAGAACTCGGCGCCGGCCCACAAGGCGTTTCTTCAGGAGTGCTACGATTTTGTATCCTTCACTCACTGCCCCCTCCTCTTCTGACTGAAACTCGCTGGACTATTTCGTTTGGTCATACATCGAGAACATCACCGACATGACCCCCCCACACACACACACAACACCGAAGCCAGCTTGATCGCCGCCAGACGCCGAGTATTCGTCCAGCTCCCGCCGACGCTTGTGGAAAAGCATGCTCCAGTTCCGGACCCGTGTCGAAGCGGTTATTGAGGTTGAAGGCGGCTACATTGAGTATCTACTCAACTACTGTCAGCTCTACTTCATAATCAAGTTACCTGAATTTATTTTGTCAATAAAAGTTTTTAAATAAAGCTGTCGTGTTGTTTTATTTAGGGAGACACTACTAGCAGGGCGCCCGGCATTGTCCGGTCGTAAAATACGCTTTAATAGGATATTTTTTTATTAATGTCTGTAGACTAAAAGCTCTAAGCGGAGTTTGGTAGGCAATTTTTTTTAAACAGAAATATATACGTATACTTAAATATATATGGAAAGAGTTTGGGTTTACAATAACGTTTTTACGGAAATATTATGTCAGTATAAATCATGTAGAATATCTGCATGAATATAATTACGCATAATAGTTAACTAAAGATTATTATTCAATAAGAAAACAAATAAAATAATAAGGAATTAATTCAAATGAATGTTTTAAAGAATATGCAAATTAGCTAAATCTTTTTCAGATGAATGCAATTCCACGAATATATATAACAACGTTGTATTTTCCTTTTAAATAAACAGAATAAAGGCTTTTAATATGAATATCGTTAACAAAAACAAATTCATATATATATATATATATAGAGAGAGAGAGAGAGAGTGGAGATGGTAATTAATAAAAACTGAAAAAAATGCTCAATACTGTTGTAGAGCAAATATGCGTTTTATTTTTTATTACCGTATCTTTCTGTTAAGTTACATTATTGTTTCGGATACACGGCCGTTTTTTTTTTTTTTTTTTTTTTTCCGTCTGTAGTGTCCTCAGACTTTTACTGTAAAAGTCTGAGGACGCTACAGACGGCAAAAAAACGGCCGTGTAGCCGAAACAATAATGTAACTTAACAGAAAGATTCGGTAATAAAACATAAAACGTATATATATATATATATATATATATATATATATATATATATATATATATATACATATATATATATATACATATATATATATATATATATATATGATATATAAATATATATATATGTGTGTGTGTGTGTGTGTGTGTGTGTGTGTGTGTGTGTGTGTGTGTGTGGATGAAACACTAATGCCTGGAGGTATTCAATAATTATTATCGTAAATAATTATGTCAAACCTTTAAGAAACTCTTTTCTTATCGTTGAGCACTTTCAGTTGAAATAAAAAGTCGGTCAGTTTAGCTTTTACGCGCAGATCACTATATAATGATTATATCACTTTGACAGACAGTAAAAGCATTGAAAAAATAAATGTTTAAATTTCAACAGTATTTCTCGTAGTTGGCGGTGGTCGAATGGATTAGGTCCTTGTTAATGAAGCCAGAGATTGCTTCTGTTGCCGGGTTTGAATCTATCGACTGGTGTTATACGTGACAAACTGCACTGATGATTCCTGAAAGGATGAAACATTAGTGTCTGAAGTATTTAATAATTATTATAGTAAATAATTACATATATATATATATATATATATATATATATATATACATATACATATATATATATATGTTCTCCTTACCTCACCCTTTTTTTAACCAAGTAAGATCTGTGACTTACTTGTAGTTTCATTAAATACTTTTATATGCAAAATCCGATCCTGCATTTTGCTAATTCCTGCCCTCTGATGAGAAGGAGAGTATTTCTTCGAAACTCCGCGGATTAAGGACTATCCACTTATCTTGTGCGTCCTATTTTAAAATTAAATATGTTTTTAACTCTTTTTAAAGATGCCTTTTAACATGTTTTATTAATCATTTGTTCATATATATATATATATATATATATATATATATATATACTCCAAACTTTCGGGTATTAGTTTCGAATCTCACTTGGTTAATCGACGCTGACGAGTCGTATAATGACGAAACGCGTGTCCATGGATAATTATATTTTAATGTACGTGCGTGCGTGCGTGCGTGCGTGCATGCGTGTGTGTCGAGACAATTGAAATGATATTCGTTGAGTACAAATGTCTGTATGATTACCTGACCGAGATACAAATGAAACATGTACTTAAACTTGTACTGAAACATGAGAGGGTACACTAATATATATATATATATATATATATATATATATATATATATATATATATATATATATATATATATATATATATATATATATATATATATATGGTGAGTCATGCGTAAGACAGACAGGGAGGATGTTTTATTTTTTATGTCATCGTGTCGTCCAACTGTCCAGGTTCGAGTGTGATCGGGTGCAATGACGAAGAACTGGTTTTATACTCACCCTGCCTCCACCTCAGCGACGAGGAGGATGAGTCGGGTTTGGATTGATAAGGGTGTTGCCAGACAAGAAAAATAATCAGAGGCAGATGTTGTTGGATTGCATAGGACAGAAAAAGAGAGAATGAGAGAGGAGGGAACGAAACAGGGGATAAAGAGAGTAAGAGAGAAAATTTAGAGGAAAGAAAATAGAATGAGTTGAAAGATGGTGATAAATATAAATATATATACTAGCTAACCGGCCACCCGGCGTTGCCCGCTCGTAAAATACGCTGAATAGGATATTTTAATATGTAACGATTTCGTATTTATTATTTTAGAGCAAATTCTTCATTGATTAATTTATTGTACCCAATATTGTAACGTGGCTGTTACTCTTTAGTTTAAAAGTTCATAAAAATAAAAAAGGAAAAAATAAATAAAATATGTGTTGGCATGTTTCTCTTTTCAACAAAATATTTATTGCCGTTACTTTCGGCACCACTTAAAAGTCTCTTGCTGCTACATGTTTTTCTTTACCATAGAAAGTTTCTCCTTCCTCGGACCGCATGCCAGTCACAGCTTGCTCATTCTCATCCTCGCTATTTACACGTCCATTTTTTTTCGATGTCGTTATTCTTTCTCTCCCGACTACGTGCTGTACTTTTCTTTTTCTGTTCTCCCCCTTTTTCTTCTTGTACACACTTCTTAATTTACATATGCGCATTTTTCGACTACTGCTGTTGTTGCTGCTAATCTCTTCGCAGCCAGTCAACTCTGGCTGTTTCCTACACCTTCCCACGCGAACAACATTTTCTATGTTACAATATATAGAGTGATGATTTTAAAAGTTAAAAACAAGATCACTTAAATGTCATCGGCTAGAATTGAAACCAAAACATGTCTGAATGTGACACAATGTTTAAGAAACATAATCGGAGATGCGCCGCTGTACAACTCATGCTCTCTGCCGATTCAAGTTATTACAAAATGACCCCTGCCAGCACCCTCAAATGCAAATCGGGCGGTTCAACGCTTGAGCGTACAGCTCAACGAAACTTCCGGCCACGGTTATGGTCTTTTGCGTGGTTTCAAGTGAGGGACACATCATGCCACCTCATATCTTCGAAGGCAGAAAAGTGTACCTGGATGCGCTGAAGAGTGTGGTGATCCTCTAGTGCAATCACGTGGCCGCTGGCAGACCCAGGGTCTAGCACCAGGACTCGGCGCCGGTCCACAAGTCCAAAGAAACCCAGTCTTGGCTTCAGAAGGAGTGCACCGATTTTGTACTCTTCTCTCACTGATCCCCCCCTCCTTCCCCGACCTGAACTCGCTGGACTACTTCGTTTGGTCATACGTCGAGAACATCACCGACATGACTTTCCACAACATCAAAGCCAGCCTGATCGCCGCCATCTGCCGAGTATTCGCCTAGCTCCGCCGGAGCTTGTACAAAAAGCATGCTTCTAGTTCCGGATCCGTATCGAGGCTGTGATTGAGGCTGAAGACGGCTACATTGAATAGACGTGAACTCTACTACATAATCAAGTTACCTGAATTTATTTTGTCAATAATTTTTTAAAAACTAAGCTGTAGTGTCATTTTCATTAGAGCGACGAATTAATCGTTCCACCTTGTAGGGATAAAATGATAAAAGTCGACAGAAGAAAAGATTCAAAGTTTAATTTTAATTCTGCCCCACGGGTTGTTTTTATTTTCTTCCCGAGCATGCGTAGAATGATTTCTGGAAGACGACGCCATGTTGGTTTATTGTTTTGCTTTCGTTTAATTTATTAATTTTTAAATCTCAAAACTGCAGTCATGCACCCTATCCGAAACTTCCTGTTCACGCCGATTACTTGGCACATCTTCAACCTTTCTACTTCCGGTGACGTTTCGTTTTTGACAAAAGAAAGAAAGACATGACAGGAGCAAGCAAAAGAGAAAGGGGAACAGCAAAAGAGAAAGGGAAAACAGTAAAATTATACGAAAGAGAAATTATGAGAAGAAAAATAAGAAAAGAAAGAAAATGCAAAGAAGAAAAAAATAGATAGAATGGACCAAGAGAAGGAAAGAAATTTTTTTAAAAATTGGAATAGGGGAAGAAAGAAAAGAACAAATTATATGGAAAAGAAAAAGAAAGAAACAACAGCAAGGAAGTAGTAAGCTTCGAAAAAGAGGAAAAAGAAGTAGAAAAAGGGAAATAAAGAAAAGTTGAAAAAACTAAACTATTACTACAATTACTGGCAATTATACCACCACGTCTATTTATCGAGATTTGGTATTTGTCTGTCTGAAGCCAAAGCTATACTATTTCTTTTATTACTAATGGATATTTGATACATATTCCCGTTTGAAGCCGAAATTATACCACAGTAAACCCTGAGAGACGGTGGCCCTAGGATACGTTTTTCTCGGGTTACGATGTGGATCACAATGTTTTTTCCGGCCTCTGGTTACGATATTTGCCTGCATGCGGTGTTATTTATAATGTTATTTGATTATATACATGTGTATTGTATACTCTACTGTATTTTGTTACTAATTTAATGCCGTATTCCGCATTACTATTAATAATGAAGATTTAGTATCTGTCAACCGGAAGCTGAAACTATACTATGATTGTTATATTTTATGTAAATCGCCCTAGACAATGAATGAAGTCAATTACGTACGGAGCTATCAACCACAAAATATGATTATTGCAAAGACATGGGATGCCTATTAGTTTTAGTTATATAAGGAACAAAGTTATCGTGGAAAATAGCCAAAGAAGGTTCCACAAGCCTGCAGGTCTTGAAAAAAAGATTCTGCAAATGTAAGAACAGTATTTCTATTTTATTAATAGAAATACTGTTCTTATATTTGCAGAATCTTTTTTTTTGTACCTTCTTTTCTAAAGTTGTAATTATACTATTACTTTATTAATAATGGAGATTTGGTACGTGTTTATCTAAAGTTGAATTTATACTATTACTTCTATTATTAATAGAGATCTGGTATGTGTTTTTCTGAAGTTGTAATTATACTATTACTTGTATTAATAATGAAGATTTGGTACGTGTTTTACTAAATTTGTAATTATACTATTGCTTGTATTAATAATGGAGATTTGGTACGTGTTTGACTAAAGTGGTAATTATACTATTACTCCAATTAATAATGGAGATTTGGTATCTGTTTGTGAAACTATACTATTATTTCTATTAATAACGGAGATTTTGTATCTGTCTGTGAAACTTATATTAATTTTGCGTTTGTACAATCTATTAACACTTAATTAGGTTGACTGTATTAATTCAGACTAATGTACTTTGCCCAATTCTGGGTGGGAGATGCTGTAATAGCTGTTCTGTTGTCATGATATCTTTTTTTTTAATTTTTACTTGAGTTTGTTTAAAGCAAAATCTTCCATTGCTGATAGTAATGATACAATAATACATGTTTATTGATTTTAAACTAATAATAAAATTAAAATCTATAGATCATCCGTTATAAGTGAATTTTTACGCCTGAGAAAATATGTGCACATTTAACATGTATTTTTATGATTATTAGGGAAAAATAACTACTTCATAGTTAAATATTTAGAGATTCATAAAAAATTCGAATCGGAACCGGTAATTGTATCGGAATCGGTAAAAATATTGGAATCGTCCCATCACTAGTAATTATACTAAGACTAAGTTTCTTCCCTTTAACAACCACAAAAATCATTCTCAATAAATGATTTTCATGTCAAATGACATTCTAACTGATAGCCCGTTTTTCAAACTTCTCGGTCAAACATTAACAGTTAACATGAATTGGAACAAATACATTGAGGACATTGCTAAGGCTGCTGCAAAGCAGGTGCGCTCTCTCTACCGTGCTAGAAAATTACTCACAACAGATCATCCTATATCTTTACAAAGTCACAATTCGCCGATGCGTGGAGTATTGTTGTCACATCTGGGATGGTGCATCTATCACTAGTCTCTCACTCTTGGGGTCCAAAAAAGAGTCTCAAATTTGATAGGTCCCGCCCTATCTGCCAAGCTCCAACCCCTGTCCCATCACTGCAATGTCGCATCCTTTTGCCTGTTTTACAAGAACTTTAATGGAATGTGCTCCGATGAACTCATCGACGTAGATACTCCTGACTAACCTGACAGGCAGCAAACCCCAGCCTATTTATTGCTGTGGTCCCTACATGAAGGAAAGTCTTCTACTCTAATAGTCTCTTTCCCCCCCTTAAGTAATCCAATTTACCAAATTTCCACTGTTAACGATGACTACATGTTTCCTTTGACCACTGCACACTCATTAACCCTTATCCTCGAGAATCCTCCGGGCTATGATAAGTGGCGCTTCCTTTGTAAAAAAAAAAAAAAAAAAGTCTCTTCCCTAGGACTGCTAGACTTTGGAATTCCCTCTTTGTTTGCTGCTTCCCTGACTGCAAAAGTTTAAATGTAATGTGAACAGATATTTCGCTTTTCTAAATTTTGGAGATGAGGATTGGTTATTTGTATTATTTGGATTCATCGGACTACTGTTCTCATCTTGAGTGTGATTTTCACAGCGTTTCGGTTAATGTAACCGCCGTCCTACTTCAGGTATATCTTGTCGAAGTCAGAAATGTTTCTGTCGAACTCTCTAATTTGGACGGAATTCCGAACAGAACTCTTTATCTACTTCACGGGGGTAGCATGCTCTCGTTCTGTCAGCCATGACTGGATAGAGGTCCTAAATAATTCGCAATTGTATTTTTCGGTTGCTCACATTAAGAATTGAACCTTCAATCTTCAGGAGAATATCACTTTTATAATTGACGGAACAACAGCATGCTACTTCCGTCAAGTAAATAAAGGGTTCCGCTTGAAATTCCGTCCAAATTCCCGAGTTTGACAAGATATCCCTGAAGAAGATCGGAGGTTATATCGATCGAAACGTTGTGTAAATCACCCTCAAGATGGAAATAGTAGTTCGATGAATCCAAATAATACGGATATTTCGCTGTTCAACTGTCAATAGTCCCCGTTGGACAGGATCCTAAATAGTAGCTTCTTTTGGGATAAAAATGAAAAAAAGAAAGGGGATTTTATTAGCACGAAAGAAAACGAAAGAAATAACGAGGGAAATAAAGTAAAATGATATCAAAATAAAGGAAAATATGGCAGTGCATTGAAGACAGGACATCGGCAAGTGCCCGCAGTTTTGCTTAGATCGGAAATCGAACGGGAACACTGCAATTATTTTTAAAATTATTTTCGTCTTGCGAGAATGTCAAAGAGTGACGACAATATTTTTTAATCGTTTTCACTTTCGTCTGTGCCGTAAGGAAGACACGACATAACGATGAAAATAAACTCAGTCTTTTGGGGGAGGGGGGTCTTTCCGGTTTTAAGCAGGAACAAATCTGCCCTCAATGGTTCAGAGCTTTGACGGCATGAACATCTATCTATCTATCTAGCTATCTATCTATCTATCTATCTATCTATCTATCTTTCTATCTTTCTATTAATCTATCTATGTATCTATCTAATTAACTTTCTATCTATCTATCTATCTATCTATCTATCTATCTCTCTCTCTATATATATATATATATATATATATATATAAAAGTGAACATGTCTGTGTATCTATGTGTCTGTGTACAATTCCCTACGCAATAACTCTGTCAATTTTTAGTCTACAGACTCGACATTTGATATACAGGGTACTGAGATTTGGGAATATCGATGTGATCGGTTTTTTGGCCAGAAATTTGGTGATTAAGGGGTCAAAGTTCAACGATTTGACTTTGAAAACTCTACCAAACTCCTCCGACATTTTTGGGTCGAAACACTTGAAATTTTAGATATAGATTACTTGGACATGGATCTAACTTAATAACTTTATTTGAGCCCAAAACAATAAATTTTAAGGGGTCATAATAGGGGTCAGAGTTAAAAAAAAAATTGACCTCTGCGATCTCTTCCAAATTACTCAGACAATTTCTGGTCTAAATATTTTAAATTTTACATAAAGGGTATTCAGAGATAGGGCAAGCTTTTTCATCACGTTAGGTTTTACCTCGTTCTTTTCCTCCTTTGCGGTACGGGTTCGAGCGTGCTTTCCTACTACCACTTTTTTTTTTTTTTTTTTTTTTTGCTTAACATACATATTCAAACACCCGGGCAACGTCGGACTGAAATGCTAGTATATATATATATATATATATATATATATATATATATATATATATATATATATATATATATATGTGTGTGTGTGTGTGTGTGTGTGTGTGTGTGTGTGTGTGATTAACTCTCTAACTCTCTATCTATCTATCTATCTGTCTGTTCATATCGTTCTGGTCATGTATCTATCTACCTAATTTTCTACCTTTCTATCTATCTATCTATCGATCGATCGCTCGATCTATCTACCTATTGGCTTATTTATTTATATATCTATCTAATTAACTCTCTCTCTCTCTCTCTCTCTCTCTATCTATCTATATTTCCATCAATCTATCTACATATGCATGCATATATCTATCTACCTAATTAACTATCTATCTATCTGTCGATCTGTCTGTCCAGCTATCCATCCATCATATATCTATTTGTCTATATATTTATTAATCTATCTATCTACCCATCTATGTGCCTATCTCCGCTGTGTATTTCTACCTTTCTATTCTACTTACCCTTATATCTATCTATCTATCTATCTATCTATCTATCTATCTATCTATCTATCTATCTATGAACTTATGTACTTATCTGTTCATATCGATCTATTCATACATCTCTCTATCGATCTACGTATATATATTTTCAATCTGCCCTAGATTTACTTATTCAAGAAGTCTAATTTATTCTTTCAACGTGACCATACCATCAAAGTCTCCTGTTCTGCACGCTTCTTCATATGCTGTCCAGGTGATCAGATATGGTGATTGACTTGATGTCGTTAAAGTAAACAATTTTAACTTTAAAATAAATTGTTTCAAAATCCAATTATTTCCCCTGTCCGCTGGCAAATAAAACAATTTTTAATAAATATATTTCAAAAAGTTACATTAGTTTTATTGATTTGAGGTACATTATTTGATGACAAATATTTTCACATTAAAAATAACTATTGTTTTAAAAAGAATTAAATTGCTACAAGTTTAAATAAAGAAATAATACAAGACATTTTCGAATTGTTACTTACTTGCCTCCCTACGAGGGTAAAGTAATGCACTAGATGATTTTTAAATGTTGGAAAAATCCAGCTCCCCTAAAAGGGACACACCAGGTTAAAAAATAATAATTATCTCCGTCCTTCACACAGTACGGATTGTATATTTTTTTAAGTTAGAATATAAACATATTTGTGTGCAAAATGCTGATTTGGATGTATGTAATTACTTTTTTTTTTTTTTTGACAAGGGAGTGACCGCTTATCAAGGTATGAAGACCATTCGAGGATAAGGGTTACTGGGTGGGATGCGGTTGGTATGACAACACTGTATTGATCTGTAGTAATAGAAATTGGCTAGAATTTGATTATTTAAAAATCCCGCTCGACAAAAATTTGTTTACATTGGACTTGAAAACAACCACGTTGTAGTCATCTGAAAAAAAAAAGCCCTGCAATATAGGGTTCGACATGCAGATAATTCTATTAAAAAAAAATTGTTCATGAAATTTGCGTTTAGTTTCACAAAGTAAGAGATCAGATTTCAAATATCAATATGTGTTTTTATTTTACTTGGGGTGCACCACTTATCAAGGCCCGAAGTCGCCCGAGGATAAGCATTGATGAATGTAAGGTGGTAGTATAGTAATCGTTAATGGTGTAAATCGGGTAGAATTTGATTATTTATGGGGACAGTTCAACAAGAACTTGTTTACATTGGATTTGAAAGCTATTATGTTGTATTCAACCGGGAAGCAGGCCAGCGGAATATCGTTCTACAGGTGGACAGTTCTCCTAGAAAGCTTTGTTTATGGAATCTGCTTTTAGATTTAGGCAGAGAGAAAGAGAGAGGGAGTAGAGTGAAGCGTATGTAGTGGTTGTAGCTAGTCGAGTGTTTTATTGTGAAAGTTTGGCAAAGATGGGACCATAGATTGGACTTCAATAATTTTCTACTTTTATTTCATGTAGATTTAGGGTTAGGGTTAGGGTTAGGGTTAGATTTTGGACCCTATCAAAGAGGGAGAGGCTAGTAGTGGATGCATCAGCCCATCTGTGGCAACAATACTCCATGCATTGGCGAATGGTGGTCTGCTGGAGGTACAGGAAATTCTCAGATGCGAGTAGTCGATAGAGGGAACTTATCTTTCTTTCTTTTCATATTATCTATACTCCTATAAATTTGATTTTTTGTGTATTCATATTAAGGCCCTTTTTATTTATTTAAAAAGAAATTTTTACTTTGTTATATATAGGCTACAGAATTGCATTCGCTAGCAAAATATCTAGCTAATTTGCATATTCTTTTAAACATTCATTTTAATTAATTCCCTATTATCTTTTCGGTTTTTTTATGGGATGATCATCTTTAATTAACAATTACGTGTTATTATGTTCATGCAGATATTCTACATGATTTATACTTGCATAATATTTACATAAAAAGTTTATTGTAACTACAAACCTCTTTATATATATCTATATATCTATAAAAGTGAAAGTGTCTGTCTGTATGTATGTATGTCTGTGTGTCTGTGTATATTTCCTTACACAATAACTCCATCAACTTTAAGTCTACAGACTCGAAATTTGATATACAGGGTAGTGAGATTTGGGAAAATCTTTGTAATCGGTTTTTGACGGTTAAAGGGTCAATTTTCAACGATTTAACCTTTGAGAACTCTATCAAACTTCTCCGTCAATTTTGGGTCTAAACACTTGAAAGTTTAGATATAGGTTATTTGGGCATGGATCTAACTTAATAACTTGATTTGGACCCAAAACAATAAATGTTAAGGGGTCGTAAAAGGGGTCAAAATTTTTTAAAAATTTGACTTCTTGGGTCTCTACCAAATTACTAAAGACAATTTCTGGTCTAAATTTGAAATTTTACATAAAGGTATACAGAAATAGGGCAAGCTTTTTAATCGGTTTGAGTCGAAAAATTGAGGTACAAATATATAAATGTATGTATGTATGTTTGCATGTCTGCCTAAAACTTTCGACAGAGGCGATTGATTTTCACAAGATCAGTATCGTTTTGAAGCTCGACACTTCAGACGACAAATACCAAAAATTGGCTAAAAACATTAATTTCTTCACCCTAAACTGGGCACTTTTCTACAGGGAGGGGTTGCTTTTGTCGCCGATATTTTTTTAAGCCATCCCCTCTTTTCGATTGTCTAGCCTTAATTTAAATCTACGTCACTTCCGGTTTGGCGGTAGTCGTAACAGCAAAGACGTCACATTTTTCCTCCTTCGCGGTACGGGTTTGAGTCTGCCTTCCTACTACAATTTTTTTTTTTTTTTGCTTAACACACACTTCCAAGCACCCGGGCAACGCCGGGGATCCATGCTAGTATATATATATTGCCCGGGTGCTTGGAAGTGTGTGTTGAGCAAAAAAAAGTTTATATATATATATATATATATATATATATATATATATATATATATATTTGTTTTAAAATTTTGCCTACCAAATTCCTCTATCAGATTTTGGCCTACATTTATGAAACTTCATATATAAAGTATTTGAACCCACGCGAAACTTTATATTTGGGTTTTAGCCGGGGAAAATCGTTGCAAGGGTGTGGAAATTTAAAAAATAAAATTTTCCAGGTGATGGTCGAACGACGGCATTACGAATATGCATGTGTAACGTAATAGCTATTCGTTCATGTTTTAATTTTAGTCTGGCAGCAAACATATTACAGATATTAACGTCAAAGTAAATCGTAAGCTAAGCGTTTCAGTTTTGTTTCTTTGCGATGGCGTATGGGTCATCTTTTTTTTTTCTTTTTTTTTACTTTTTGAATTATTACTATATATCCAATATAATATAATAATAATAATAAATACGAAATCTGCGTTAATCAAATTATCATATGAAGCATATTTTACGACCGGGCAATGCCGAGCGGTCTGCTAGTTTATTTCCATTTTTCCTTTTTCCTTTTTGTTTATTTTTTATCTTTTCTTTTACATTCTTTCTTTTTGTTCTTTCTTTATAACCTACTTTTTTTTCTTTATTCTAATCTTTCATTTTTTTTTCTATCTTTCTTCGTTAATTCTTTCTGATATTGTTCACTTTCTTTCATTGTCTCTATCTTACTCTTTTCTTTACTAAATTATTTTCTTTTTTCTTTTATTCCTTTTTCTTCCCTTTTAAAACTTATTCATTCATTTCCCCTTTTTCTTTCTCTTTTATTTTATTCATATTTTTCCTTTCTTTGTTCTCATTCGGTGATCTACGAAGTTGTTAGTGTTTAATGTGGGGTTAGTTACTTAGTTCGTTAGTTAGTTAGTTAGTTAGTTAGTTAGTTAGTTAGTTAGTTAGGGTGAGGGTTATGATACACCGGAATGTTTCTAATCTAAAATGTGATCTACCGAGTTGCTTACATCTAATTATATCATCTACCTATTAATCCTAACTCTAATCCTAACCATTAAATCTTAAACTTAACTAACCCTAACTCTAACAACAGGTCAGAGTTAAAGTTAATACATGGCTCACATATTTTAATGTAACCGACACGTTAGCTCACATATTGGAAGAACACCTCTAATTTTTTTCTTCTTTTTATGGCTTTGAATTTGAATGATATTTCCCCGTTCTTTCTCACTTTCTTTCTTTTTTCATACCTTTCTTCTTTTCTTTCTTCTTTTTCGAAACTTGTAATTTTTCGTCTGTTTCTTTTCTTTTTTTTTCATGTCTTTCTAACTGTATTGTCTACTTTATATTCACTTTCTTTTCCAAATACTAACCTTAATTTGGAAATATTTAAAAGTACACACAGACTGCATAAACCGTAAATGCACAGAAAATAGCCTCCATTCATTGACATTAATTCAAGTTAAAAATCTCGTTGAATTCAACGCAGTTAAATTACCCCAATGACGTCATTCCATCAACTCATATTCCAACCAGCATACGAATAATTTTCAGGCAACGTTGTTGTTTTTAAACAGCACATTTTATCTAATATATAAAGGTCAACTGTCCGTATGTATGTGTGTTTGTATGCCCAGCTAAAAGTTAAAAACTAAAAAAAAAAAAATCCAGGAAGTGGGTATATTTTTGATGCGCGTTGCTATGAATTGATAATGTATAAAACTAAAAAAAAGTTATTCATCTCTGGGGGTCCCCCGCACCTCTACATTAATATTCACTTTACATTAAAATTACAAGATAACGTAACTAAAAATAAACAGAATTGTAACTTCTCTTCCAATTGCCTTTATTCCTTTATTTTCTTTTAAAGTTAATGAGTTCATTTTCTTCTGATTAATTATGCGAGGAATAAATTCAAAAATTGACATAATAATTACATAAATGGTTATATGCTACGAAACAGGTGCTCTCCAGAATTGAACATTTCAACATGCTTAACAGAATAAACAATAAGATGGTCAACATCTGTAAATTTGGAATATAGACTTTTGTCATATATATATATATATATATATATATATAATATATATATATATATATAATATATATATATATATATATATATATATATATATATATATATATATATATATAGTGCACAGCAGCAGCCGTATAGCGTAATGATTAGAAGCTTTGACTGCCGTTTAGGCGGTCGGGTTTCGATCCTAGATTGAGGTAGTTGCCTGTCTAGCTGCACTGATGAGCTGTGATAATTTTAATGCATCTTTAACTAATCTCCTATCTTTACATCATCAACGCTCTGACCCCCGTCTGACATAAAGTGAAATGAATAGCTTTCATCTTAGGGAGGCTCTATGTTTTGACAAGCTTCTGGGTCTGACTACTCCTGATCTAAGATGAAACACATGCATCAAATCTGTTGCCAAGACTGCTGGAGAAATGGTGGGATCGTTCTACCGCTCCAGTAGATATCTCACTGCTGGTGCAATTCTCTACCTGTATAAGAGCCAAGTACGTCCAAGGATGGAGTACTGTTGCCACATCTGGACAGGAGCTGCTAGAAGCTTGACATAGTTCAAAATAGATAGATGCTCCTTTCTCTTCCTTGCAACCTCTTTCCCACAGAAGAGACGTTGCAAGCCTATCTCTGCTTTATCGTTATTTTCATGGCAAGTGCTCGTCTTAACTCCAATCTATGCCCCCCCTCGCCAAACTTTCACGAGAACACTGGTCTAGCTGAAACTACTATCAATAATTTATCTTTATCTGTGCCTAAACCTAAACATAAATTCCATGAACAAAGCTTCTTTCTTAGAACTGCAGACATGTGGAACTGTTCCGTTTCCTTGCTTCCCATCTGACTACAGTATGGTCGTCTTCAAGTCCAATGTGACACAAATTCTTGACGAGCCATCGCCTTAAGTAATCCAATTTACCAAATTTTAACTAGTAACGATTACTACGATATTTTCGGATTGACTACTGCACACCCATTAACTCTTATCCTCGAGTGGCCTCCGAACTTTGTTAATTGGTGACTCTTTGTAAAAAATAAATCACAAAATGAATCGGTTCGGGGTTACAAAAGGTTACTTTATTCTTATTGGTAGTCATTCTAAACACCACAGTGAGACATAGAGAGACAGTCAATCAACTATTGGTGTTCGTTTTCTATTCTATGATCGCAGACAACAACGGTTAGTCCCGCTAGTAGATGGATGAAACAAAATAATTCAAATAAGACAAATAAGTAATCTATTAGTTTAATGCCAATGCCTCTCTTGTCATCCGAACAAGAAATATCAAATCGATAAAAAGATCTTTATCATCATTTCGCCCATACACTCCTCATCCCACGGGCGAAGACGACGAATACGGTGAAAACAACAAATCGATTTATGATAAGAAATATTGATAAATCAAATATTGATCGTTCATTGTGTTTTCTTGGTTATTTCTTTAATTGAATCGCTTTATTAATTTAAGATAAAATTTTCTCTTCCACATTTGTACGGGACAGAATATATATATATATATATATATATATATATATATATATATATATATATATATATATATATATATATATGGTAGTCACCACTTATCAAGGCTCGGAGGCCACTCGGGGATAAAGGTATTGCGTGTACAGTAATCAATGGGATAGTATCGTAGTAATCGTTAGTAATGGAGATCTGATATATATATATATATATATATATATATATATATATATATGCTAGGTCGAACTATCATCTAAATATCATTGAGGCGTTAGTCATTAATAACTCTCGACCTAGCCTGTGTAGACAAAAGATTTTGAAACATCAGTTGGAAATATTTACTGATTTAAAACCACCTGAACAGTGAGAATTATTTTTTTTTTCTCTCACTGGTTTTCCAACTGAAACCAATTTCCCTCTTTCCTCATTCGATTCTTAGCTTTTAATTTATCATTCTGACGTTTCCTCTTAGAGGGTCAGACGATAAGGCCTTAAGGAAATTTGAACAATTCCACCTGCCCGTTTTTTTGTTTCTTTGATCTTTTTGATTTAAATTAAATTATGTTTCCTCTGAAATTTCTCCTTCCATTTTGCTGTACCAAGAATTTACTTATATATATATATATATATATATATATATATATATATATATATATATATATATATATATATATATATATATCCAACATTTTTTTTCCAATTTATAACTACAATAAATTGCGATTTCACTTAATGGCTTAACTAGCAAATTCTAACATTGCTACAAATATAATTTACTGATTTCTTTATGTCCTCTGATGAGAAGAATAACAAGAATAGCATTCTTTAAAAGTCCGCAGAATAAGGACTTTGTAACTTGTTTTTTGTAGTTTTCAGTCGAACAATAAATTTTGATTGTAAAGTTCAACTTACAGTTTTAATTCTCTTTCTCTTATAATAAGCTCTACTCTCTATTGTGTATGTAGTTTTTTTTAATTCGGTTGGGAGTAAATTTTCTATATACAAATACTGTTATTTATATTAGTTTGAAGTTTACCATTGCGTATATCAGGTAAACACTACATCTTTTCGATTTCATTACTTATTCGATTTTAATTACATTATATATGTATATATATGCATATATATATATATATATAGATATAGATAGATATATATATAGATATAGATATAGATATATATGTATATATATATGCATATATATATAGATTTAGATATATGCATATATATGTATATATATGCATATATATAGAGAGAGATATAGATTTAGATATATGCATATATATGTATATATATGCATATGTATATATATATATATATATATATATATATATATATATATATATATATATATATATATACAAAGAAAAAGGCGATGTAATAAAAAACGCATGTAATAAGAGGTTCTAATCTCTTAGGTACTCAAATTGTTTGCGTCAGCATTCACACACTCCTCTAATCGAAAACGGACATTCGTACACTGGAACAGAGATCTATATTGGCATCACTTTCCTGACAAACCTCCAAAATTAACTGATTCGTGTTTTCAAAAGAAGTCCATAGGAGTTATGTCTGACGAGCGTAGCAGCTAGTTAATGGCGCCCGGCGTCCAATCCATCCGTTGAGAAATTCTGAGTCAAGTTGTGCAAGCACAGTGAATGCAAAATAAGGTGGTTCCCCTATCTTGCTGAAAATAAAAGTAATCATCTAGGTGTTGTTCATGTACCCGGGGTAAATATCATTGTATCCTTTAACGTGTTCAAATACATATTTTTTATCAATGGTTTTGTGCTGAATAATGGGTCCAACGACACCTTTACAAGGAAGCCCAGCCCATACTGTCACCCCAGGTTGATTGTTTCTTAACGATGATGCGGGATTTTCGGTTGCATAGTAAACACAATTGTGTCGATTAACGGCACCTGACAATTAAAATTTGATTCGCCAGACCATACAATTTTGTTTACTCCTCACATTATCCTCACGTTCCTCAATCAAGATGTTTTCGAAAAACTGTAAACTTCCAATAAACCATGGATCAGCCGAAGTATGTACATCTTTAGTCCGGTACGATTCATCAGACGGCCCAATGACCTGCGCCCAATACCAAGTTCTGATGAGGCCCTCTGTTTCGATTTCTGTGGACTCTGAGTAAATGCTTCAGCAACTATCTCGTGTGGTCACAGTAATTAGTTGATCACTTTCTGACGCGTTGTGGATACTCCCTGTTTGTTCAAATTTGTCACCTAGTCAATAAATCGTCGCAAAGGTTTCGATCCACAGCTCTCGCACACGTTCACAATTTTCTGTCTTCCAGTATTGTTTTCAAATCCATTTCCGCCGTCAAATTACCAACCATGGTTGAAGTAGGTGATATAACTGAAAAAAAATAATAAATTAGTAAATAAGAAAATTAATAAATAAATAAATTAATAATTAAAATACATGGATTTTTATTGACAGTCGATAAAAGTACAGTCTGTACATTATTTTCGTTACTTGAAAGAAGTCACCTTCGCGTCAGTATATTATATGCCACTATTTTTATGATGTTACACTACTGGATATCTACATTTGCATCTTCTGCATATATATATGTGTGTATGTGTGTGTGTGTGTGTGTGTGTGTGTGTGTGTGTGTGTGTGTGTGTGTGTGTGTGTGCGTGTGTGTGCGCGTGTGGATGTATAGAGATATAGCTATACAGCCTGGGTGCCCGGCGTTGCCCGGGTGTTTGGAGGTGCGTGTTGAGCAAAAAAAAGGAAAAAGAAAAAAGAAATATATTAACAGTAGGCAGACAGGTTCGAACCTGTCCGCGAAGGAGGTTGTTGGTTGTTTTTGTTTTACGACATATCAGCCCTTTTCAGGTTATTTAATGCCGAATCCAGTGATTTTGAACAAAAATTTTTAATAGAATATATATTTTTTTTCAATTCGGTTTCTATTCAACCAATAGTTAGGACCCTAACAGGTACTACCACTCCGGGTCAGAGTGGATCTGGGAGCAATGGCAATTAAAGGGTGGCTCCACACTCCCCAAAGCCCGCAAGCTGGGGCCTCAGCATCGGATATAGTTTCAGGTCATATCCAGGGCCCTGCGAAGGAGGAAAAGAACATGATAAAAAAACGTGACGTCTTTGTCGTTGCGTCCATCGCCAAACATGAAGTGGCAAAGATTAAATTACGGCTTCAATCGAAAAGAGGGGTTGACATCCGAAAATACCGGCGAATAAAGCGACTCCTCCTTGTAGAAAAGTGTCCAGTTGAAGGGAAAGGAATTAATGCTTTTAGCCAATTTTTTGTTTCCGAAGGATCGCGCTTCAAACCGATATCGATGTCGTGAAAATCCGCCATCTCTGTCGAAAGTTTTACATACATACATACATACATTTAAACGGACAGATGAGATTTATATTATAGATTATGTATATATAGATATTCATATATGTGTGTGTGTGTGTGTGTGTGTGTGTGCGCGTGTGTGTGTGTGTGTGTGTGTGTGTGTGTGTGTGTGTGTGTGTGTGTGTGTGTGTGTGTGTATCTACACCAATTATATTTCGACGATCAGATCTATATTTCCCCATAAACATATGAATATATATGATAAAAACGGAGGTTGAAAGACCTAAATACTCGACGACGTTTCGCACATTTATTGCTGGCTTTTTCAAGAGTAACAATGTAAAATGCTAATTCTCTCTCTCTCTCTCTCTCTCTCTCTCTCTCTCTCTCTCTCTCTCTCTCTATCTATCTATCTATCTATCTCTCTCTCTCTCTATCTATCTATCTATCTATCTCTTTATATATATACATACACAGTTACATACATAATTATATGCATATAAATATATCTATTGATATATATTTATGTCTACTAATCAATGTTTTCCTAAATAACTTGAAACTCAATCATTTTTAACAACTTTATCGTCCTCCTAACATATCGACGCCATTCACATTTCACATATTTGAAACCATAGAATTCTGCTTTATCTAAAAGTCACAAAACAAAACGAAAAACGAAAACATCTTACAAAAATGTAATTTTCAATCAATAAATAAATGCAATTTAACATTTGAATACGTTAGCATCCATTTTTCTTTTTGTAATCAACCGAATTATGTCGTCAATCCATTGCAAGAAATACGAACACGACATCCATTTCCCACCTTTGCGAGAAAATTCTTTTAAGATACGTCCATTTAATAGGAACACGACATTATTTAATATGCGTCCATTGAATCTGTGCTTGTAACGACGAAAATATATTTCAAACTTCAACGTAAACATTATATGCGGAAATAATTATCCTACTTATATCTTATCATTTTTCATGGCATTCATCATGTTCCTCGCCCCGTTATGAATTTCGGTTCAGTTTGAAAGTCCGTCCAAATTCCTGAGTTCAACAAAAACATTCTCGAGTTCGACAAGGTATACCTGAAGAAGGTCAGAGTTGGCATCGACCGAAACGTTGTGAAAATGACACTCAAGATGAAAACAGTCGTCCGATGAATCCAAATAATACGAATATTATATTTGAGACACGTTTTTGGACAATATCTAAGCGTTAGAGACTAGCGGTAGATGGACCAGCCCATATTCGGTAATAATACTCCACGCATGGACGAATTCTGACTAAATTCATAGGCTACTCTCAGGTGTTAGTAATTTTCTAGCACTGTAGAGGGAGCCCACCTTCATTTCAGCAGACTTAGCAATGTCCTCAATGTATTTGTTCTAATTTGTATTCCCTGTGAATGCTAAACAGGAGTTTTAATGATGAACTCTCGGGTAGAGTGTTATCTGTTATGGTAATCAGTGGTTGAGAAATTATCTATAGTTTTGAAAGGAAGGTATGATAATTCACCTGCAATATTATATTTTTATTTTCCAAGGGAGATAACTCTTTCGTTCTCAAAAAATGATCTTTTGTTTCCTAGAGGATTAACAATCAATCCATCCTCATCCATTGTAATTCTAGCAGTTGTAAAAGTGTTTAAATGAATGAATGAGTTTGTCGAATTTCATAGAATCGTTTTCATCTCATTATTTCTACATATTATATTAGAAATAATCACAAAAAACTGTTGTTGTTGTTTTTTTGTTGGTTTTGTTTGCTTGTTTGTTTGGAGCTCAAGAAGATTATGCTTCAAGATTTTCTAGCTTGCATTATCCTCTTAGTTGGTCGCAGCTATTCGGTAACCTGTAAGATTATAAGTGTATAACCCCCGACACCGAGAACATTAAGGCTCAGTGAGAAGTCAGGAAATGTTTGACCTTGAACACTCAAAGGAATGGCGCAGAAGTAAACTTACCACTATCACTCCATTGATTTGCGGTTTCGCACTTAATACATCTTTTTGTCACATGCAATAGCAGAAACGATCTGATGCCGACTCCTTCTGGATTTTAACCAGAGCCTTGTTAGAGAGGTTGCAAAGAACTCGATATAGTTGAATCGCAATGAATCTATGTAGTAGCTGATAACAATGTTGTTATTGCTATGAGTATGGCAAGTTGAGTTTCTAACTGCTGCCTGTGCCCAGGTTCTTGTTTATATAGCAAATAGCTAACAGGTGCCCGGCTCCAAGAGCAACTTTTCTGATTTCGGTTAACCAATCCGAATTTGACAGATATCTTTTTTTTTTTCTGATATTGTTGAAATAGAAAATAGTAAACAGCAAGTGGCGTGACCACATTTTCCACAAATTTGTCAATTTATCATCTGGTTTTACCATCGACAACGAGATCCAGCAAATGCCTGCAATTTCGAGGAAGGTTTTGCACAAAACACACGATGAAATAACGAAAAAAAAATGTTGCCACTCTCACTCCATTGTTTTGTGCACCACGTTTTTTTCTTGTTGCATGCAAGAATAGAGACGACTAGAGGACGACGGATCCTGATGGTGGCTCTATCTGGATTTCTACAAGAGTCTTATTAGCCAAGTAACTTTAACAATACCATGTTGCCCCATACTTACAACAGAGATAAAGAATTGTAAATTGGTGATAGTAATTTAGAACCTATTTTTCTAATTATATTTCTCTTACCTATCTGTGTATTCGTTTTATGTTATCTTGGAAACTACTGTAACGTAGTACACGTTTACACAAGTAGATCCAACACGGTGTAGACAAAGTATGTTGCAAAGAAAATAAGACAAGTAATAACTCGACTACTTTTCTTTTTTAACAACAACATTTATTTCCAGGTACTTTCACAAATAAAACGTGATTCTGAACGTGATCTCGGATGTGCTCTCAAACGTCATTCACGTCTCTAACGTAATCGTCCTTTTTTATAGTCTTTCTTTTTCCGTACCGGTGACATCATTTTGCCTGGTTTTGCAGATGTGCGTCTGTGCTCTGTTATACTACTGGACCGATCTAGATGAAATTTTGTATGGACCATTTTTATCATAAGGTGCAACGAACTTAGTATTATAACATATGTTTGATGTATCGTTAGGGGTTAATAAGGAATAATAGAGGTTAGTATTTAATTCCCTTTTTTCTCGGAAACTATTGAGTCGATCTGACTGAAATTTTGTATGAATTTTGTTATAATAAGGTTCAGCGAACTAAATATTATATTATCCGTTCGATGCAGTTATGGATTAATAGGGCTTAGTTACTACAATATAACATTCACTCAAATTTTCTCCGAAGCTACTGGCCCGATCTCGCTGAAATTTTGTACGGGCCTTTGTTATCATAAGGTGTTATGAACTAAGTATTATGGCATCTCTTAGATGCAGAGTTAGTTATTATTAAGCATTAGTCACCACAATCCCACATTCACTCCGATTTTTCTAGGAAACTATTGAGCTGATCTGGCTAAAATTTTTGTTAATTTATAGTGCAGCGTTCGGTGCAAAATTAGAGATTAATAAAGAATGATGGAGATTAATATTTAAGTTCTACATTTTTCGGAAATTACCGAGTTAATATGGTTGCAATGTTCTATGGACAGTTATTATGATAAGGTCCAGCGAACTAAATATTATGATATATGTTCGATGCCCCGTTAGGAATTGATACGGATTAATTACCACAGTATCACATTTACTCTAGAAGTATTCTTAAAAACTAATGAGCCGATCTAGCTGAAATCATGTATGGAACTGTGTTCTATTTAGGTGTAGCGAACTAAGTATTATGGTATCCCTTCATTGCACAGTTAGACATAACTAGGCATTTATCCCCACAATACTTCATTTACTCCCTTGTCTCAGAAACTACTGGGTCAAATTGATTGAAATTTTGTATTGACCTTTGTTATGATAAGTAGGGCTATGACAACAGCATATTCTTTTCATTATTTTGATTCTCGAGTATATATCCGTCACAGTTAGACACAGTTAATCAACCGAGAACCAAATCGTTCTATGTAAAAGTATATAAGATACCAACGGATACACACTCAAGAGTCAAAACAATGAAATAATATGCTGTTGTCCTAGCCCTAATGATAAAGTTCAGTCTTTACTTTAGTAAGTCGTATGGTATCCGTTCGATGCACAGTTTGGCATTGTTAGGAATTACTCACAACGATACCACATTTGCTGTAGAAGTTTAACATAAAGTATTCATTCTGTCAACGGTTTTTACCCGTTTTTAACGACTTGCAACCTCTATATGTTTTATAATTTTAATGGTTGTCACCAGCACCAACAACTCATTGTTGTCGTAATGTTAACTATTCCATAATTTAAAACTAAAAAGCGTCCATGGTCACTGATAAGACTATATTATCAATTAATCAGAAGGGGTGGGAGTTCTTCTACTTAGGGCAAAGGTCAAAAAGTTATCACAATGGATGACACGTAGCCTTCCCTTCCCAACACTCCATGCATTTCTTATCTCCATTAAAAATTAACAGAAATTTATTTCGTCCTGCTCCGTCATGTTTGGAAGATAACGACAACGAGGCTATCTTTTTTTGTTGTTGTGTGGATTGTGGGTGGGGGATTTCTTTAATCCGGAGGGGGTGGTGCTTTCTTTTATCTTTTATCTGGCGGGGGGGGGTCTTTCTTTTTATATTAGTTTTTCGATCATTGAGATTTGATTGAGCTTAAAGGGCAGCTTGAAGAATTTTTGCTTTTTTTATATTTAGTGGGGAAATGGGTCATATTTAAAAATATGACTGCTATTAATTCACGAAAACAATGATATATAATAAAATTTAAAGCTCTCAGAGAATACAATACACCGCCAACACGTTTCAGAACAGGCAATATGAATTCTCCCAACATGGTGGTGAGATCCTTCTATCGATCTAGTAGATATCTCACTGCTGATGCAATTCTCTACCTATATAAGAGCCAGGTACGTCGAAGGATGGAGTACTGTTGCCATATCTGGGCAGGAGTTGCTAGAAAGATCTTATCTTGCCTTGACAAAGTTCAAAACAGACTTCGTAACCTACTGGGGGAATCCCTTTTCTCTTCCCTGAAACCTCTTTCTCACAGAAGAAACGTTGCAAGCCTCTGTTTTATCGTTATTTTCACGGCAAGTACTCGTCTGAGCTCCAATCTATGCCCCGCTCGTCAAACTTTCACGAGAAACATTCGTCTAGCTGAAAACACTATCAATAATTTCCCCCACTCTTTATCTGTGCCTAAACGTAGAATCGTAGATTCCATGAACAAAGTTTCTTTCTTAGAACTGCACACTTGTGGAACTCTCTTCCTTTTGCCTGCTTTCCATCTGACTATAATATGGTCGTCTTCAAGTCCAACGTAAACAAGTTCTTGACGAGCCGTTCCTCTTAAGTAATCCAATTTACCAAATTTCCACTACTAACAATTATTACGACATTATCCCATTGAACACTGTACGCTTATTAACCCTTATCCTCGAGTGGCCTCTTGACCTTGATAAGTGGCGCCTCATTTGTAGAAAAAGAACAGTTTTGCATCACTTTAGTGTTTCTGTATAACATTTTAGGTTAGGTTTTTGCAACTCTTGCAGCGAGGTTCGATGTCCTCTTCCTACGTACAGCGCCTAGACTTTCCAAATTGGTCACCCATCTGATACTGACGAGACTCTACGTTGTGTAACTTAGGTGATTTATCGAGAACCGATGCGTCAACATGATTATGCCGTACGTCTAGTGAATGCTATAGAAATAAGCTTGCTTTCATGAAAAAGGGGACACAAGGAGACGTTCGTTGAGAGTTTTCTTTAACTTTATATTTGATGAAAATTGACTCCGGAGAGAGAGACTAATGTTTTATATTTATTTCTGAGCTTAACTTTTTAACTTATTGAAATGAATGACTCACACTCCCAGAGACATCGGAGAGCGTGACATTCTGCTTAGATTATTACTACATTATTAACAGTTTTACATTTACTGAGACTCATTCGAAAAACATTTTGCTTTTCCCAGCTTGAAAAACGTGATGTCATATGCTCGTATTTCTGTTTTGTCTACCGTTTGACCTGCTACCCTCTGCCTCAACTTTACGTTACTCATCTCTGGGAACGATTCCATTAACGTGTAATATTTTTACGAAGATTAAAATCAAGAAATAACGATATTAAACCTTATGTCTAGAATCCTTATTACAAGTTTGATCAAGATCCATGGCCTGATATTGATTCTAAGAAAATTTAAGCCTTAAACTTAATGGGTCTTAAGTAGAAACCGAAATTTAATTAACAACCATACCGCGTTTTTAAAATACTAGCAGTAAATAATAATAATAAAACAACATCATTATCAAATTGAATAAATAAATTAGGAATGAATAGCATTGAATAGAAATTGAAATGGTCTATATTAAAAAACGCTAGTAAATACTCATCAAATAAGTCTGGCCGATGCAACTTTTGTAACCTAGAATCATATCATATAATAATATTTGAAGAAAGACTACTAAACAAACGACTGGAAGTAATACAGAACTGTTTGCATAGATCTAAGTATATATTGTCTCGACTAAATCCTGATTAGGTGCACGGAAATAAAAAAAAAATTAAGTTTTATAGAAATAAATATATTAAATGAGATTAAAAGAAAATAGCAAATAAGGTAGAATAAAGTGGTAATCGAAAGTCAGAATAACCCAAATAAATAAATCAAATGTAATAATAGAATGATAGCAAATAAAACATTAGTTATAATCAGATATAAATATAGAATAGAATAGACCATGAAATATGATCATATATTTTATATTATATAGTATTTAATTTAAATCTGAAACTTTGAGTTAATAATTTTACTTTATAATTATATGTAAATAATGAATAAAACTATCAAATTAGTATACGGAATTGAGGTTGCGGAACTTGAAATATTCTAACAATTGGTCTGATTGCAATGTTTGGACATGTTGAATAGTTGTTGAAAATATAAAATAATTTCATTATAAATAAAATAAAAAAATAAACGAAGAACTGTGCATATCAACGTACTTAAAGGAATAAATTTTAAGATGATCAACATTTTTAAATTTGGGATCTAGACTTACATTAAGCTTCATAAATTCACACACACACATACACACACACACACACACACACACATATATATATATATATATATATATATATATATATAAAGATATATAATTATACACTGACACGTGTTTCGTCGTCTACGCCTCATCAGAGTGGCTGAATCTAGTCTGATGAGTCGTAGCCGACGAAACACGTGTCAGTGGAAAATTATATTTAAAAAAAACAATATGTATGCCGCTACCCATGTGGGGGTACCAACTTGGTTAAAGGGAAAATTATTCCCAACTGGCATTTAGGTAAAAATGCACTTTCGTAAATAATTGAATTCATTCAAAACTTATTGCAAAAACAAATAACACACACGCGCGTGCGTATATATATATATATATATATATATATATATATCAATAATCTTGATATATATTAAAATATACGAATGCTTAGATGAATGACGTGCCCTTGCTCTTGCGTGGAACGTACAGAAGGCGAATGCACACTTATAAGCCCTCAAACGACAGGGTTTCGCTTGGGATCATCGGATCCAATCGTAAGACCTTTTGTGACATTTCCTTGTTCTGACCGATGGCCCCTTTGTTCGTCAATACTCGCCTTTGAAAGAGCCAGTTTCATATCTCGTTAGTTCCTACACTCTCTCTCTCACCCATCCCCCTCTCTCTCTCTCTCTCTCTCTCTCTCTCTCTCTCTCTCTCTTTCATTCCAGTCTTTTTCATTTATGTCATATCTCTCTCCTTCTCCCATTCGCCTTATTTTTCTCTCTCCTTCTCTTCTCCATCTCTCATTTTATATCTTTTCCCTCTATCTTCATTTCTCTCTCTTTCTCTCTCTCTCTCTCTCTTTCTCTCTCTCTCTTTCTCTCTCTCTCTTTCCCTCTCCTCCGTCTCTCACTTTATATCTTTCTCCCTCCATTTTCATCTCACTCTTTCTCTCTCTCTCTCTTTCTTTCTTTCTCTCTTTCTCTTATTCACCCTTTCTCTCTATCTCTTTCTTCCCCATCCTGTCTCTCTCTCTCTCACACACACACACACATACACACACACACACACACACACACACTTCTCTATCAAGCTTGGGCAGCGATTTAGCCAGTTTTTACTTTTACAACATTCATAAGCTACGTCTACTCAATCTGTGCGTTTAGCGATGAGATAAGCTTGACAGATCAAACAAAATGTTATTTCAAACTTCAGCCTTTACCTTAGTTTATCCTATAATAATAAAAATACTAGATCTAGGAAAATTATTTGGTTCAACCTTCCTTTTAATATAATAATCAAAGATAAACTAGGAAAAAAATTATTCTAATTATTTACCACTCATTTCCCCCAAATAACATATTATATAAAATCTTTAATAAAAATACTATATAACTCAGCTACAGTTGCAGTGATAACATAGAAAGAATAATTAATAAACACAATAATAGAATACTTAACAACAACAATAATTACGATAGTATCAATAACACAAAAACTGCAACTGCATAAATAAGTCAGATTGTCCACTCGAACAAAAATGCTTACTGTCTGAAGTCGTATACAACGCTACTATCGCACCAATAGAAAATCTTAATGATAAAAAATACTACATCGGACTTGTTGAAATCTCTTTTAAAGGCCGTTTTAGAGTTCACAAATGCTCCTTCAATAACCCCAACCACCCCAAGAAAACCTCATTAACTTCCTTCTACTTAAATCTGATTCAAAATAATCTCACACCTACGATTAAATGGGAATTTCTCAAAAAATCAAATACCTTAATCCTTATATTCCCCCTGCTTCCTTTGTCTGCATGAAAAAATGATCATTACTAACTTTAAAGGTAGAGATAAATTGTTAAACATTAGAAATGAAATGTCAACTGTTTGTAGACATTACAAATCTCATCTTAGCAACTTCATACCCTACTGAAGTTTATATGATACAACCCCCAACCTAATAATGCACACTCTAAACACTACTACACTACCCATCGAAACTCATATCTATTACATTAAACATTATTTTACTTCATTTTCTTCGAGCAGATTACCTTAACTCTAAATTTAAAATTTATAATTATCTACTTTACTCCGTTGAGATTATCTCATCCTCCTCATACCTTAATTATCACACTTTTCATTAACTGAAAAATTCTCAGATATGAATTTACGGTCAACCTTCAAATTCCACATCTTCTATTTTTATACGTAATATTTTCCACTAATAATCACAAATATACTTATGCGTAATGTTCTCCATTAATAAATCCAATTTAAAAAAAAATTAAATTATTAAACCTATGTAGTTAAAACTTTAAATGTTCTGAAACTACTACAAAACTCCTTTTTCTTCACTTTCTCCCCTAAACCCGATTCTAATTCTAAAATATACCCAACAGAGTTTATAAATGATTTCCTAGTCAGAGATTTTATATAAACTATATTGGACGCATCTGTTTACCCAATGAAGTGGACATATCTTGGACCTCTCTGTCCACACAACCACTGCCGTCGTCGCGGAATATTGCTGACTTCTTAACCCAGTTCTGACCTTGAGACACATGCAATTCACCGTTCAAAACACGACAAACGTTTTTTATACGCTCAATTATTAATTCCTGCTTTCCTTTTTTCTTTTCTTCTTTCTCCGCTCTCCATCTCTTGCTCTGTCTTAGATTTATAACTTAACACAATTTTAACTTAATTTATATTATTTTTTATTTTTATTTTTTTTCGTGTCTCTCCCTCTTACTTTTAGCTTCTTTTCCCTCCCTACTCCTTACTTCCACTCTACTGGCTTTTAATATCCATATGTGAAACAATATCTTTCATTCTTATTTTAACTTGAATTATCTGATGATATGGGGGATAATTTCTATCCCGTCTATTGAAATAACTTGTAATGGTTTCAGTTAATACACTCGAGGTTGAAATAATAATAATAATAATAATAATAATATATATATATATATATATATATATATATATATATATATATATATATATACTAGCATTTCAGCCCTGCGTTGCCCGGGTGTTGGAGGTGTATGTTGAGCAAAGAAAAAAGTTGTAGTAGGAAGGCAGGCTCGAACCCGTACCGCGAAGGAGAAAAAGAACGTGAAAGAACGTGACGTTTTTGCTATTACGACCACCGCCAAACCGGAAGTGACGTAGGTTTAAATTAAGGCTAGATAATCGAAAAGAGGGGATTACTTTCGACAATATCGGCGAAAAAAGCGACCCCTTCTCTGTAGAAAAAGGCTCAGTTGAAAGTGAAGAAATTAATGTTTTTAGCCAATTTTTCGATATTTGTCATCTGAAAGGTCGAGCTTAAAAACGATACTGATCTTCCGTAAATCGTAACCTCTGTCGAAAGTTTTAGGCAGACATGCAAACATACATACATACATACATTTATATATTGGTAGCTCCAATTTTCGACCCAAACCGATTAAAAAGCTTGTCCTATCTATCTTGCCCTTTATGTCAAATTTCAAATGTTCAGACCAGAAATTGGCCGAGTAATTTGCTAGAGACCGCAGCGGTCAATTTTTAAAAATTTTGACCCCTATTATGACCCCTTAAGATTTATTGTTTTGGACTCAAATAAAGTTATTAAGCTGGAACCATGTCCAAGGAACCTATATCTAAAATTTCAAGTGTTTAGACCCAAAATTGACGGAGGAGTTTGGTAGAGTTCCTAAAAGTCAAATTGTTGAACTTTGACCCCTTGACAGCCAAATTTCTGGCCGAAAACCGATTACAAACATTTTCCCAAATCTCAGTACCTTGTATATCAAATTTCGAGTCTGTAGACTGAAAATTGACATGGTAATTCTTCGCTTTGAACACAAGTGAAAAATATAGATGAAAATCACACAATACGTTTATCAGAATCTAATATATAAACGGCTATATGTCTGTCTGTCAATCTGTCTGTCTGTCGGCCTGTTTGATTGTCTGTCTGTCGGTCTGTCTATCTGTCTGTCTGCCTCCATATTTTAAAACTCTCTCTCCACTGAAATTAAAACTCATAGAGAGGTGCTAGAGGTCTCAAATGATTGGATTTTTTTTTTTTTTTTTTTTTTACGGATCGTTGTTTTATAGGTCTCTAGTTGATTAAAATTGTTTTTTGGGGGTCAAAAATGGGTAAAAACTGAAAAAAAATCGTTAAACATTTTATACATTCATCTTAGCTTATTATTAATTTTTAATTTTAAATCAATTTATATGCTTATCGCATTGGTGCAGTGATAACGTAACCAACTTTGATTGATAGTGTTTCGGTTCTAGCTGATGGCACCTAATTTTTTTTTTTTTACTTTTGAAATCCAGATTCTATAATAATAAATACGAAATCTGGACAAATTAGAATATCATATTTAAACGTAATTTACTACAGGCTTAGACTGGCGCCCCCCCCCTCCGCTAGTCTTGGATAAAATACATAAAGGGAAAATATTTAGAGGTTTTCTGAATGAAGAAGGAAATTATATTTATACTTATAACCCCCATCCAAAAAGGGCCCTGTCGGTGGGGCATTAGAATGCGCCGACTGCCCCCCTGCAGAGGGTAAAAGTCCCTCAATGGGGGTCCTGGATATGACCTTAAACTATATCCAGTGGTGAGGCCCCAGCTTGTGGGCTTTGGGGAGTGTGGAGCCACCCTTTAATTACCATTGCTCCCAGGTCCACTCTGACCCGGAGTGGTAGTACCTGTTAGGGTCCCAACTATGGGTTAAATAGAAACCGACGTGAAAACAACAAATATATTCTATTAAAAAAATTTTTCTTCAAAATCTTTGGATTCGGCATTAAATAACCCGAAAAGGGTTGATATGCCGTAAAACAAAAATAACCAACCAACCAACCAACCCATCCAAAAAGAACAAGACGAATGAGATTCGGGTATTTGTTACTGCAACAAACAGAACCAAATAAAAGATAAAAACAATTATCCAAGAAATGAATTCAAGATTTTTATCTACTCGAATAAGGTTGTTTGTGTTTGAACTTATTTTAAAGCGTGTTTTTAATTCAAAAGAAATTTAGTGTCCATTCTATTGGGTTAGCACCAAAAACTTGCTGCCCCATAAGCTCTGCACAAGGATCCTTGATAACACCTTAAACAAACAGATCCAAAAAATGTCAGCGATATTATGTTCTCCGAGTATTTTGTTTAATTTTCGATTTTTAAGCGATTAGACGATTAAAGAGTTATAAGGGATCGGAAATGATGTTCATGTTACGTTAAATTTATGTGTGAAACTGCTTTTCTACTCAGAATATTAACGTGATTGTTTTTCATTTAAACAATGATAAAATCTCATTTTGGGCGATCATTTACCTAAAATGATGTTAATCTATTATTATTAGCTCACAAGGAGATTTCACCCACTTCATTAAAGATTTCATTGAAAACAGCTTGTGATGTTCCCTGGAAGCTGAGTGACAACAAGTCTCCCCAGATTTTCCAGTACTCTCCACCTCATTCGATACCATTTGCAAATAAATTTGTATTATCGCAACAGCTGCTTGCCATTGATTTCTTGTTGGCGGCGGCCATTGGTCTTCACTGGAATTTAAGCGGCAATAAGCCTCCACAAGGTCCTAGTTCTCTTCGCACATATAGCGGAGGTCTGGTCTGTGCTCACTCTTCAGTCTTTCCTTCCTTTGACTCTACTTCGCTCACTCTTTTTTTTTTTGGGGGGGGGGGCAGTGATGTGGTAATGGGGGGAGTTAGAGAACTTATAGGTATGCAGCTCCAATGTTATTGGTTCCATGTAGCGCTTCATGTTTTGTCTCTGCAGCAGTTTGTCTGGCCTGTGCTTGTTGCCCATGTGTGTCAGTCTCCACATTTAAAGGTTTTTCTTACTATTTCAGCTGTTTTCATTATTGATGTTCGCTGTATTTTTTCAGTCATTCCTTTGATTCCAATTTCTCCCATTCTTTTTTCAAAGTTTTTCGGGATTGTTTCTAGTACTCTTACTATTATTCGTATTATTTTGATTTTCTTCGCCTTCCATATCCCTTTAAGCTCTCTGGCTAGCTCTGTTTTCTTAATTTGCATACCAATCGTCGATTCTTTTTAAACCATTATGAAAATTATAAATAGCATTAACGACGAACGAATGCAAATGAGATTTGCCTAAAAAGATAAAAACATATCTTGTTTCACAATTTTTAGTCCATTATGAGAAAACCATTCGAGAAAAATATTTAGAAAGAGCAACTCTTTTGTATTATGCGCTCTCTCCCAGGTGTACTTTTATGTTTTGCAAAATATATGCAAGGATTACACGAGAGATTTACAGCCATTTTGGGCGTTTTTTTTTTTAAAGCATGAAATCTCTAATTTAAATAAGTAAGATTTTTTTTTTAAATCGGAAACGGTACATCTATAGTTGTGTCGGAATCGGGAATTTAAAACAGAATCGGTAATTGTATCAGAATTGGGAAAAATTTGGACTCGTCCCATGAGTAATATATATATAAAAAATAAATATGTTTTTAACTTTTTTTCAAAGTTTTTTTAATATGTTTTATTAACTACTTGTTCTTATATATATATATATATATATATATATATATATATATATATATATATATATAAGAACAAGTAGTTAATAAAACATGTTAAAAACACTTTGACAAAAAGTTAAAAACATATTTATTTTTAAAAAGGAAGCACAAAATAAGTGTGCTTTTTTTAAATTAAAATTTTTAAAATTAAATATGTTTTTAATTCTTTTTCAAAGTGCTTTTGAACATGTTTTATAAACTACTTGTTCTTATTATAAGCTCTATTTCCTATTTGGTTTCATCGAGCTTTTACATCTGGTTGAGATTACTTATAAATATTAATTCTTCAATATTTATAATATACATTTTGCTATCTTGGATTATTTTGATAAACATAACTGTAATTCTTACTATATATATATATATATATATATATATATATATATATATATATATATATATATATATATATATATATATACTTGTTTATTGTTATATAAACATGTTTACATCCCGCTGCTACAAACAGCCACTTGTTTCAATCAAACAACAGATATCATCAGGCAGCGACTTGACTATTCAAATGTTCAATGAATATTATTTTTCAATGGATGATTATTCATTGAACATTTGAATAGTCAAGTCGCTGCCTGATGATATCTGTTGTTTGATTGAAACAAGTGGCTGTTTGTAGCAGCGGGATGTAAACATGTTTATATAACAATAAACAAGTATTATCAGCTCTTTTTATTGAGCACTATCTAACAACCTCGTTGAATTCACTAGTCCATTACTTTTGAATAAAAAATAACCCGAGTATATATATATATATATATATATATATATATATATATATATATATATAGTCATTAACAGACGGTTTCGCTATATCACAGCTCATCAGTATATATATATATATATATATATATATATATATGTGGGGGGGGCTTGGAAGTTTAAAATCTATATAAAGAATAATTTAAAAATTTTTGTAAATATTTTACTCCTTCGTTGGAAAATCATTTTGTCAATACGTCATTTAATCTCCTGCAATCACTGAATTAACTTGCTTTCCACAATTCACAATAGTCTGGAGTTTTCAGGGATCATCAGTTTTTTACTATGAAACACTGTTTAGGAGTATATTAAATAATGGTTCTTCATTTGCATATATACTTCCAAGTTAGAAATGTATCGAACTTCCTGTGATGATCACTATTTCTAGGTAGATGCTATTTTTGTCGTTTGGTTTTAATTTATTAGACAATCCCAACCAGATAAAAAAAAAGAATGCCCAATATAGAGATAGAGCAATATTATAAACGAAAATTTGTAATTAAATTCTATAAATTTACAAATTTGTTATTCGACAAAGAAACAAAAAACATAATTTAAGCTTTAAATGTTTGTACTCATTGTTGAATAACAAATTTATTGTAATTTCTTTAATTTACAGAATTTAATTCTAAATTTTCATTTATATACTTATATATATATATATATATATATATATATATATATATATATATAGCGCTACCTACGTATTGAGTACTTTTGAAGTAAATAATTAAAGTTTACACATAAAACTATACTTTCGTATATTAATTTTATGTGAGTAAATTAAGTAGTTATATATATATATATATATATATATATATATATATATATATATATATACTCTATGACATTTAAATACTTAAACAACTTTTAATTGTGATTTTCCATGTCTCACTGACTTTAGCAAATAAGGTGTAAACCATTATAATTATTTGCTATTTTCTCCTCTGAAGAGATGGTAGACATCGAAATCCTATAGGATGAGAAGTTATAATATTTCAAATGTATTCTTTGTCTTCCATAGAATAATAAAAATCTTTTGATATGAAATTTAAATATTTCACGTCATAGATTTTTAATTCATTGAATGACTAAAAACTTGGTATATATATATGTATATATACACACACACACACACACACATATATATATATATATATATATATATATATATAATTATTTTGAAATCAGTAATCTTTTCATTATTTTAAAAGTAATAAAGAAACAAAGGAACATATTATCTGTTTACGTCCAAATAAAAAAAAAATGAACTGCAAGGTGAAAACGCTAGTTAACCTATTATTGTTTAAAAATAATCAAAAGTTATATATGTGTGTGTTCGTGACCATTTTATTTAATCACATAAATTAATATAAGACAATATAATTTCATGCGTAAATTTTCGGCATTTACTTCAACAGTGGTCAATACATAGGTAGATCTAGGTAGTAAGCTATGAAAATTAAATTGCCATACTTATATTTATAATTTACTACTATATATATGTGTGTGTGTGTGTGTGTGTGTGTGTGTGTGTGTGTGTGTGTGTGTGTGTGTGTGTGTGTGTGTGTGTGTATTCAGCCACTCTGCTGAGTCTTAGATGACGAAACACGTGTCAGTGGATAATTACATTTTAAAATAATATATATACCGCTCCCCATGTGGGAGTAACAAATTGGTTAAAGGGAAAAGTATTCCCAACTCGCATTTAGGTAAAAATGCACTTTCGTAAAATAATTGAATTCATTCAAAACATATCGCTAAAACCAAAACAAACAACATTTACATAAGTATATATATATATATATATATATATATATATATATATATATATATATATGTATATATATATATATATATTTATATAATACGATTATATATATATATATAACACGATTATATATATAATACGATTATATATATATATATATATATATATATATATATATATATATATATATATATATATATAATACGATTAAGATATAAAAGTAAAAGGCGAAGAGATATTCATGGCCATACATAAAATTCGATGCGCCCATCTGATCTGAGTATTTCGCAATCGAAACGACGGACGAAGCCTCCTTGAGAGATTTGAGGATCTTCTAAAAACGAAAACTCATCTTAGAATTGCGGGAAAGGAAAAATCTGCGAGAGAAAATAGTGGGGTGGTGTCTGTTGAGAGGTTAGGGTTAGCGCATCCCCGTTTTATAGGAAAGAAAATCAAATGAAAGTCGGTTTTACGGGTTGAAGCGAAAGTGCGCGTTTAGATGTCCGCAGCAGATGCGGTCAGTCGGAGGTCAACCAATGCCCGATGTCCACCTGTCAACCTGAAGCTGCGAACCAAGTGATTCAAACAAATAATACGGGTGGATTCGTAGCCACCAATCACATACATATTGATCATTGGAAAAAAAATCCTTTCCTGTTTTAAATACGTAGTCTTACTACTTATCACTATAAATCATTACATATATATATAAGATAAAAAGCTATAGCAAACATCTAAATGACTACTTTAACCACGGTTCCTGATTTCAAAAAAAGAAAAATTAAAAGATTCATCTGCCTTACTTTTAATGCTAGGTTTATTTATGGTGTCTTTTAAATTCAATAAAAACCCTCCTAAATTTGCTGATGAGGAGACCTTGCTTACCAAAAAACTATATATAATTATTCTACATAACTTGATGTATACCACAATAAAAAGCATTGTTTTCCGAAACGATCGTACAGATAATTGATTTTGTTGTTGGTCCTTCTTATGAAACGGATTTTTAATTTAATTAAAATTTGATTTTTAAATTTTAAATTATAAATCACATTACTTAATATTGAATTAGCTCTAGGACATTTAACTATTGAGCTTATTATATATCTAAATTACAACGAGCACTTTCTATTTCCTGTATTTTAATTAAACTAGTAACTTCACTGTTACATTAAAATACACTCAGCTCTTTAGACTATTGTTCTAATCTCCTTTAAATTATATATATATATATATATATATATATATATATATATATATATATATATATATATAATGTAGAAATGGAAATGTAACCAACTTTTTGGGATTTTACCTTTATTGTATATTTTACCTTACCCTACACCAGACTATTCACGGGAAATCACATTTTCTTTAACCTATTCCCTCTGCTTAAATATTTGTTACCAAGTAAAATATATGACTTACTTGTAGTCTCATTAAATACTTTTGCAAGCAAACTCCAATTCCGCATTTTGCTAAATCCTACCCTCTGATGAGAAGGAAAGTATTTCTTCGAAATTCCGCGGATTAAGGACTATTCACTTATTTTCTGCTTCCTTTTTAAATTAAATATGTTTTTAACTCTTTTTCAAGGTTTTTTTAACATGTTTTAATAACTTCTTGCTATTATATATATATATATATATATATATATATATATATATATATATATATATATA
>NC_136525.1:56755998-56758498 GCF_053919585.1 Euprymna scolopes | reverse complement strand
ACCTTTTTGTCCTATTGTTTTTATATGGCAAACATTTTATATATATATATATATATATTATATATATATATATATTTTATATATATATATATATATTTTATATATATATATATATATATATATATATATATATATATATATATATATATATATATATATATGGACAGCTTATAAGCCAATGAAGATTTCCACATTGATTACAAGGGTACAGAATTTTTTCCGTGTGATGTTTGCGGATCAACATGGTCATTTTTCATAGCCTGGGTTTTACTTGTTACGTGCGTTTTAGATTGTTTGACCACGCTTTTATATGTGCGCGGCCAAATTCGATATTCTTCGAGTCCCTTTTTTATAGTTTCTATCTTCTGACAGTCTTCTGTTAATTTTTATAGAGTTAAAGTTAGTTTGTTATCTAATTTTGTTAGAACACGCCTTCCGATTTCAGCATCTCGACCTGATATCAGTCTTTGCGCAAATACTGGACATTTAAAATTGTCCGAACTGGGATCTAATAGTTTAAACTCGTCGTAGTGTTTATTAACCACGACCACATATGTTGCTAAATCATCCTCGTGGTTTTTCATCAGATTCAAACATTTCCATCGTTTATGGAATAAAGAAACTTTCAGGCTTAAAAGTTTTGTAAAAAGCTCTACTGTATCCGAGAAAGATACCTCCGAAGTTTTACGTGACAAAATAAAATTCACAAATTTATTATGTTCAGCAGTCTCCAGTTTGCATAATAGCAAAACAACTTTTTTTTTCTAGTCGGATCAATGCTGAAAGTCTATACTAAAAAAATTCCTCGTATCTTCTGTAATAAGCTGAAAATGACTTATTTTGGTGTCTTGCAGAAGTTGTCAATCGCATTTAATATTGAGTCATGTGAAAGTGTGGCATTACTCTCAATGGACGCATTATTCTTTTACAACTTGGGCAAATAACTACTTCTGTAGTTGTTCTTGCTTTTCATGTTGTTAATGTTGTTGCTGATGGATTTGTAATTCCTGGATAAAGAAATTAAAATGCAATTAGACGTAGGCTCAGATCTTTCAATATTAAATTTAAATACATAGAAAAAAAATAAATAGACGCACAATGTTCAGATCACACAAAACAGTAAAAGCCCTTAATGACACACAAATTTACTTTGACGATTTTAATCTAGCGTTACACTATTGGGGGGGGGACTATAAGGTTAAATTCTTAGGAGTACCACGAATGTAGTCCGTTCGGACTAAATGGGTGAATTTAATTTATGGGTCAGCCAATATCGAAATGATGCAAAAAAATCAGAATCAGTTTCACCAAAAACAAAAAAAGCCAAACACAATAAAAATTCCAACACAGTTTAAATCTGCTGACTTTTATTCTCTTAACAGTCGACGAAATCAGCAACCAAGTGGTATCTATTTTCAAAAAATGGTAAAATTATAGCAAGTCACAATTTCATGGTTACGGTAATCACTCCCAATGGTCTCATATAAAATCTCTTTTTTTTTTTTTTTTTTTTATATTCAATTTTCACCCCAAACAAGGCACAGTGCCACTTTGAAGCAAGGGGCTACTATTAGGGACTTAATTAGCGGGGTCATTATGAAGGGAGATGAGTAGAAAGATGTTTGTTAACATTACACTTGAACTTCTGCATATCATTGCAGTTGGGCAAGCAGAATCCCGGAAGGAAGTTCCAAAGACCCGCAGTTCTGGGGAAGAAACTATTGGAGTAAAAGGCTTTCTTGCACCTAGGGATCTCTACTGTAAAGGGATGAGACTTAGTAGCTTGTCGGGTTTGTCGGGGGTAGTTACGTCAGGGAGGTACAAGTGTTTGCAGTTCGTCAGAGCACTCACCATTAAAGTATTTGTAGAACATGCAGAGGTATGCTACATCTCGTCGATGGGACAGAGGCTGAAGCCTAGATGACAGTTCAGGACCTATCAGGTTGGCGACTCCCTTTTGAACCCTGTCCAGGAGCGAGAGACAAGCAGCAGATGCACCAGCCCAGATGTGACAACAGTACTCCATACAATACTAAACTGAAAGAAACCTTTAAGTTAGGTGAGATAGGTATTCCTGCTCTTAAGAATGTTGGTTTAAAAATGACCAATTCTCAAAACAACCAAAAACGTCACATTTATTTCAGAGAAGTGAACTATCCGCAGTTACAAAAGCTTTGAACACGTCTTGCTCAACTGTTAAAACTAAAGAAAAAAACAGGGAGATGTTCTACTAGTCAACAATATAGTGAACATTCATTTGGTATTAGGGAAAGCTATTCTGATCTCAGAAAACACTTTCACTATTGAAACCGTTCACGGCACAGTTGATATTGAGCCTCCCCAAATCACAATAGAGTCACAACATTCTGTCCAAAAAAAGTTTACGAACTCACTGGTGCTCTACTCAAAGAAAAAGAAATTCTTATCCATCTTTCGGAGTAATCAGCTTGGGAGGGTGTTGTAGAGGACGTGCGTGTGTGTTACCTACGCATGAACTAAT
>NC_136525.1:56748498-56750998 GCF_053919585.1 Euprymna scolopes | reverse complement strand
TATATCTGTCTCTCCGAAAATGGCGTCTCCAATGACACCATTCCCAGAAAGACATATATAAGCAGTAATACTTTAAGGGTGGGCCAGACGTTCTATTTTTAGACAAAATTAAAATTAGTCGCTAAGTTTAAGATGTCAACGTGGCATCGGGTAAGAATGGAGGAGGAGAAAGAAAAATTGGTAGTCTAGATTGATAAATAAAAAAAATAAGGCGTAAAGGAATGTATATTATATATTGCAAAAACTTCTATGTTCGCGAAGCCTTGGCTTACATACTTATCGAATTAGGAGTGAAGGTAGATAGATAGATAGATGGATAGATAGATAGATAGATAGAGAGAGAGAGAGAGAGAGAGAGAGAGAGAGATAGGTGTATATTAATTGACTTACTGACAAAATAATTTTCCAAGATTATATATATATATATATATATATATATATATATATAGTCTTTTTATTATACAAAGATCATTGGTTACATATGTGCATACATGTTTCAGTGGAATCTCAATTCAGAGAGTCCCACCTCATCGGAGCCAGAAAGAAAACTTTATTGAAACAAGAATCAAGGTTCATTGATTTTGTATATAAAAATATATACCAGGGTGTGATTTACACTTTGAAATAAAGAGGTATGTATAGTTTGCAGTAAACTACTCTGCCGTCTATTGAGCACTTTTTAATTGCTACACGAGTTTCAGTAGATTTACGTTTAGGAGACCGCTTATCTCGGAAGTTGCTTCCAGTCGTCCTGTACAGACACTTAACTTGCCATCGGTATTTAACAATGTGACTAAGGAGAGGTGTCGTTGGAGATTGTGCACCTGTTACCACAAAAATTTCACGCGCAGGCACCCCTACGGTGTTTGAATCTATCAAAGACTGAAGGAGCCCCCCTCCCCTCTCTCTCTCTCTCTCTCTCTCTCTATATATATATATATATATATATATATATATATATATATATATATAGTCATCTACATACAGTACTCTTTCGCTGTTTCACAGCTTATCAGTGCGGCTAGACAGGCAACTACCTCAAGCCAGGATTGAAACCCGACCGCCTATACAACAGCAAGGCTCCTAACCATTACGCTAATCGGCAGCTGTGCGTGTCGTGAATTAACGATATTTTGACATCGTCCGAAATACCTAACCTCAATTTGTTTACACAAAGAGCATCGCTTTAGAGAGAGAGAGAGAGAGAGAGAGAGAGAGAGAGGGGGGGGGAGTGAGAGAGAGAGGGAGAGAGAAGCAGCCCATATATATATATACGGTGTGGGTTCTGAACTCTTTGTAAATTAAACTAAATACAGCCTATTTTACTTAGACTTGCGCCTTACGTGCACAAAAATTCATAATATATCATAAATTAGTTCAGGAGTGGATTCTGTTCATTTATAATATATAAACATGCCTAACTTTTCCTACTTTTTGTTTTACTGAAATAATTTTGGTCATTGGGTGCTTCCCTACCTTGCTCTCCCTTCTTTTTCTCTCCCCTCCAACAGCTACTTTTTCTTGTCTTTTCCAATTTATTTGATTACATGTCTGAGCATCCGCACCCCTCCCCTTCCAAACCTCCTGCCCCCCCCCCTCTCAAATGCATCAGGCGCGGAGCCAACAGTTCTCCGTGCGTCTCCTAGGTGGCGTGAGTGTAGAAGATTCCGAGCGGGCTTGTTTATTTGTTGGCGGTCCGTTTCAAGTGTGTGATTTGAAAAATCGGTAGGTAAATTAGTGAAATTAGGGAATGGCAATGGAGGGAGATCTACGCGATGGGGTAGGAAGGGAATCGATGGGGGTAACGGGAGGAAAGAAATAAAATATTTTAGTGCGTTTTTATTATAAGATCACAAAAACGAGGATAGATAGGAATTATCTTGATAGATATTAACAAATTTTATATATATAAATATGTATATAAATATATATATATATATATATGTATATGTCTGTATGTATGTATGCATGTACATATATATATATATATATGTATATATATATGCATATATGTATGTATGTATGTATGTATGTATGTATGTATGTCAGGTCATGTCTTATGCTACTGGTATCATGTAACCCAGTACTACCTGCCTCATGGTCGGGTCACCGGCGACTAAACTGGTTTCCCAACCAGACTTGTTTGGTGAGGAGGGTGGCTAGTCTCCCTGAAGGATTAAAAACAAGACCTCCCAAAGGGCGAATGACCCCTTTTTGGGGTCATCGGCCAACTTGCACAGTGTGTATTTGTATGTATGTGTGTGTTAGGGTGGAGAGGGCTCCCGTAAGCCATGGTGAAGACAACCTTTCTAGGAGAAGCAAATATCTGATTTAAAAAACCATAAAGCGGGAGACCAGTACCCGCATTAAGCTGGTCTGCAGTTTAACTTGTGCTGGCTCTCTTGCTTTTGCTTGTTGCTGGATCTCAACATTTTGAACCGAGAGAGAGAGAGATTTAGCTGTCGTACAAAGCTAAGACTCTGTAACATGATCTGTGTAT
>NC_136525.1:56743498-56745998 GCF_053919585.1 Euprymna scolopes | reverse complement strand
TTCTATAATAGTCAACCATATAGGAGCCTATTCGTGACCAGACACACATACATACGTTCAGCTTTATATATATATATATATATATATATATATATATATATATATATATATATATATATATATATGCTAGCAGATCGCCCGGCATTGCCCGGTCGTAAAATACGCTTAAATATGATATTTTGATTAATGCATATTTCGTATTTATAATTATCTTATATTGGACCCAATATATAGTAATGATTAAAAAAAAAATTTAATGACTCAGAATCGAAACCAAAACGTTTAGCTTACGATTTACTTTTTCTTTTGACGTCTACTGCAATGCTAAAAAATACAAAAAAAAAACATGAACTAATAGTTATTACGTTAGGCATGCATACTTTTATGTCGTCCTTCCACCTTCACATGGCAAATTCTTTTCTTTTTTTTTTTAATTTTCACACTTTTGCACTGATTTTCCCGGCTGAAGCCCAAATACAAAAGTTTCGCATGGTTTTATGTCTGTAGACCAAATACTGACAGAGGAGTTTTTAGGCATTTTTTCTAAGAAATAGATATACGCATGCATAAATATATATAGATATACAGGGTGTTTCAAAAGTCTTGGGAACATTACAAATGCGTATATCTCATGAACTATTCCAGGTAGAAAAATGAAACTGGTGTCATTTTAAAGCTTGCTTAATCAAGTTTTTGGTCATACTAATGATTTTCTTCTTATCTTTCCATGTGCAGTAATGGCGTTCTCTAAACAAGACAAGGCGTTTTGCGTCCTCCAATTTGCAAAGACTGAATCGTGGACATGTGTTCAGCGTGCATTTCGCAGGAAATTTAAAAAAGAAGTCCCTGAAAGGAAACCCATTGTCAGATGGCATGCTAAATTTGTGAAAGATGGGTGTTTGTGCCCAAGTAAGCGAACAGGTCGCCCTTCAACTTCAGAAGATGCAGTTGAGCAAGTCCGGAAGCCTTTCAGCAGAGCCCACGTAAATCAGTGAGAAGAGCCAGCAGGGAACTTCAGCTTGCTCGAGCAACTGTCTGGCGTGTCTTAAGGAAACGACTGCAAATGGTACCTTACAAGCTCAAATTGGTCCAAAAGTTGAAGGACACTGATAAGCCATTTCGACGTGACTTTTGCATTGCAATGCAAGAGAAGTTGGAAGATAACGGCTTTGATGACCGGCTTGTTTTTAGCGATGAGGCGACCTTCTATCTGAATGGCAAAGTTAACAAGCATAGCACTCGCATATGGGGTACTGAGTGTGACTTTTTCCTTTGGGGCTGTGTCAAGCAACAAGTCTATGTGCCGCCCCTTCCAAGAGATATTGACGAACTAAAGGCTCGAATAACGGCAGTTGTGGGAACCATTGACGTCAAGATGCTGGAACGCGTTTGGCAGGAAATGGACTATCGACTAGATGTCTGCCGTGTGACGAATGGTGCTCATATTGAGCAAGTTTGAAGATTCCCCACAAAACTTGAAACTTTAACCTTTCCAACGGTACCAATTTCATTTTTTAACTCCTAATAGTTTTTGAGTTATTAAAAATCTTTATGTTCCCAAGACTTTTGAAACACCCTGTATATATATATATATAGGACGATTTCAGATTTATATATATATGTGTGTGGGGGTGTTATTTATTTGGTTTTGTTTGCGATACTTTTTTATTGAATTCAATTATTTATACGTAAGTACATTTTTACCTATATATATATAGTTGCTTGTCTAGCCACACTGATGAGCTGGGAAACAGCGAAACAGTACTTTATGTGGATGATTATATATATATAAAATCTTTTCACCGGCTCATAAAGAAAAATTACTCCGGAAATATGCCCAACTTCTACTCTATGATGTGGATTACACATCACACAGCTTGGATCTCATTAACTCACTGCTTTAAAGGGAAGTTACCTTGGATTTTACCGCGCAATTTGGAACTAAACCTTTATATCTTTCTTCAATTTCTCCTGCTATGTGACTTCTATTTAATCAATTTTTGATTATGATTTTCCATGTTTGACCGACTTTAGCAAATAGGGTGAATACCGTTATATCTATTTGCTAATATTTTCTCCTCTGAAGAGATGGTAGACATCGAAACCCTATAGGATAAGGAGATAAAATTTCTAAAGTATTCTTACTTGGAATAATAAAAAATCCTTGATTTGAATAAAGCTTTTTTAATTTCATTGAATCATTATAATTTGCTTTATTTGCTCTATCCTTTATATTGAGCAATTCTTATTTGGATGGGATAATACGTAGAATATTACGACCAGTAATATTTTGTAAATCTTATAAGCACAGGTTTCCATACCAGCTGATTGTTGGATAAATCTATTCGGAAGTATATATATATATATATATATATATATATATATATATATATATATATATATATATATATATATATATATATTAAATTTATTTATACAAATATTAATGGCTACATATGTGCATACATGTTTCTGTAATCACCCGCGTTGGGGGATTACG
>NC_136525.1:56710998-56738498 GCF_053919585.1 Euprymna scolopes | reverse complement strand
TTACTCCATGTATTTGTCCGAATAAAATTCTAAGTAAAATTTAGTTCTTAGTCTGGAAGTTGATGTTTCAGTACTCGGTGCGATACAATTGTGAATTACTTAGAAAAATATCTGCCCGGATATGGCTGACGGAACGAGAGCAAATAAAATGTTCCGTACAAAATTCCGTATAAAATCCTTAGTTCCACAGAAAGATTCCCGAATTCAACAAATACACCTAAAAAAAGTCGGAGGTTACAACGGGCGAAACGTTGCTCAAACAACACTCTGGTGAGAGCAGTAGACCGATCAATCGAAATAATATAAATTATCAACCTTCATCTTAAAAATTCAGAAACATAAAATGGAACAGGTTTCTTTAGGGAGTACTAATTGGGCTACTTGACGTTGGTCAACGGTAAGCTCTGAGCGTGATCCCAGATATGCTTGACACCATCGAAATGAAACCCATAAAAATGCATCTGTATGTTATCTGTTCAATAGTTATTGTTAAAACTTTCTATTATCTAATATATAAAAGGCTATATATCTGCTTGTCTGTCTCCATATTTTTAAACTATTTCCCCCGAAACCAAAAGTCGCATTGATTGGATTTTTATGGGCCGTTCTATTATGGGTTATAATAGTTTTTAAGAGGTCAGAAATGGGTTAAAATTGAAAAAATTGTAATACATTTTGTACATTCTACTTTATTTTTTTATATTTAATTTGTCACGTTGGTACAGTGGTAACGTCACGATCTTTGAATACTTCGGTTTCGAATCTAGCTGATGGCACCCAGATACTTTTATATACTTTTGACTCCATAATAAGATTTACGAAATCCGGGCAAATAAAAATATCATATTTTAGCAAAGCCGGGAGTCCCTACTCCGCGCTAATCATCTATATTTAGTTCATTTTTATGACTTTTTTTTCGGATGTATATGGAAATGTTTTTCTTGAAGTTGACTTTTGACAATATACCATATGGTTTAACGAAACGAATTGCCATTGTAGAACTATTCAAATTCGGAAAATCTGCAGGAGACATTGCGAAGACCTTTAATATGAACAGAATGACTGTGTGGAGAGCACAAAAACGTTAAAAATCAACTGATGAGATCAAGATATTTTGTCTATCGGCTTTTCATCATATCAATTTCGAAAAAGAAATTAAGTGTGGAATGGGAATCCCCCCAAAATCATTCGTGAATCGTGAAAAGAATTCATCAAACGTTTACAGCAGGTCATTGTTGCACTTGTCGGTTGCATTGAATAAAGTTTGGATATTTTAAATCTAGTAATACTATTGTATTTTCAAAATGAATTCTTAATGTTCTTAGTCATGGATATGCGAGCGACTTCATGAAGGTTAACTAACTAATTTGTATATTCATGAAGGTTAACAAACTAATATTTAATTTAAAAGGCGGGTGTTATTATTTGATTATTCGTTTTTTCATGGTTTCTTATTAGATTATTGGTCTCATTTAACTATTACGCATAATTCTATTTATGCATAGATTCTACATTCTGCATAATTGTGGAGAATTTATGTTATATACGTTCTAGCAAACGAGTATATATATATATATATATATATATATATATATATATATATATATATAATTATAGTAAAAAAAAATTATTATATATATATATATATATATATATATATATATATTTATATAAAGGTTATGAGGGTTTTTTGAAGCATGAAAACGATGTTACTTTTTCTGTTTAATATTTTTATGTTATTTTTTTATATTTCAAGCGAACCTCCGCTCTTAGTCACAAACAAAGTATATATATATATATATATATATATATATATATATATATATATATATATATATATAACGACATTGTCTCTGTGTGCGCGGAACGTCTCTAGCAAACTCCCCTCTACATATTTGGTCTACACTTGAAACTTGATATATATGGAATTTGAACATGTGGCTCCATTACAATTTTATTTTTAGCTTGTAAACCAAACTAAACACCATGATTAAATATTTGAAGAAATAAAGAACTTCACTTTGAGGAGTGTAACTATTCATCAGATATATAACCTCTACAAACTAACCAAGTAATATTAACTAACCACGCGGGGTCGCAGAAATACCTGGATTAGGACCCAGGCGCGGAGCAAACCCTCTCAGTGCTGACCGACACGGTAGACCTTCCCAGATCATCCGTCTAGGAGAAGGAAAACTCTGTGGAGGGAGGCCTCTTCAATCTTGGATGACAACCTTCCTAGAGCTGGTGACTCAAACAAATTACTGGTTTGCAAACCTAAACTTCTTAAGGAGTCGATAGGCTCTGTCAATCGCCCAGCTTCCATACTCCTTCTTTGCCTATTAGTCAGCCACAGAGACACTATCACAGTGATTTGACAGAAACACCCAGTGGTAGATCTTGTTTCTTGTCTAGGGCAACGAACGCCGTTTTCCCCACTGCCGACACCCCACCCCTAAAACTGGGCACTTGGGGGTGCTTGAGTACCATATATGCCTCAGCAATTAGATTGGGTTGACCTTTTTCTGATGGGTTGAGGGTACCGGATTGACAGTTTCTGGCTGCTGTTTCCGACTGGTATTACAGGTGCCTTCTCTTTGGTAGCGCTTGGAGTGGCTGCTCCATCAACAGTTATATGATATCGGGATGTTTGTAGTGCCATATCGCGCATGGAAAGGGACCCTGCACTCATCCCCGGTGGGCTTTCCTGAGGCCACAATCCTTATTGAAGAAAGGTCAGCTGATGGTCTACTTGTGATGCATGCCTGATGCTCTGCATAACCTCTTGTTCAGCTCCTCTACCTAAACTGAACTCTTTAATAAATATGACGACAGTACAATCTAAAAATAAGCTTAAACCAGGCTTAGGGTTAAACAAATCCTACTTGCCTCCTCCCTTGAGGCTTGCATTCACAAATATCCGTGGGCTTAGAACTAATTTAGCTGATGTTGAAGCATTTCTCCTTACAAATGCCCCGGATATCTTAGCACTAAGTGAGACTAACCTCTAACTACTTTAACATGCCTGAGTATCTCCCACTCTGCCGTAAGGACTCTGACAGACACATGCACGGACTTGGAGTTTACATTCGTAATACCCTTCCCTTGACTAGAGAAACAAACCTAGAATCGGATGATCAAACCTTTATGTGCTTTAGACTAAACATGCAACACAACATTAGCTACTTTTATTTTCTCTACCGCTCTCCCTCGACCCAGGACTGCACTATAATAAAACAATCTCTGACAGTATAGACACAGCACTCTCCCTTGACACTAACGCACAAGTACATGTATTTGGTGACTTTAATGTCCACCACAAAAACTTGGATTCTCTACTTACACAGATGCAGCGGGCAGCACAACTCATAGCTTCTCTATATCTCATTCCCTATCACAAATAGTTAGTTCCCAACCCATTTCCCTGACCAGCAAGAACAACACGCATCACTTCTAGATCTGTTTCACAGTTCTCGATGATTGTGTAACGAATGCCGACAGCCCACTTGGGAACGCTTATCATGCAGTGATAATGGTTGAAATCGCCCTAAACTCTAGAGCCAAAACTGAAGAGCTAGTGCTCAAACAACGAGATATTATAAAAAGGCTGACTGGGAAGCCATAAGAGATCTTATCAGAGATGCCCCATGGGTGAATATTTTTTTCTCTGCCTGGTGAACAGTGCGCAAATGAGACCACTGAATGGTCCAAAACTGCAATCGAAGCACATGTTTCCATGCGGAAATTTTATAGCAAGCCCCACTCTCCCCAATGGTTTACTTCGACTTGCGCAACTGCCATTGCTCAAAGGCAGCATGCATACCGCAGATTTAACCGACATAAGTCCAGTTCAAACAGTCAGAAATATATAGAAGCTAGAAGTAACGTTAAGAAAGAAATAAGACAGCTAAGCGAGAATTTACTGAAACCACTAAAAAACGCATCGAAGCACAAAAACTAGGAACTTGTGACTTCTGGAAAATCTACAACAGTGTAGTAAATAATGGGCAATCAGCAACCGAGAAGGCTAACACTCTTGCCAGTCGGTTTGCCTCAAACTCCACACTGGACCATTCCAACCACCCCCTACCTGACCTTCCTATGAGGACAGACGCCACACTAGACGATCTGAAAACCACCCCTGCTCAGGTGCATGCTATCATAAAAAACCTTGACACCTCAAAAGCATGTGGACCCGATCTTATCCCAGCTGTGCTATTAAAAAAGTGCTCAGCCGAAGTAGCTCCAGTTCTCTCCAAACTCTACAACATATGCCTTAATGAATCTTGCTTTCCGAGCTGTTGGAAAACTGCTTTTGTGGTACCAGTATTCAAGAATTCTGGCGAAAGAACTAACCCATTAAATTATCGCCCCATTAGCCTCCTCCCACTTTTTCCAAAACATTTGAGACCGTAATTAACCATGCTCTAATCTACCACCTTGCAGATGCTAAATTTATGACTGACCAACAATAAGGATTTAAACAAGCACATTCCACAGCAGACATCCTCACTGCAATCTCTGAACGTATATACCATTCACTGGAAAAAGTGGTGGAAGGCAGAGCGGTAGCTCTAGATATATCTAAGGCTTTTGACAGGGTATAGCATGAGGGTCTCCTCAGGAAAATTAGATCATACGGTATCACTGGTAGAATACTTAACATAATTAAATCCTCCTTAGATAAGAGAAACATCCAGGTTGTCCTCAACGGTCGTACATCTAAACAATATGATATAAATGCGGGAATACCCCAAGGGTCTATCCTTGGACCTCTATTGTTCCTGATATTCATAAATGACCTTCCCGACAAAATTGCCTCTGAGATGGGTATATATGCTGATGACACCACGCTCTATAACAGGCACGACAGGGGAAAAAAATGAACACATATCTAAAGAAATGTGAGAAACACTAGAGGATGACTTCCAATCTGTAGTGGAATGAGGACAAAAATGGATGGTCACGTTCAATGCCGCCAAGAATAAAATAGTTTCATTCAATAATTACAAGAAACCTTATCTACCACCAATAGCAATGGCCGACGACTCTTTATCTGAGAGTACATCTTTCACACTCCTTGGCCTAACGTTCACAGGAAATGTGAGTTGGAAGCATTACATTAAAAGCATTGCCAGGACCGCTGCAAAGAAGGCAGGCTCTCTCTACCGTGCTAGAAAACTACTAACACCCGAAAGTATCCTGTACATCTATAAGGTCACCATTCGCCCATGTATGGAGTATTGCTGTCATATTTGGGCTGGTGCATCTGCTACTAGTCTCTCGCTCCTTGTCAAGGTTCAAAAGAGTGTCACAAATCTGATAGGCCCTGAACTGGCATCTAAGCTTCAGCCTCTGTCCCACGGACGAAATGTTGCATCCCTCTGCCTGTTCTACAAGTATTTTAATGGTGAATGCTCTGACGAACTGCAGACACTTGTGCCCCCACGGCGCGAACACCCTCGACAAACCCGACAGGCTTCTAAACCCCACGCCCACACTGTAGAGATCCCTAGATGTAAAAGATTTTTCTACTCCAGTAGTTTCTTCCCCAGAACCGCTAGACTTTGGAATTCCATTCCAGGCCACTGCTTCCCCAACTATACTGACGTGCAGAAGTTCAATTGTAACGTGAACTGACATCTTGCTGCCCAAATCCCTACATAGTTCCCCAGTAGTTGTTGCCCCTGATAGTAGTCCCCTACATCAAAGTGGCAATGTGCCTTATTTGGGGTGAAAATGTAATTTTTTTTTTTAAATTAAAAAAATAAAATATATGCTAAATGGTCGAAATTTAAAAAAAAATAAGCAATTGACCTTGTCAAGAATTAGTCGAATTAGGCTGTAAATCATGCGCATGCGCAAAAAAATATCCATTGCTTAAAATCGCTTAATGTTTAAAAAGTCTTATTCCTTTGTCGATATCCCAAATGGTAACAACGCTTTGGCACTGAATAAAGACTAAAGGCTTCGGTTTCAATTCTAGCTGATAGCATCCAAGTCATATTTTTTATAACTTTTTAAATCATTACTGTATATCAGATAAAATATAATGAACCTTTGTTATGATAAGTTGCAGCGAACTAAGTAGTATGGTATCTGCCCGATGAACAGTTAAGGATTAGTAAAACATATTCACCACAATACCACATTTCCTCTAGAAGTTTGGCGTAAAACATTCATAGTCTACGGGCTATAACTTTGCTCGTTTTAACGGGCTAAAAATCTCGCATAAGTATATTAATATATATTTCAAACATAATGTTTATTTTAAATACAAATGTTTTTATAAAAACACAAAGTTTTATTAATAGCTGGAGTTAATTGGAGTTAAGCTGGAGTTAATTGGAATTGCATGCTTTGTTGATTGTCACGCTTAAGTTTGAAATACTATTTCCAGCATTAAATGCACAGATTGCAATGATGACGTCTTTCATCCAGCCAGCGCAACCGCAGCCGAAATTGAACTCACTACACGAGTTTGTAGTGTACCTATTTAATATGCCTCCCCACGAGGACAGAGTTAGACACCAGGGTCGTTTTTTAACGTGGAGAAAAGGTACAAAAATAAAAATTGTCTCAGTCGTGAAGGATTTCTCCTCCACCGAAAGAGAACAAGAAATAGAAGTGCAGCATCTGAAGAACATGCTTCGCCAGGATTATCAAGTGTATTTTTAGCGTGACGCCATCGCTAGATGGGGTGCCTACCACGGCTTAAGAGAGTCCCATCTACCCTCGAGAGAAAGATAAACCGAGCAAGTTTCTCAACCTGGTATTTTACCTTGCGGTACATACAGCGCCTCGCCTTCCCAAATGGTCACCAATCTGGTACTGTCCAGGCTCAACGTTGCTTAACTTCGGTGATATGGCGAGAATCGGTGTGTTAACGTGTTGTGCCGTATTCGATCTACGGCACGACATCTTATGATTGCCTATTGTTGTTCGAATGACTCATCACTTGGGTGAGGATCAAAATGTAGTATCTGTTTGCTATTGTGAACTTAAGAAACCAACGTAATTACCAGATGAGTCAAGGTGTATTACGTACTACGGAGGTCATAAAGTGCAGTTTTCATGGTCGATTAAAATGATTGACCCGATCACGTGACCGGAAGGAACTCTCTTAATTTCTATGCAATTAAAGGCGCAAATGGGCTGAAATTCCGGTCAGTATATTGGTCACATATCTCGGATATTTTATTACAAGAGTAATACAGCGAGAAGAGTATGAAAAGGAGAAACGGCGGGGGTTAAAACGATAAAAAGATAAGTGATATAGAAAAGAAGGAATAAGCGAAAGAAAGATTTCAAGAAAGAAAGTGAGAAACAAAGGAAGAATACAACGAAGAAAAATGTGAGATTAAGAAAGATAAAAAGAGAGAAAGACAATAAGTCACGTGATCAGTTCAATCATTTTAATTCAGAAGATATCTCACTTCTGATGCAATTGTCTACCTATATAAAAGCCAGGTAGTCCAACGATGGAGTACTGTTACCACATCTGGACAGGATCTGCTAGAAGCATCTTATCCTGCCTTGACAGAGTTCAAAATAGACTTTGTAGCTTAGTGGGGGATGCCCTTTTCTCTTCCTTGCAACCTCTTTCTCATAGAAGAGACGTTGCGAGCCGGTCTCTTCTTTAATCGTTATTTTCATGGCAAGAGCTCGTCTGAACTTCAATCTCTGGTCCCCCCTCGCCAAACATTCACGAAAAACACTCGTCTAGCCAACAACCACTATCAATAATTTCCCACACTCTTTATCTTTGCCTAAATCTAAACGTAGATTACATGAACACAACTTCTTTCTTAGAACTGCAAGTCTATGGAATTCTCGTCCGTTTGCCTGCTTTCCAGTCGACTACAATTTAATTGTCTTCAAGTCCAACGTAAACAAATTCTTTGAACCGTCCCTCTAAGTAATCCAATTTACAAAATCTCCACTATTTATGATTACTATGCTATAATCCCATAACTAATGTATATCCATTAATCCTTATCCTCGAGTGATCTCCAGGCCTTGATAAGTGGTGACTCCTTTTAAAGGACAAAACCTTTGTAAAATTATTGTCAATTCTCATTATTAATTTCAATAAAATTAATATCGTTTCCGAAACGATCTTACACTCGAGTTGATTTTGTTTGATTTCCTTTTGAAATTGATTTTTAACTCACAATTAGGAATTGTTTTACTCAATATTAATATAGCTCTAGGAAACCTATACCTATTGAGCTTATTTTATGTCTACAGCACAATGGACACTGATTCTTTTAAAAGTATTAATACATTTACTAATACATTAAAATAAACTCTGCTCTTTAAACTTCGGGTCTAATTCCCTCTATAAAATATAACATATATTAGGTAGGATATATATATATATATATATATATATATATATATATATATATATATATATATATAACATATATTAGGTAGGATATATATATATATATATATATATATATATATATATATATATATATATATATACACACACAAAAATTTTCTTAGAAATGCACGCCTGTGGAATTCTCTTCCGTTTGCCCGTTTCCAACCTGACTACAACTTGGATGTCTTAAAGTCCAACATAAACAAATTCCCGATAAACCGCCCCCTTAAATAATCCAATTTATCAAATCTCCATTACTAACGATTACTGCGATATTATCCCATTGATTGCTGTACACGCAATTACCCTTATCCTCGAGTAGCCTGCAGACCTTAATAAGTGGTGCCTTCCATGTAAAAATATATATATATGTATATATATATATAAATGTGTGTGCGTGTATTTAATGTATGTACATAACATGTTATGTATCTATCTTCAGTATGTACTTGAACAGCGCTCAATACGTAAGTAGAGCAAGGTAAATTTTGAAATGATGTATATCAATTAAGCTACACAGTATTTTCAGAGTTTCCTTCTTGTGAGGATAGATTGCAAGGATAAAAGGCGGAAAATTCCATGTAGCTAAATAAGCATTACTTACAATTTTTCTAATAAAGACTAGCCACTTTACTTACTACAAATATGCGAGTTTTATTTTGGTGTCTTAAACTCCCCACACGCCCTCTTTCTGCTGATGAGGAGACTATATTCAAGAACACAATCTTTGTCAATTATTGTCAATTTTAATAAAATGAACATCGTTTCCGAAACGATCGTACACTCAATTAGATTTGGTTTGTTCATCTATTACAACTTAATATATATATATATATATATATATATATATATATATATATATATATATATATATATATATATTTGTTTATATGTATATTTGTTTATATATATATATATATATATATATATATATATATATATATATATATATATATATATTACGATTTGTATAAATTGGTTCTCTCCTCATACCTCTCCTTAACATGTAGATGCGTGTCTATCTATATTTTTTAAAATCTGGAATGCGTGGTGGATGGGAAAGGTATTGACCCTTGGCATAATTAAGGATCGATTGTTGGGAAGCTTCGATCGCGTGTCGAATTTTACCGGCTTTCCAAATTCAATCGATTTCTCAGTTCTTTTGTGTGTGAGTTTAGATATGAGCGCGTAGGTGGTCTGTCACGCTTAGGTTTCCAGTATTAACCGCGTGTTTTGCATGGATGCAACTTAATTTAGTCAAAGCATCTCTGGAATAGGCCTTGTCGGTCTATTGGACTTATGAACGAAGTAGCAGAAACGTCGGTCTGTCATTTTCGGTTGGGCTATCAGGCTGGGTTATCAAAATTATTTTTGTTAATATCTATTTTGTTACAACCTCAGGAAAACAGAGTTTTACATTAGGTAGGTTTTACATTAGGTAGACTTTACATTAGTTACGTTTTACATTAGGTAGGTTTTACATTAGGTAGGTTTTACGTTAGGTAGGTTTACATTAGGTTGGTTTTACATAAGTAAGGTTTTATGTTAGGTATGTTTTACGTTGGGTTGGTTTTACGTTAGGTAGGTTATACGTTAGGTTGGTTTTACGTTAGGTAGGTTTTTACATTAGGTTGAGTTTACATAAGTTAGGTTTTACGTTAGGTTGCTTTTACGTTAGGTAGGTTATCCGTTAGGTTGGTTTTACATTAGGTAGGTTTTATATTAGGTTCGTTTTACATTAGGTTGTTTTTACGTTAGATAGATTTTACATTAGGTTGATTTTATATTAGGTAGGTTTTACATTAGGTAGGTTTTACATTAGGTAGGTTTTACATTAGGTTCGTTTCACGTGAGTTAGGTTTTACATTAGGTAGTTTTTATATAAGAGTGGTTTTACATTAGATGAGTTTTGCATAAGGTAGGTTATACATTCGGTAGGTTTTACATTAGGTTGGTTTTACATTAGGTTCGTTTTACATTAGGTAGGTTTTACATTAGGTTCGTTTAACGTTAGGTTTGTTTTACATAAGGTAGGTTTTATATTAGGTTCGTTTTACATTAGGTAGGTTTTACATTAGGGAGGTTTTACATTATGTTGGTTTTGCATTAAGAAGATTTTACATAAGGTAGGTTTTATATTAGGTTGGTTGTACATTAGGTAGGTTTTACATTAGGTTGGTTTTACATTAGGTAGGTTTTACATTAGGTTGGTTTCATTTTAGGTAGGTTTTACATTAGGTGGGTTTTACATTAGGTAGGTTTTACATTAGGGAGGTTTTACATTAGGTTGGTTTCATTTTAGGTAGGTTTTACATTAGGTGGGTTTTACATTAGGTAGGTTTTACATTAGGGAGGTTTTACATTAAAGTGGTTTTAGATTAGGTTGGTTCGACATCAGATTGGTTTTAGATTACGACGATTTTACATTAGGTTGGTTTTACATTAGCACCGTTTTACATGAGTGGGTTTTACATTAGGTAGGTTTTATATTAGTTAGGTTTTTACATTAGTTAGGTTTTTACATTAGGTTGGCTTTATATAGGATAGGTTTTACTTTAGATAGATTTTACACTCGGTCAGATTTACATTGGGTACGCTTTACATTAAGTAGGTTTTATATTTGGTAGGTTTTCGATTGTGTTGGTTTTACATTGCGTGGGTTTCACATAAAGTATGTTTTACATTAGGTAGGTTTTAGTGTGAGGAAAATGCTCTCTATCTCTGCCTACAACAAAAGGAATATAATATGAGCAAAGTGTCTTTCCTAGAATTACTCGTCTGTGAAACGCAATACAGTTGAGCAGCTTCCCAGCTGATCGTTTTCTGAAATATAATCTGAATATTAATACTGTAGAACCTTTAAGGCACGTGTATACGTGTGTTACGATTTCCAGATTTTTTTTTTTTTTTTTTTTTACACAGTGATCACCACTTATCAAGGCCCGGAAGCCACTCAGGGATAAGGGTTATTGCAAGTACATTACGTTAGTGTGGAGATTTGATGAAGTGTTTAATTAGAGGGGCGGTTCATTAGGAATTTGTTAACATTGGACTTGAAGACATCCAAGTTGTAGTCCGGAGGGAAGCAGGCAGACGGAACAGAGTTCCACAGGCGTGCAGTTCTAAGAAAGAAGCTTTGTTCATGGAATCCGCGCTTTGATTTAGGAACAGATATAGAGTGGGGGAAATTTTTCACAGTGGATTCAGCTAGACGGGTGTTTTTCGTGAAAGATTGGCGAGGGGGGGTCAGGGATTGGAGTTCGGACGAGCACCTGCCATGAAAATAACGATTATAAATTATTCGATCACGGGATCCTTTTTAATAAAAAGGAGGTTATGAGTTCCTAACATACTACGAAGACGGGTTTTACTAAATATGTACGACTAAATATGATGTATGACTATTGTACGACAAATTGCTGCTACTGATTAAAGCAACTTCGACGCAGGCGATCGACTGGGTATCGTAAAACAATCTTGTAATGAACAATAAAACGAATTTACTCAGAAGTTTCGAGAGGTTATTTTTTGGCAAATATCTTTTTAAGTCCATACCTAAAAAGATATTTACTAAAGAAAACTCCCGATTTTTTATTAAATATTCCTTTTTACACGAGTGATCTACTGAGTCAGTCAGTGCGAAGAATGTTGCTATTAAAACAAACAATAAAACGACTTAGTCACAGTCGCGGTTATTTTTGACAAATTCTTAAAGATTGAGACTTTTTTTTTTAACCCAGTGTGCCATTTTTTTTATTTTAATCTTCGTAAAAAGGTCAATGTGCCCTGCAAAGAGTGTTTATTCCGAAAGCCGTTCTCAGTATGGGGAGATTGAAAATAAGAATATGCTTTTCGGAATTATCACCCCCAACCTCCCTATGTTAAGAACAGCTTTCGGAACAAACACACTAAACCTCCCCATGTTAAGAACGGCTTTCGGAATAAACACCCTTTGCAGGGTGGAAAAGTAACGCACATTGACAAAAAAAAACGCAAAGAAAATAATTTCTTACAGTTTTCTCAGACATTTTTTTAAGTTATCATATTATCGACTACTGCTAGTTTTTTTTATTGTTTTTTTTTTTTTTAATAAACTGGAGTAAAAAGATTCTTAACTAAATCTTAAATAAACCCAAGTGATTCTTTTCTTTAACTTTGATTTTTTTAACACAAATTATATTCTAAGACTTTGAAACGAAAATTTATAATAAAATGTGAAATATCTCGCAACACATAAATAGCTGTATTTCTATTTATTTTGTTTACATTCTGGCTTAAGAGAGAATATCAAAAGATAATAATAATATATTTTTTGTATATATCTTAAGGTATCAAAAAGGTATTTGCCAAAAATAACCTCGACCGAAACTTGAGTAAATTCGTTGTATTATTTTAGTAAACATTTTTTTGCGCTGACGAACCCAGTATCTCGTCCTTGCAAAAGTTGCTTTAATAGCTAAACAGCAGCAGGAGCAAATAATCGTAAAATTTAATCGTACAATTTTAGTGAACCCACTTATGTATGATCAAAATCCGGCACGACTAAATTGTCTGATTCGGCTCCTGCTGATTCAAGCAACTTTACACGTTGTTTCTATATGACAAACAGCAGGAGCAGTCAGTCGGTCAATGATCGGGAATAATTTTGGCTGTATATATTTAGTAAAACCGCTGTGAACATTAAATTAGTAAATGCGCTAATTTCATGGTCGTGGTATGTCATCACCTTCTGTCCTCCTTTTTAATAAATAGGATCTCACGATTACCGAAAAACGCAACGTAAAAAAAAAATAATCTTTTGTGTCTTTAAAAACCCGGGTAACGTTTTTTTTTTTTTTTTTTTTACTTCACTTATTCTTTAGTTTACCACCCCTATACACACAGCGTTTTTTTTTTTGTTTTTTTTTTTTTCGCTGTTTTTTTTTTTTTTTTTGGTTTTGGTTTTTCCGATTTTTTTAACATGGTTTCAGGGTTATTACTTACTCCCCCCCATACACACGCCTACAAACACCCGGGCAACGCCAGGTACCCCCGCTAGTAAATGAATAAAATAAAAATGATGTCACTTTTGGGCCGTACGTTACACTAAAATGTACCTTGTTGGTCTTAAATGGTGTGATGATATTGTGGGAATTCCGTCGCGTTGAGCATCAATACAAAAGACATGTCACAGACTCCCATAAGGATATCGAAGATTAAGTGTAATAACCAAATATAGTCTGACACTACATTAACCAGATTACTTAGATGAATATGTTTACGGTTTTAACAAAAGGGCTACAATAATATCGCGGAATCTCCGTTCACGCTGACCGTCCACAGAACGCCCAACAGCAATATATTATATATGAAAAATGCCGCTGTGGATTTTCCACAGGTCCCGCTAGTAAATGTGAAATCTGCATGAAGTAAAATATATTTAAGCGTATTTTATGACATAGCAAGGCCAGCCAGCCCCCCCCCCTCCGCTAGTTTTAATAATAAAATTGATCTTTTCGAAAATAATAGTAAAAAAAAAAAGGCTAGTATTTAAAATGTCAGTTATTACGATGATGGTAACCGTCCTTCCGTCCTTGCGATTCTCCCTTGGCAGCGATGGGGTAAAAAAATGAAAGGCATGACTGTTAGCAGGTCAGGCATCTTGGGAGGAATAGTCAGTCGACGCTTTGTTGGCCACCACTGTGGCGTCGTGCGCTCGTCCGAAATGGCGGAATAAAACGGCGCGTTCGGAAAGAATGCGTTTATTTCTCTTTTGAAAGAAGAACGGCACCGGCCAATTGATGATAAAAGAAAGAAAAACAACAAGCGAATTCTAAAAAAAGTAAAAAATACAATATATATATATATATATATATATATATATATATATATATATATATATATATATATATATATATTACAAAAATAAAGAAGATGCAGAGAGAGAAAGAAAAGGACATTGACAACAAATAACATTCTCGTTTGTCCATATACATTCTACAGATTAGTCTATTTACTCTCATATATATATATATATATATATATATATATATATATATATATATATATATATATATATATATATATATGCCGCCTGACATTGCCCGGTCGTAAAATGGCTTAAATATGATATTTTGATTAATGCAGATTTTGCATTTATTATTATATTATATTGGACCCAATATTCAGTAATGATTTGAAAAGTTTAATATAAATGACTCCGAGAATCGAAACCAAAACGTTTAGCTAACGATTTACTTTGTCATTTGCCTTAAAGTCCTGAGCTTTTAAGACATGTTTGCTGCAAGGCTAAAAATCAAAACATGAACCAATAGCTATGAAGTTACGCATGCATATTCGTAATTCCGGCGTCCGACCTTCAAATCGATTTTTCTAATTTTAAGACATTTGCACCGATTTTCCCCGGCTAAAACCCAAATATAAAGTTTCGCATTGGTTCGAATACCCTATATATTAATTTGCATATCTGTAGGCCAAAAACTGACAGAGGAGGTCGATAAGCAAAATTCTTAAACAAATATGTATACGCATACATAAATATATATAGAAAAAGGAAAACAAAAAAAAAGAAACATACTCTTCGTTGATAAGGGTGTATAGCATCGAAATATACCTGATATTAATAAATAAATTAATTTATTAATATATGTATATATATATATATATATATATATATATATATATATATATATATATACAGACAAACAGACAGACAGACATAGAAAGCGATATATATATATATATATATATATATATATATATATATATATATACTAAAAATGAGAATTACGTATATACATTGGATACGTTTGGAAGGCTAAAATAACGAATTCTTTTTGCTCAACAAATTTATTTATTAATATCAAGTATATTTCGATGCTATGCATCCTTATCAATAAAGAGTCTGTTTTTTCTTCTTTTCCTCGGTCGCATGGTGGAATTCTGCGCGCGATAATGTGTCAGTCCGTGTGTCTTGGTAACTGTTTGATTTTTTTTAAATAAAAAATGACAGTCATCAGCAGGGATATCGCGTTATATATATATATATATATATATATATATATATATATATATATATATATATATATATATACACATTGTCCCAGAAATATGTATACACACTTCGAATTTAACTAGTCCAATTGACTAATTTTGATTTTTTTTTAATTGACAGAAAAGTACAGAAGTAAGATGACAGATTTAAAATCAGTGACAGGAAAATAAATTTTTTTTTAAATAAACATGTTTATAAAAAAAATACCTAATACGTTTGCAGGAAGAAATTGATCTAAAAATTTCCTGCAACATTTGTTCCAATACTTGAGCAATTTCTGCTTCTAATTCTACTCTAATTTTTCTACATTTATTTTAGGTGTCGGACTTTAAAAGAGTTTGTCTTTTTACGATTTTAGTAAAATTTAGTTCGTAGCCGCATAACGTATTTTCTAACTTCCGGCGTGGCTACTACCAGAAGCTGTTTCATGGAAAATCAGATCCTTTACTTTTAATGTTCTTTAGTATTTCTAAATAAAATATAAGAAAAAAAAACATTGAAAAATATTCAATAAAAATTTAAAAAATTATAGAAATAAAAATAACACAATTAGTCTATTATCATTTTTAATAACAAAAGTCTTTCTTTTATTTTTAATTCATAAGAAATATGTTTATGATATTATAAAAATGTTTTTATTTTTTTTTAAGAATAACTTTCTTATTCGAATTTATATGATAAATATACGTTTATGAAAATATAAAAATAATATTATAATCAACATAACAAATAAAATTATTGAAATAAAAATAACAAAATTTCAAACATTATAAAAGCATAGCGAATACATAATGTTTCCAATGATTCTTAAGAAAAAATAAAATTTCAATAATTCTTAATTAAAATAAGACTGAAAAAAAACTTTTCAATAATTATTAAATTAAAAAAATCGAAAAAAATAAACGTAATAAAAAAGTGTACGTGCACAAGAGAGATATAGGCGCTAGAGAAAAATGTGAAGTGACTGATTTACTTTGTTACAACTTCCGGTAGTAGCCACGCCGGAAGTTAGGAAGTTACGTTAGCTAATCATAACCAAAGTCAATTTGTTTTTGATAATCTTACTGTCAGTATCTTTTAAAAATGTATTCTTCCTTTTATACAATTAATATAACATTCTTCACCTTTTGACTAGAAGCAAAGTTGAAGATCTGTTCTGATAATACACTTCATCTTTTCTGCACTCGATGAGTGAAAAAAAATCCTTTATGATTGTCGATTTTTATTTATTTATTTTTAAATTCCAAGTGCCTGCTTTGGGAAGCTGTATTTTTTCCCTCGTAGGACAGCAAGTAAAGAGGGACTCAGGTACTGTAACAATACAGATCAACTAGTTTTTAATTCTTTACTTCGACATTTTAAATTGAAAATTACTTTCAAATTAATATTCGAAAGGTTAATAGCTTTCAAGAGTGTCAGGCCGTTGAAAGGGGAGATCGATTGAGATGATTAACATCTGATGTCTTTTATTTCTAACCAAAGTGGTCGGCTCTGTAGAATTAGTTTTTAATGATCATATCAGTAGAAATGTAGTTATTTTGTTTTATGGCATATCGACTCTATTTAGTTGTTTCAATGCTTAAAAAAAAATGTGTCGATACTTCAGGTTCTTTATCAACTATTTCCATCTTATTTGCTGTTTGAAAAGGTGGTTTTCGTCAAAATATTTTTTAAAAATCAAACATCATATCGTATTTGATTCGATACAATGCGTTGGCAAATATTTAGTCGATGATGATAATTGAATTATTCAATATTGTAGTTTGGAAAACATTACTCAATAAATCCCATGTTTGATATTGTTATGGCTCGCAAATAGTCACAAGAAAAACAGAATAACGGATAACAGTTTAAAACCTGTATTACATGAACACAACGGAAAGGTTACAAACGGAAAGTGTTAGCAATTCACCGAGCATGCGAGGGTCGTTGTGGAATTAGATTCCTTCCCGGATCGCCATGCGTTATAGTTTATATGGACGATGGATTAGTCCATTTGGAGGGTGGTTCCCCCTCCACAACAAACGATCATAGACAATACGTAAGTGAAAAGGAAACAGTGTTAGAATCCATACCCATACATAGAAGGAAACTATAAATGTGTGTGTATGGGAAGGTTGGGTTGTTCAATGTCTATATACATACACTTTTAAAAATACATTATTTAAATACCCAACCTCCCCATACACACACATTTATAGTTTCCTTCCCGTAATGGATAAGATTCTAACACTGTTTCCTTTTTCACTTATGTATGGTCTAGGATCGTTTTTTTTTTTTTTTTTCTTCTGCATTTTTTCCTTTTAATATCCTGGGGATGTCCCCTGCAATAAGGGACGAAACGTTGATCACCATTTTATAAATTCATTCGGTTTTTCTTTTTTCAAAACAACATAACGTCAACCATCGCTAGTATTTTTATTTTATTTTTATTCATATATATATATATATATATATATATATATATATATATATATATATATATATATATATATATATATATATGAGCAAACAATTAATAAAATATGTTAAAAAAACACTTTGAAATGAGTTAAAAACATATTTAATCTGTCTGGGTCATTTTGACTTTTGTTTCCCTTTATTTTATTTTATTTTATATTTAAATATATCATCATTTTTTTTTCTCTTTCTCATCCCTGATCTTTTTATATTTATGTCTCGGAAGTAGAGTGAAAAGCATATCTTATTTTTCGTTTATTAATATTATTGGAATCTTTTCTTTTTTCCTTGTACACATTTTTGTGAATTATTCCATGGATTTCTACCTTTGGATTATTATGGACCATCTTCTTCCAATTATGGGATTTCCTTGGATTTTACTTGTACAAATGGAAATTATTTTACTTTCTTGAAGTTTTACATTTGGATTTTACTGTCACTGGATTTTTTATCTTCCTCCAGACTATCCATTCATGTGTAATCACCTTTTTCTTTACCATATTCCCTCTGCTTCACTTTTTTTGTTTTCAAGTAAGATCTTTGACTTACTTGTTGTTTCATCAAATACTTCTGCATGCAAAATCCGATCCTGCATTTTGTAATTCCTGCCCTCTGATGAGAAGGAAAGTATTTCTTCGAAACTCCGGGGATTAAGGACTATCCATTTATCTAGTGTTTCATTTTCAGATTAAATATGTTTTTAACTCATTTCACAGTGTTTTTAAACATATTTTATTAATTGTTTGCTCATATTATAAGCTCTATTTCCTATTTGGTTTTATCGAGCTTTTACATCTGGCTGAGATAACTTTATAAATATTAATTCTTTAATATTTATAATATACTTTAATTTTACCATCTTGGATCATTTTGGTAAGTTTAATTGTAATTTTTATTTTATATATATATATATATATATATATATATATATATATATATATATATATATATATATATATAAATGCCTACTATAGGCACGTTATTTTGCACGTTTGTCACATCTGTAATTAAGAGTTCTTTTATACAACTTCGGAAAGTACTGATGAGCGGGGAATGACAATGCACTTTTGCATAATTAATGTGCGAGGTTAACCTCTTCTATTGCCAAGGAATTAAATCTAACACAAAAGCTTAGTTTCGCGTTGCCCACGAACTGTTCGTTACTTCGTGTCCACAGACGTTCAGCATATTAAATCAAACACTACAAAAAATATACAGAACAAATCACTCCAAAAGACTCTGGCTTAACTAATACAACAAAACTTCAGGAAAACTTCGACTTTATTTATCAACATAGTCTCTTTTTAAGGTTCTGCACAGATTTAAACGGTCCTGGGTATGGCCTTAAAAGACATCTACTTGTGAGCCCTCATTTGGGTGTTGTGGGAAATGTGAAATTCCCTCTTAGTTGTTACTCCATGGGGTTGTAATACTTGTTAGGGAATCTGATGTTACAAGATCGGATTCTATGACTTCCAGGCTAATAATTCACCAACCAACACTTATGTTATTGTTTTAACCTTCCCCTTCGCAAAACTCACTCATGTTCTGTAGGTACGGGTCAAATGAATGCCGATGCTCAAAATGTATAAAAATTTTGACCCCTCTTTTTACTTAAAAAATCACCAAAAATCAGGAAATTAAACAATTTTAATGAAATTTTCAGTATTTATCAAATAATAATCGCGGAACCTTCATGTGGTATGTTCTGTAAGGACCCAAAGTCTTTCTGGAAAGAATTTAACTAGAAAGATATTGGGGAAACGAATGCCAACAACAATCATTTCATTTATTCAAAATGGATGAATGATAACCAACAAATAAATAACAACAATAACAATAACGACAACAACAATTACAACAACAACAACAACAACAACAACAACAACAACAACGGAATCAGCAAGTTTAGTTAGGATACAGAAATAAAATTTGGGAAGCCCGCTGGGGAGATTTCAAATTCGTCCCTCTGAAAACAAACCCGCATCACTAATCATTGGGCCGAAGAAACCCGTAAATCATAATTTTTTTTTTTTTTTTTTTTTTTTTTTTTACATTTCAAACATAACAAATATTGTTTCTAACCGGGTCATATCTGTTTTTGTCGATTCTGGCATCCGGGGTTCAGAAGGTCCGTGAGTTTTTGCCGCCGCAAATAAAGATAAAGACCTTCCTCATTTTGCACGGACAAGATTTCTCTTATGTCTTCGTGAATCTCAGACGAGAGAAAAAGAAAGAGGTCTGTTTATTTGTTTTCAGTTTCTGCCCCGATGATATCAGAGCCGTTTAGTATATACGGCCGCGTCCGCCTTTTATTTATTTATTTAGAGGTTAATCGACGAGTTACGCTAAAATTTTATTTTTTAAGAAACTAGCATTTCGGCCCGGCTTTGCCTGAGTGTTTGGAGGTGTATGCTGAGCAAAAAAAAAAAAAGTTCAATTTTTTTTTAATTTGACCCCTATTATGACCCCTTAAAATTTATTGTTTTGGACTCAAATCAAGTTATTAAGTTAGATCCATGTCCACGGAACCTATATCTAAAATTTCAAGGGTGTAGACCCAAAATTGGCGGAGGAGATTGGTAGAGTTCTCAAAGGTCAAATCGTTGGACTTTGACCCCTTAACAGCCAAATTTCTGGCCGAAACCCGATCACTTCGATTTTCCCAAATCTCAGTACCCTGTATATCAAATTTCGAGTCTGTAGACTAAAAATTGACAGAGTTATTGTGTAGGGAAATGTAAACAGACACACAGACAGACACACAGACACGTTCACTTTTATAGATATACTAGCATGGGTGCCCGGCGTTGCCCGGGTGTTTAGAGGTGTATGCTGAGCAAAAAAAAAAGGGGGGTAATTTTTTAAACTTTGACCCCTATTATGACCCCTGAAAATTTATTGTTTTGGCCTCAAATCAAGTTATTACGTTAGATCCATGTCCACGGAACCTATATCTAAAATTTCAAGGGTGCCCACCCAAAATTGTCGGAGGAGTTTGGTAGAGTTCTTAAAGGTCAAATCGTTGAAATTTGACCCCTTAAAAGCCAAATTTCTGGCTGACACCCGTCACATCGATTTTCCCAAATCTCAGTACCCGGTATTTCAAATTTCGAGTCTATAGACTAAAAATTGACAGAGTTATTGTGTAGGGAAATGTACACAGACACACAGACAGACACACAGACACGTTCACTTTTATAGATATATAGATTTAAAAAATTTCAACGCTTAATAAAATGGCCGATATTATGGTAGACTTGCAGGAACCGTGGAAATTGCATAGTTTTATGCTTTATCTGTTCGAATACTGTTATTTCGACTATTAGGTTACCGTTTGTTTGAAAGTACCCTTACGTCATGTTTTCCCGATGGACCCCAGTTCAGAGAAACCTTAGCTAGTCAAGGGTTGTATCTAGTATCCATTAAGCATCTTCTTAAATCATTTGTTTGTGAAAGTTCAAAATAGCGTATTTGCTTGCCTGACAAGTCTAAATTTGAAATGACATTTTAGTCGATGTTAGGATTTTAGATTTGGGTTAGGATTAGGGTAAGGTCGCGGTTAAATATCAAACAGACTTTCACGCCAATACAACAGTCGGTCCCTTGCATTGCGATAACCTTCTTATACTCCTCTATATCTATTTGCCAGCAATGTTTCAATCAAATTACTTTTCTCTATTATATATATATATATATATAATTATTTTTTTACTATAATAATTAAATACCTACAGACACTAGTGTTTCATCCTTTCGGGATTCTTCAGTGCAGGGTGTCACGATTACTACCAGTCGAACGATTCGAACCCCGCGACACGAGACATCTCTGGCTCGATTAGCGGAGGCCGTATCCATTCGGCTACCATTAACCGTGTGAAATAGCGTTGAATTTTAAACATTTTAATTTAAATGTTCATTACGTCAGACAGTGATCAAATCGTTATACGATGATCTACGCATAAGAGCTAAATTGACCGACTTTTAATTCAACTGAAAGTACTCAACGATAAGAAACGAATTTCTTAAAGGGGCTGTCATAATTACTTTTTTACTATAATAATTAAATACCTACAGACACTAGTGTTTCATCCTTTCGGGATTCTTCAGTGCAGGGTGTCACGATTACTACCAGTCGAACGATTCGAACCCCGCGACACGAGACATCTCTGGCTCGATATATATATATATATATATATATATATATATATATATATATATATATATATATATATATATGGAAATCGACCCAGACAAGGTGTGAAGGCACTTGATGTAAGGAACTAAAAAGAACGTAAGATGATTATCGCAAGGACAAGAGGTTAGTCTTGAAACTACTAAGGTTATATGAAGGAGGAAAGCAATCAGCATAAAAAAGGTTTCACAAACCTTCAGCTCTTGGAAAAGAAGCTACCGGAACAGACTTTCTGCTTGACTTTTTTTTTTTTTTTTTTTACATAGGCATCACCACATTATCAAGGCCAAGAGGCCACTCAAGGATAAGAGTTAAAGAGTGTACAGTAGAAACTGGACATTATAGTAATCATTAGTAATGAAAATTTGGTAAAGTTGATAACTTATATGGAACGACTCATCAAGAACTTATTTACGTTAGACTTGAAGACAACCATATTGTAGTCAGCCGGAAAGCAGGAAAACGGAAGACAATTCCACAGGCGTGCAGTTCTAAGAAAAAAGCTTTGTTCATGGAATCTACATTTAGGTTTAGGCACAGATAAAGAGTGGGGGGAATTATTGATAGTGTTTACAGCTAGACGAGTGTTTCTTGTGAAAGTTGGGCGAGGGGGGACCATAGACTGAAGCTCATTCGAACACTTTCCATGAAAATAACGATACATCAGAGACAAACTCGCAACATCTCTTCTGTGAGATAAAGGTTGCAAGGAAGAGAAAAGGACATCTCCTACGAGGCTACTGTAAAAGATTAAATTAAAAAGATGAATAAATAAAATAAATAAGATATCTGTCGTAATAGCGGTGATAATGCATGGCACCTTTTCTGCTTAAAGCTGACCCGTTTCCACATCCATTTCGCTCTACGATGTTTCAATATTTTCTTTCTTTTTTAAGGACATTCTTTGGTCCCTTTTCTTTTGAAAAAGCTATGTATTCTCGAAATATCAAGGCCTCCACCACTCTGATTATATCAAACAGTAAGTTCATATTTACTGATTTGCGTTTTGATTCTCTTTAAAAATAAATGGATATACAAAGTTTTTTTTAAAAAATGACAAAACAAATATGACCTTCTTTCGGGTGTCCATTTTTGTTCATACGTAACGCCCATACAATAGTCGGCTGCTTGCATTGCGATAACCTTCTTATACTCCTCCATATCTATTTACCAGCGATGCTTCAAGCAAACAACCTCTCTCTCTCTCTCTCTGTCTATATATATATATATATATATATATATATATATATATAAAGAGAGAGAGAGAGAGAATAAATGACAAAAGGTTATATTCCAAAATTCATGATGTTGACCATCTTATAATTTATTCCTTTAATTAAGTTGACTTATATAATTCTTAACAGTATGTTTCGTAGCGCAAAATCAATCACTTAATTATTATATCAATCAGTGAATCTATTATGCCCTTAACTCATCAGGAGAAATAGCAACAATCAATCCGTCAAAAGGAATTGAAGTGTGATTTGACATGATTAAAATCCGAAAATTGGAAAAGAAATTGCAAATACCTTTTTGTTTTACCATTACGCCATATATATATATATATATATATATATATATATATATATATATATATATATATATATATATATATATATATATATAATTTTTTTTAATCTACTATACATACTGGAAATTTGGTTATTCAGACACGTGGAAAACTAATTACAGAGCAATATACAGAATAAATGACAAAAGTTTATATTCCAAAATTCATGATGTTTACCATCTTATAATTTATTCCTTTAATTCAGTTGACTTATACAATTCTTGACAGTATCTGTTTCGGAGCGCAAAATCAATCACTTAATTATTATATCAATCAGTGAATCTATTATGCCCTTAACTCATCAGAAGAAATAGCAACAATCAATCTGTCAAAAGGAATTGAAGTGTGATTTGACATGATTAAAATCTTCCAATTTTCAGATTTTAATCATGTCAAATCACACTTCAATTCCTTTTGACGGATTGATTGTTGCTATTTCTTCTGATGAGTTAAGGGCATAATAGATTCACTGATTGATATAATAATTAAGTGATTGATTTTGCGCTACGAAACAGAGACTGTCAAGAATTGTATAAGTCAACTGAATAAAAGGAATAAATTATAAGATGGTCAACATAATGAATTTTGGAATATAACTTTTTGTCATTTATTCTCTATATTGCTCTGTAATTACATTGAGCTTACTAAATAAGGATTGATATATATTATAAGAAAATATATTTCTACATATATATATATATATATATATATATATATGCTAGCAGAAGTACCCGTCGTTTACTGTTTCAAATCAGCCTACAGAAAATAGACTGTGATTGATGAAAGTATGATAGGTTATGAAAAGGGGGGGGTGTAAAGAGATAGGTTTTGATTCTCAAAAATTTTACCCTAAGCAAAATATCATGAAAGTAAAAATAATTTTCGCGAAAATGTTTTTTTTATATCAACTTTGTTTCCATTCGTAGCCAAGAGTGACCAACAAAATGATGTTTCCTTACAAAGAGAAAATGCTATATATATAATAATATAAATATACAAGAAATAAATGTTACCATTGTCAATAAAAGTTACTTTTATGGTAGAAAAGTTCATTGGTTTGTATTTTTAAGTAGTTTGTAAAAAAAAATGTTTTTTTTTATTCACGAACCGGTTTTAAAAAATCAAAATGGCAGCGACTTTGAAATAGAGAGCCCCGTTTTCAATTTGAAGGAGGGGCACCTGAGCATTCTGTGTTAACAATTTAAGAGAGTTCCGTCAACGTAAGGAATATTTATAAACATATTTTAATGTTTTCCGTAATTTTGTGCTTGAGGAATATTCGATTATGGCATGTGTAGTTTATATAAAAATTCATTTAAGTAGTCATCGCCTCAAATTTTGTTTTAATTTCGGTTCGCTGAAATTATTTCAAGAAAAGAGCATTAAAAACTATTTCAAAACAAAAAAACATGAACTGAATTTTTATTGACTATGGTAACATTTATTTCTTGTATATTTATTTTTTTGGGTAGTCGTTTGTTGGTGTTCTGCTAAACACTCTTACTAAATAATATCGACGAAATATCGTAAAACAAAGAAACAAAAAGAGTTTTGAAAAATAATGAAGCGTTACTTACTTTAGTAAAATAATCCGAAACAGGAAAGTGGGATATTAAAAATGTAAACACGTAATTACTTTAGTTTTTTAAAGCAAAGAATCGATATGAATATGAATAAGAAGAAAATGGCGCCCTTTTCAAGCAGAACAGCTTCGTTTCAGTTTTACAGTATTAAATGGTGTAGTATTGCGCCGTCGGGTTCAGGGTTGTACTATTGTAATGTAAAGAACACGCAGAAAGGGTTGTAATCAACTGAATTCCTTCTAGTACACTGACAAAAAAATCTTAAACAGATATATAAATAAAAATCTTTAAGGATTTTTTCCTTCTTTTGACACGATAACAAGTAACATTCTTATTTTTTATTATTTATCTATTTATCTATTTTCGAAAGAGTGCCACGTGCTAGTGGAGAAGGAAAAAAACAGAGTTATGCAAAAGTTGTGTCGAGAATTGTCTACAGTTCCGACTTTTTCTTTTGTTTTTGGCTTTCACTTCACTAAGAACGTGAATTTATGAGGTGAATTTATTCGACACAATATGATTCAACTCAAAAAATAAATAAATAAATAAAAGCTAACGTGAATTAAGATTAAAGTTAAGATGTTATTATGGACCGTCACCTCTTTTAAAAAACCTTGTTAAACTTTGTGACATATTTACATTCTATGGAGGTCAGGCGTGAACGAACACCCCATAATTTTATTATACCATATTTCTTCAAACAGAAACATAATTATCAAAGTATACTTACGCAAATAGATATGAAAAGTCTTTGTTAAAGTTTATGCCATATTTCCATCCAGTACAAGCGCGAACGCAGACCCCACAATTTTATCATACCATCCCTATTTTAGTTTAAACATACTTATCAAAGTATTCTTATGTACATCTATATCAAAAACCCGTGTCAACTTTTTTCTTTTATATATATATACAGGGGTTGGACAAAATAATGGAAACACCTGACATTTTGACTTGAAATTTTCTAATATGGTTTGAACAGTTAACAAATGAAATATTTTTGTGTGTTTTGTTTTATGATGTTTTCTAGTGAAGCTGGTATTTAAAATAGCTGTTTCTTTTTACGGGTATTTATTTAAAAATTATCATAATATACAGAAATGCGAGACCTTTCGGATTTTCAAAGAGAACAAATTGTTGGAGCTCGTATGGCAGGCGCTAGTGTAACCGAAACTGCTCAAATTCTTAGTGTTTCAAGAGGTACTGTATCAAAAGTGATGACTGCTTTAAAAAAGAAGCAAAAACTTCCTCGGCCAAGCAAAATTCTGGTAGAAAGAGAAAGCTGTCTGAAAGAGACCGTCGAGCTTTAAACCGAATTGTGAGAGTAGATCGCAAGACTACTGCCCCTAAAATCACTGCTGTACTCAATGAGCACCTGCAGAACTCAGTTTCTACAAAAACAGTTCGCAGGGAGCTGCACAAGGCTAGATTCCATGGAAGAGCTGCAATCAGAAAACCTCTTCTATCAAAAACCAATGTTTCAAAACGCCTAGAGTGGTGTAGAAACCTCCAGACTTGGTCAATAGAACAGTGAAAAAATGTGATCTTCTCTGACGAATCCTCTTTTTCATTATTTCCGACCTCTGGCCGTGTGTACGTTTGGAGACAACCCAAAGAAGCTTATGAGCCAACCTGCCTTCTCCCAAACGTCAAGCATGGCGGTGGTTCTGTGATGATCTGGGGAGCCATTTCTTGAAAATCTGCAGTGCCAATGATCTCCTTCATGGAAGAATTAACAGCCGCGACTATTTGAGAATTTTGAGTGACCAAGTCCTTCCTATGGTTAGGGAACTGTTTCCTGGTGGAGATGCCTTTTTCAAGATGATAATTCCCCAATTCATGAATTAGAATTGTTAAACAATGGCACGATGAGCATTCTGATGAACTAGAACATCTTATCTGGCCACCACAATCCCCCAGACCTCAACATTATCGAACCTTTATGGTCGATTTAAGAGGTTCAACTGAGAAGTAGATTTCAACCGCCATCGTCTTTAAAAGAACTGGAGGCTGTTCTAACGGAAGAATGGGCAAAAATTCCTTTGAAAACCATTTAGAATTTGTATGAATCAATACCTAGAAGAATTAATGCTGTACTTGCTTAAAAAGGTGGACCTACACCATATTAAAATAAATTTCTTAGATTTTTCAAGGTGTTTCCATTATTTTGTCCAACCCCTGTATATGTATATATATATATATATATATATATATATATATATATATATATATATATATAAATCGGC
>NC_136525.1:56663498-56705998 GCF_053919585.1 Euprymna scolopes | reverse complement strand
GCAACTTGGCCGTAAGAACCTACTATTTGGGACGTTTAGTAACGTTGAGCCTGGCCAGTACCAGATGGGTGACCATTTGGGAAGGCGAGGCGTTTTATGTACCGCAAGATAAAATACCAGGTTCGGAAACTGGCACTATCCTTCTCTCTAGGCTAGATGAGCCTCTCTTAAGCCGTGGTAGGAAACCCATCTAGTGATGGCGTCACGATAAAAAATACACTTGATAACCCTGGCGAAGCATCAAGTATTCAGCTACGTACAAGATTTGAATTACACTACAAACTGGTGTAGTGAGTTCAATCTCAGCTGCGGCCGCTTGTTATGTTATTATTTGGGATCATGTCTAACATAGGGTTGCAGGAAGGTAAGAAGCAAGGTCTTTCTTCACATTACATTTTATACTTTTTAGTCGGGAAGCAGGAAACATGGAGAGAATTCCAACGTCTAACAGTCCGAAAAGACAAAACTATTAGAGTATAAGACTTCCCGGCTACTAGGGTCCTTAACAATGAAGAGGTTAGATTTTGGTGCTTGTCGCGTTGGTCATGAGTAGGCACATCAAGGGGCACAAGTGCTGTAAGTTAATCAGAGCACATTTCGATTAAAGTATTTGTAAAACAGGAAGAGGGATGCAACATTGCGTCGATGGGACAGAGGTTGGAACTTTGCCGAACATGTGGGATTTATTACATTTGCGACTCTTTTTTTATTTATTATTTCTCTCCGTTTTTATACTTCTTTCTTCTTTTTCTTTTTCTTATATTTCTTCTTTTTCTCTTCTTTCTTCTTCTTCTTCTTCTTCTTTTTCTTCTTCTGTTACTTCTTTTTCGTCGTCTTATATTGTTTGTACTCCTATATTCCGGCTGGCAATCACGCCAGTTTCATAAACTCCTACCCTTCTGCTCCAATAAAAAGAAAAGGAAAAAATCCGAAAACGACTCTGCAAGAACTCGAAACCAGTATTCTATTTTTACAATGCATACCACAACCAGTGCAACACACTTTTACAAGTTGAAACTTCCTCCTCCTCCTCCTCCTCCTCCTCCTCATCCTCCTCTTCCTCCTCCTCCTCCTCCTCATCCTCATCCTCCTTCTCCTCCTTCTCCTCCTCCTTGTACTCTTCTTGCTTCATCATCATCATCTTTTTCTATTTCTTCCTTTTCTTTCTTCTTGTTCTTCATTATCTTCTTCTTTCTCTTTATCCTTCATCATTTTTCTTCTTCCTCCTTCTTCATCATCATCGTCATCGTCGCCATCATCGTCGTCATTATCCTCATCATCATCATCATCATCATCATCATCTCTACTTTCTTTTTTTCTGATATTCTTTTTTTTTTTTCGCCTTTCTTTTTCTTCATATTTGTTTTCGTCGTCTTCATCTTCTGCTACTTCTTTTTCGTTGGCCTTACATACTGTTCGTACTCCTATAGTGTCCTTCATGTTTCAGCTAGCAATAACTCCCGTTTCATAACTTCGTATCCCCGCGATCTACAAAAAAAAAAATAATAAGTTTCAGAAACGACACTGAAAGAACTCGAAACCGGCATTCCATTTTTACAATGCAGGTCATAACCAGTGCGACACACTTTTACGCGTTGAAAGAACGTGGAACAATCGTGACGTAAATGCTGACGTCTGCGTTGTTTGCGAAGATTACTTTGTGTCTTGCTTTCATGTTTTGTCGGCGGAAGCTTCAAACGACATCTTTAAAAAAAAACGAAGTGCGCATGCGCTGAAGAGAAGTGCCGACATTTTGTTTGTTTGCATAGCGATTTCAAAGCTATTACAACTACTACAACAAACGTTATTAGCAGTGTCGTTGATGATCATGATGATCATGATGGCGATGATGATGATTTCTTAATCAATGCAATACTTCTTTTGCATCAAAAGAAGAAATAATGAGTAAACATCTATGCTTGAAAAATATAGCTCAATGATTATGAAGTGATATATGTATATATATATATATATATATATATATATATATATATATATATATATATATATATATATATATAGGAGCGAGAAAGGAACTTGCATTTATATTATTATATGTATGTGTGTATAACGTATTTATATATAAATATATAGATATAACAAATGTGCGTATATATATATTTATGGATACTAATCCTTTTTTAAATCAGAACTTCTACGTTGGCTGAGATATAAAACAGAGCACATATAAATATATATTTTTGTAATCTGTAATCAGAAAATGAATCTTATAGAATTTAAGTCGATACGGTCGTAGTAGTGAAATAGCTTTTCTTTATAGGACAAGGTGGGGTCCCAAGAGAAATGTCCGCATATGAACTATTTTGGTTCTCTCTACATTTTACATATTACATCATCATGCATTTTGTTATTTGACTATGATCACAGCTTAGTATCTGTGTTATATTGTGGCGGGCAGTACCAAGAGTCAGTACGATTATTATTATCAATTGTTAACTTATTTAGGTTAAAAAGATATTAAGAAAAATGTTTTAAAAGTAAGAGAAAGTTAAAATATTTTTGTTAAAATATTTAACTGGAGAATTTTGTCTCAAGGAAAAATGTTATGAATAGAGAAAAAGCATAAACAAAGCTTGTTTGGAATTTTGTTTAGTAAACAATGATGTGACTTACCTGAAAAACAAGATTCTCCTCTCTGGCTGACGTCAGATACACGTAAGTCAGGAGAAGTCAGAATTAGGAATTAGTCTGGAACGGGACGTCGACAATACGAGTTTTGAGTAAGCTAGACTGAGTTAGCTAGAAAACAGGAGTTGTCTCTGGGTTCAATGGAAGCATCTGCGAACCAAATAAGAGAATGTAGAAAGAAGGTTAAGAGCTGCATACTCCAAGACGTGGAACATTTTGGGAATAAAAATTTGGAAACGATGACTCGGCGTTTTGGATGTTCGAACGGGAAAAAGAATGCTTTCATTTTCAGGTGAGTGTCCGTTATTGTCAATCATTCATGGGTTTATTCGTCAATTGTTAAAGACTGTCAGTTATTGTCAATTATTCATGGGTTTATTCGTCAATTGTTAAAGACTGTCAGTTATTGTCAATTATTCATGGGTGTATTCGTCAATTGGTAAAGACTGTGCGTTATTGTCAATTATTCATAGGTTTATTCGTCAATCGTAAAGACTGTCCCTTATTGTCAATTATTCATGGGTTTATACGTCAATTGTAAAAGACTGTCCGTTATTGTCAATTATAATTATAACCACTAGACGATACATGAGCATCGGTTACAGTAACACGTATACCTTATATAAACTAGACATTTCATAGACAAAGATACAAACATTCGACAACACGACATTTCTTCGAAATGGTAATAAAACAATTTTTCTCCTTGAAAACTTTATTCCCGTTCCTGTCTACGTAGTTAGTTAAACACTCTTTATACAACTAAATATGACATCCACTTTAATTGATACAAATATGCTTTATTCCGCTACTTGTCGCATACAGTTTGGAATTGACTTCGTAGTTTAGAGCGCTCGGATTTGAGTTTAAACTAACTCGTGTTAACTGGGGTTCAAATCGCGCGACCGGTTTAATCACATCTTCACACTCCACAATGACAAATCTTATACATATATGGATAATAATTATATATGCATTATTAAATAGTTATATATATATATATATATATATATATATATATGCATATATATATATGTGTGTGTATATATATATATATATGCTTATTCAATTATATTTAACCTTTTATTTACACCAATACTTTAATTTATGAAGCTCGGTGTAACTACAGGGCATATACAAATAAATGACAAAGTCTATTCCAAATTTCAAGATATCATTTTACCCTTCATTTTTTTTTAAATATGTTGAAATGTTCCATACTTGAAATGTTCTATACTTGATGGCACCTGTTCCGTAGCATAGAACCCCACATGTAATTACAATGTATTTATTTTTTAATTTAAGGGCGAAATAGATTCAGAATGATTACATTAATTATCCTGCACTATGAAACAGACTTTTGTCACACACACACACACAATCATATATATATATATATATATATATATATATATATCAGATCATACCATCCGAGATCGATCGCAATTAAGGATGATTATTAAGCGGTCATCTATATACAAGCCTATTTAGCCCAGATCGATTATTCTTCTTAATGTAATATGAATATATATATATATATATGTGTGTGTGTGTGTGTGTGTGTGTGTGTGTGTGTGTGTGTGTGTGTGTGTGTGTGTGAATATATATATGATAATATATATATATATATATATATACCCTTAATGTAGTATGAATATATTCGCTATATATGATAAATAACTGATGTATGTGACATGAATACATCCACTATTTATGATATATAAACGTACAGTCTTGTTTAGTAATGTTTGAATATATATGCCTGTTTATTATAGCATATATGTTCTTGGTGCAGGAATAGCTCATCTTCAGCGTCTGTCTCTTAAATATTTTGTGTATTTGACTTTTTATGTAAAAAAGTTTTTCTAATCGTTTTAAGATGACTCGCTTGATGTTGATATCAGTTAATTCATGATGTGGTGGGTTAAACGAGATTATTTTTCTTTTTCTCTTTTTTGCTTTCTGTACTGTTTTTACTATGTTTAGTATAGATTCACGTTTCAGTATAAAAACGTTTTGTAATTGACCATCGTTTAATTCCTTACTTAGTAAAATTCCTTTTATTTGAGATTTTAGTAATCATAGTGTTCATGATTTTGCTGTTTTATTACGCGGTATAGATGGTTCAGTTTAGTGTTGATGCATGTCGGTGTGCTTTTTCCTTTGTTGAAAGGTTTATGTATATTATCTTTAAGATTCAGTTATATGTCTAAGAAGTTAAATTCATTAAAGTTGGTGGTATCAGGGGAAACATCAGGTGAAACAAATAATAGTCCTGTTACGAAACCGGAGTTCCGTTTTTATTGTAAAACAAATTGGCATGAAAGAAAATGTGAAACTTCTGTAAACAAAATAAGTAATATTTGATAAAATTTTGCATTGGTATTATAAAAATGTATTTGTTGTTTTTTTGTCTTGTTTTTTCGTTTTTTTTTGTTTTGTTTTTTGTTTTTTGGGTTTTTTTATTCAAGTTTAATTTGATTACTTACGTAAACATGTAGTCATATTAGTCTTATATAAATAAAGATTTTTCTGTTTATTTGTGAAACATTTTTAACATCATAAATATATTACGGGAATTGTCTGATTTCAAAATATAGAAATGGCACTAACCCTATACGGGTTTAACTGGCCTAAACCAAAGGAGGAAGTTCTACAGGGCTACGAAATTCACAAACGGTCCTCAGTCGCATGTATATCCCCGTTATGGGAAATAAGGACGTTAGGATTTTGAAGCTCTTATAGAAAGGTGTCGACATCGTCCTCCATACAGCGCCTGGAATTCCCAAATAATGACCAGACTGAACGTTGCTTAAGTTCGGTATGTCAACGTGATTATGCTGTACAATTCGAAATATCATAGATCTTAACTACTTTTAAGATGGAAGAATATTGCATTAATAGTAAACTAGCGGGACCTGTGGAAATTCCACAGGGGACTCATTCATATGTAATATATTGATGTTGACATTCTGTGGATGTTCAACGTAAATGGAGACGCTCAGATGTTATTGTAGCTCTTTTGTTAAAATTGCAAAAGTATTTATCCAAGCTATCAGGGACAGCCGACGTAATCCGGTCGTAAAGTACGCTTAAATATGATATGTTAATTCTTGCTGATTTCGTATCAATTATTATAGAGTTAATGTTTGACCAAGTTTTTGTATATTATAATGTTGCGATTTCACATATATATATATATATATATATATATATATATATATATATATAACTACTTCATTTACCCACATAAATTTAATATACGAAAGTATAGATTTATGCGTAAACTTTAAGTATTTACTTCAAAAGTGCTCAATACGTAGGTAGATCTGGTTAGTAATTTATAAAATATATATGGCGATTAAGCTTAATCGCCATATATATTTTATAAATTACTATATATATATATATATATATATGACTTGAATCGAAACCGAAACCAAAACTTATGAAAAACAATGTTGCATTGCTGTGCCTGCTTTACTAGTACTTTAATGGATTGGGCTCTGATGAACTCGTAGCCCTTGTGCCACCTCAACATAAATACAACCAACTAACCCGATAAGCAGCAAAATCTCAACCCTTCAGTGTTGAGGCCCCTAGATGCCAGAAAGCCTTTGACTCTAATATGTTATTTCCTACGAACTGCTGAGTTTTAGAATTCTATTCCGGTCTCCTGTTTTCCAGACTATACTGACACACAGAAATTTAAATGTAATGTGAACAAAAATCTTGCTGCTCAAATCACAATATAGTGGCTTCTGTAGACTCTTCCCACGCCTCTAAATCTCCCTCACAGATTCTCTGCTTTTTTTTTTAATTCCTAATGCCACCTAAAAACTCATGCTAGGTCCATGCAAGGTGGACGAAAAGCAGTCGGAAACATTCCATACGTTTTCAAGAGTCTACGATTATTTAAAATGCCTGTACAAAAAGAAATTCTGGAACAATATTTAAGACACCTCATACTTGTCATAAACCGTCCTTATAAATAATTCTTTTCCAATCTTTTTATAATATTCTTCATCATTCAATTGATAATCCATGTCAGTAACTTTTATCCTCGAATGGTTAGTAAAATATAATTTTCTTATAAACAAACTTTGGGTTAGAGTGGGCCAAAGAGTAAAAAGACACTAGGGTTGAACTCAATATTGTTCCCAAATCAGGGATCACATTAGGATTTAGAGTCACATACCTAGGATTTTAAAGTGAACAGAAGGAAAGAAATGGAAAACAAATGAATGAAATTGTGATCACGAGGTGAAAGGAATGAAAAAGAAAGAAAGGGAAAAGAAATAAGGAAAAGTAAACGGGAGAAGAGGAAGAATGGGAGAATGGATGAAAAAAAAAATAAAAAAGCGAAAAAAGGGGAAAACAGAGAGAAAAGGCAGAAAGAACTAAAGAAAAAAGAAAGTAGAAGAATGAAATAAAGAGAGAAAGAAAGCATAAAAAATGTAGAAAGAAAAATAGAAAGAAAGAAAAACAAAGATGAACAGAAAGACATGGGAAAAGGAAAGTAAACAAAAAAGAAAGGAGAAGAAAGAAAAAAGAAAGAAATCTAAAAAAGGAAAAAAAAAAAGAAATAAAGAAAGGAGGAAACATGGGAGAAAGGTGAGAAAGAAGGAATGAAAGAGATAATGAAAGAAAAAAACAAAAGAAAGGAAAAGGAAAGAAAAAAGAAATAGAGGAATAAAGAAAAGTAGGGGAAAAAAGAAAGAAAAAAGAAAGGGAATAAAGAAATATTAAAGTAAAAGAACAGGAAGAAAGAAAGGGACAATAAAAAGAAAGAAAGAAAGAAAGAAAGAAAGAAATGGGTAAGAAGGAAAGGACGGAAAGAGAATAACCGATAGAAAAAAGAAAGAAAAAAGTGAGGAAAAAGAAAGGAGGGGGAGGAAGGGAGGATTAACAAAATAAACCAACATCGGAGCAAAGAAACTCAGAATAAAAAGAATAAAAGCGAAAATTACTCGAAAAGAAAAAGAGTTGTGTAGTTGGCAAAGCAAATAATAGCTTTGAAGTGCCAAGTCGTTTAAAGGACGCGGTGTGTGTGTGTGTGTTTGTGTGATACACAAGCGTGTGTATAACTGTGTGACTATGTAAGCCACTGTATGTATATGTGCCATTATGCGTGTGTTTACGTGCGATTTCGTGCGTGTGTACGCTTATTTGTTTTTCTTAACTTTTTATTTTTGCTGGAGATGGGGTGTGGCACTATTTCCTTGTGCCACTGTTTCTAACACACTCTGCAGCATGGACGGGTGGTAAATTGTCCATGAGCGTAGAGATACAAAGAAACCCCCTTCCCATAATCCCCTTGCTATCTTTCTGTCTCTTTCCTGCACGACCACCATGATGTGAGGACGCATATTTTGTCTCTCCGTAAAGGAGGGGGGCCACCCCCTCCCTCAACACTAGTTAGGGTAGGTTAGTTAGCTTTGAAAAGCCTATTGTAAAAATTAATTGTAAATTGTTTTTTTTTTGTAATATATATTGTATCTCTGATGTAAAATAAAATAGTTAGTTATACCTTTGTATATTACAATTGTGTCGCGTGTCATTTTTCTTGTGTCTGCCATGAATTCCTTCATAAATGTCTTAAGTCGAAAGGCGGCCCTGAGGACAGGGAGATGAAGATTCCCACCAGAATGCCACCAGGGTGAAGAGATCATCTTGAGAAAAGAAAGCAGCCACACCCAAATCCAACATCTCAGGTATGATTTTCTTCTTACTACACAGACCCTAATGACTGGCCCATCTTCATATCTTCCCGAGACCGCTTTAAGACATTTACTATAACACGTCTGTCGGTCACACCTCAGTGACCGGCTGATAGTGGTATAAATGGTTGCCTTAAGACGCAGGATTGACCCTGGTTAATTACCAGACGGATCTCGTCGCATCTGTGTCGCAGTATAAATGATGCACTATGACCAGAACATATTGTTTCCCAGCATGGAAATAATTTCGACCCTTAAACCCACGGCACAACCAAAAATAACGACCACTAGACGAATCGAATAAAAAAAAAATGGTCCACGGTCTTTAAAAACGGAAAAAACTATTATTTCTGGCAAAATTCTTAAAAAATGGCAGACCAGTACACACGCGCACAAAAAAAAAAAAAAAAAAACGCACTCAAAAAGAAAATTCAGAACCTGAACAAAAAATTGTCTTGCACCTACAAAAAAAAAAAAAAAACAGTTTACAAGGGATCGATTTAGAAAAAAAGAGTATTGAAAGTAACCCTTCGAACAAAAAAGTAAGAAATGTGTCCCACACAAAAAAAAAAAAAACAGAGATGAGAAAAAAGTGTCTCTAGAATATGCAATATCTCTTTCTCTCTCACGCTTTTTCTCTTTCTGTCTCTCTTAAGATATATATCTATATGTGTGTATATCTATGCATCTTGTTATTACATGAAAAAAAAAAAGAAAAAAATCCTTCAAACACGAAGCTCGAAAAATAAATTTAAAAAAAAAAAAAAGGAAAGAAAATAAAGGATACCTAACATTTTTTATCTGATCTTTATTTCAGGTTTATAAAAATATAGGACTTTTTAAAAACATTCTTTTGACTTTGCAAGTGTTAGATTCAGATTTGAAAAAATAGAACTTTTACATTACATTTTATTCCATGAACAGTTGATGTGTTTATTTTTCATGTTCATTAAAGCTGAAACATAAGGGGACATTTTTTTTGAATTGATAATGTTTCTTTTATTGATGTTTGTCTGTTTAAAAAAAAAAAAAATGTTACTGGTAAAAAAAAATGGGGGTTAGATAATATGAAAGTTTTGTGTTAGAATGTATTTTACAAAATTGTTCAAAATAAGATTGTTTTTCTATTTAGTTATTTGTTTTAAACTCGTAGAAATGTTTAATGTCTACCTGTCACTCATTTTTTAAAACAATGGCCGCACATTGGAAAGATAAGCGAAGATGACCTCGTCATAGTGTTTGCGAGGGTGTTGAGGAATGGATGGTAGAACAATGCTATCTGCCTCTCTCTCTCTCTCTTCTTCTCTCTATCTCTCTCTCATTCCCTTACCTGTGAGGACGAGAGAGTGACTTTTAAAATCGTCGAAGATTTTTTTTTTGTTATTACGTAATGGTGTTATGAGGGTGGTGGGGTGTGTAATGGCATCGCTCTGCCTCTATCCCCTTCTTTTTCCCCTCATTCTCTTTCTCTACTCTTGCGTTTTAATGATTGTATAGCTAAACCCCCATGGCTGATTGCAGGAGGGCATATAATAACGAATTAACTTGGAGTTTTTTAAATTTTTCTACCAGGTTTAAAGAACAAAATTATTTATGCTTCGTTAAATTACATTAAATGATGTCTTCAATTGGTTTTTATTAAAAATAAAAACTGAGACAATTATTCAAACAGCACTTAAAGTACTTTTTTTGAAGTCCTCGAGTGTTTGGAAAAGCCAACTGTTACATGATTACGTTAATTTTTTAAGAGTTCTCTGAAATGTTCATAGTTTTTCTTAAAGAAAAATTACGCTATTACATTTCGAATATTCTCTGAATTTTTAATAATTTCTAAGGAAATATTGTTTGACTAACGAAAGAGATTTTCCTGAACTCTAGATGATTTTAAGGAAGAATTATTCGAGCAAATTCTTTAATTGAAGGTTTATTTGAAATTGGACCGTATGATAGGGGTCCCTGAAATATTGACTGAGGAGTATATACGTAAAATTGAATTAATTATTAAGAAAAAAAAGATTTCCTCAGTCTAGAAAGATCTCTCTTAAATTGAAATTTTAATTCTTTCGAGCTTTTAACTATACAGAACTGGTCGTTAACTAATGTAGCTCCTAGGTGTGGCGGGAGTTTATTAATTCGAAATAATCCTTGTGAGTGAGTTTAGGAAAAGAGTTGCTTTTAAATAATAAAATAATTACTTTGAAAAAAAAGTTAATTAACATGAAAAGTTTCTGAATTCGAAATGACCTGGATAATGGTCTAAAAGAAGAAATGATTTTTAAGAATCAATTAAATAACTTTAAATGTACACTGAATTTTAAAAATAATAATTACGAAATGAAAAAGTTTTGGGATGTCTCTGAATCTCATTGTGAAGGGTAAATTGATTCAAAATGAATTTTCTATGATCTTTTCGGAAGATTAATTTTAATAATGAACCAAATGTTTGGAATAATTTTTGAATTGTATTACGAAAAATGGGTCTATTCGAAGTTTATGACCTTTTGAGAAGATTGGTTTTTATAATAATAAATGAATTACTTTGGAAAGAAGTTAACTAACATAAATTGATTTTACCGATGAACCAAAATACTTGAAATAATTTTTAAATTTTGGAATTAAATTTTAATGATCTTTTGTAAATCAAGTTTTGGAAAAAAAATACACATACTTTTTAAATGTACCCTGAAATTTGGGAAAAAGTTAATTATGAATGTAATAACTGAAATGCGTTTGCATTGTGTAAACAAATTCTAATTGTGACCGAGGTGCTCTGAAATGATTTTTTAAAAGTGTTTTCTTTTTAAGAAAAAAAAATTGTTAACACCCTATTTCATTGATTTAATGTATACCAGGTTTCTGAATTGTTTATTTTTGGAATTTTTTTCCCCCTAATTGAGTATTCTAACTCATGAAGGCTGAGTGCCCTTCTTAATTAATTCTTTATATAATTAATAAATATTCCGTGGTGGATAGTTTTTATTGGTCGCTCGGCGGCAGACTCCTTGCTCTAACAGAATTAATTGGATTAGAACCTCTGAAGACCAAGGTTTTACTAAATCCATATAGGTCGGCGTGATGAGGTCACGTAACCCCGACTTATCTAAAATACATTATACTGGTCGCTGAAGAGAGCGTAAGTCCAGTAACTGAAGTAATAACTTGGAATACATATAGGTCGGCGTGATGAGGTCACGTAACTCCGACTTGGTTAAAATACATTATACTGGTTGCTGAAGGGAGCGTAAATCCAGTTACGAAAATAATGTTATGCAGACTAAATTAAAAAACGTATAGGTCGGCGTGATAAACTCACGTAGAATCCGGCTTAGTGAAATACGTATAGGTCGGCGTGATAAACTCACGTAGAATCCGGCTTAGTCAAATACGTATAGGTCGGCGTGATAAACTCACGTAGAATCCGGCTTAGTGAAATACGTATAAGTCGGCGTGATAAACTCACGTAGAATCCGGCTTAGTCAAATACGTATAGGTCGGCGTGATAAACTCACGTAGAATCCGGCTTAGTCAAATACGTATAGGTCGGCGTGATAAACTCACGTAGAATCCGGCTTAGTGAAATACGTATAGGTCGGCGTGATAAACTCACGTAGAATCCGGCTTAGTGAAATACGTATAGGTCGGCGTGATAAACTCACGTACAATCCGGCTTAGTGAAATACGTATAGGTCGGCGTGATAAACTCACGTACAATCCGGCTTAGTGAAATACGTATAGGTCGGCGTGATGAACTCACGTAAAATCCGGCTTTGTTAAAAAATATTATACTGGTTGCTTAAGAAAGTGTAAATCCAGTAACTGAAATCGTGATGCCATTGCCTCGATGGAGGGCGAGGATGATTACCCTCTCTGGTATTTGAAGCAGTATACCAGCCTACCAGGAGCCTGGTGGAAAAGATAACTTGCTTCACTGAGTTCCTGATGGAACGTAGAGCATGGAGACATTGATTGCTGACGGCCGGTTGACGCACCATTCACGGAAAATTAGGGACTTCTGAAATTTATGAATGCTCATAAATTTCGGATAGCATAGGGAGGGATGTGGCACTATTTCCTTGTGCCACTGTTTCTAACACACTCTGCAGCATGGACGGGTGGTAAATTGTCCATGAGCGTAGAGATACAAAGAAACCCCCTTCCCATAATCCCCTTGCTATCTTTCTGTCTCTTTCCTGCACGACCACCATGATGTGAGGACGCATATTTTGTCTCTCCGTAAAGGAGGGGGGCCACCCCCTCCCTCAACACTAGTTAGGGTAGGTTAGTTAGCTTTGAAAAGCCTATTGTAAAAATTAATTGTAAATTGTTTTTTTTTTGTAATATATATTGTATCTCTGATGTAAAATAAAATAGTTAGTTATACCTTTGTATATTACAATTGTGTCGCGTGTCATTTTTCTTGTGTCTGCCATGAATTCCTTCATAAATGTCTTAAGTCGAAAGGCGGCCCTGAGGACAGGGAGATGAAGATTCCCACCAGAATGCCACCAGGGTGAAGAGATCATCTTGAGAAAAGAAAGCAGCCACACCCAAATCCAACATCTCAGGTATGATTTTCTTCTTACTACACAGACCCTAATGACTGGCCCATCTTCATATCTTCCCGAGACCGCTTTAAGACATTTACTATAACACGTCTGTCGGTCACACCTCAGTGACCGGCTGATTGTGGTATAGGGGCATCCAACCGGATTCCAGTGTTTCTGGTGCTACTTGTAACTGTCTGATCAAAACATGCTCATGAATGTGTAGCGACATATTAATGTTGCTATTAAACAAATAAAAAGTACATATCTACGTAAATAAATTCGTATTACTGTGTGTTTACAATTTGATTGATATATACAAAGGTCGATTACTTTACTATTTCATTTGTTTCTATATATAGTATGATTCTTGCAAAATATACGATAACTGGTAACCTTATTTGCATATTACATTAAGGAAAATCGATTTTAAAAACTACCTATATGTTAGTTACTGTTTCTAGCGAGATAATTCTTTTAAGTGCTCAATTCAAAATTATTATTTAAAGTCGATTTATGTGGGTAGTATATTTGATTTAATTTATTTGGAATTATTATTTTTAGGAACTGGTCTAGAGTTATTTTCCCTGGAAACTTCGAAAAATAAAAAAAAATATAATAATTTGGTAATCTCAATGAGTTTCAAGCTTTAAAAAATAATTCGGTGTAGACATAAAAAGTTTTGCCATTTTTTTTTAAATATTGCAAAAAAAAAACAAAAAAAAAACAAAAAAAAACGTACAAATAAACTGAAACGATTTCAGTTGTTTGTTTTTATTATTCTTGAACCTGCTATACAGAATCTTTGCCCGTTCCGGGAATTGAAACTTAAGCTACTCTTTTAGAAAAAAAAAAGATTCATACATAATTTAACCTAGATCGGTCAATTAGTTTTATGAGAAAACTTCTTGAGTAAATGTGGTATCGTGGTATCTAATTCTTATTCATCCATATGAATCCATAACTATACATCGAATGTATGCCTTAATACTTGGTTGGCTGCACTTTATAATAAAGAAGTTCCATACAAAATTTAATCCACATCGACTAAAAAGGGAATTCGAAAGAAACACAGAGAGACTAAGAGAAATATAATGTAGATCCTGTTGGGAGGATGTTCTCAAGAGAACAAAACAGGTACTACACTACCTCTGTCTGAAAATAATATAAGGTAGTGACTGGAAGGGTAAAACTCTAGTGATCTTCGAAGTGATCTCCTCCGGTTGCAATGCACTTGTTTTATCATTCCAACAACTTCTGGAAGGCCCCATGGAAGTCCTCTTGTGTAAGCATGTCAATGACCCTCGTCACAGCCTCTTTCATCCCCTCATTTGTCTCATAATGATAGTCTCTAAGGTTTTTATTGAGTTTAGAGAATAACCAAAAGCCATAGGGGGCAAGGTCTGGACTGTAGGATCTGAATTAATCAGGTCGGCCATCTTCCTGCTGTCATGACAATGTCTTTCTTTTTTATCTTCTCTGAACGCAAATCTTCCGCACTTTCAGTTCCTCGCGAATAATTGTGTGCACAGTTCCCACATCGTCATTAAACTGTGCATTATATAAAAAAATTGAATTATATGAAAAAAATTACATTATGTGAAAAAAATGGAATTATATAAAAAAAATTGAATTATATAAAAAAAATTGAATTATATGAAAAAAATTACATTATGTGAAAAAATGGCATTGTATAAAAAAAATGAAAATATAAAAATAAATGGAGTTATATAAAAAATTATTTTATATAAAAAAATTGCATTATATAAAAAAATGGAATTACATGGAGAAAAAATGGCATTATATAAAAAAATTGAATTATATGAAAAAAATTACATTATGTGAAAAAAATGGAATTATATAAAAAAAATTGAATTATATGAAAAAAATTACATTATGTGAAAAAATGGCATTGTATAAAAAAAATGAAAATATAAAAATAAATGGAATTATATAAAAAATTATTTTATATAAAAAAATTGCATTATATAAAAAAATGGAATTATATGGAGAAAAAAATGGCATTATATGAAAAAAATTACATTATGTGAAAAAAATTACATGATGTGAAAAAAATTACATGATGTGAAAAAAATTACATTATATGAAATACAAAAACGCATTATATGGACTTTTCGAAAATAAAAACACTTTTTTGTTTCTTTATTTTATTTGCTTTTTATGAAACCTACAAATATGTCAGATTAGTTTACCTGACCCTGTATAATTTAATTATATAAATAATAAAAATTAATAAAATATAAAAAATAAATAAAATAATAAAACAATGAAAATAATTAAATAATAAAATAAAAATATAAATTTATCTACTATTTTATAAAAGATAGTTTGCGTGTGTGAGAGAGAGCGTTCTTTCTTCATAGATTGTGAAACGGCTGAGTCTAAATGTTGCAAATTTCACACGAAGCTAATTCATATGTCTGGCAGTGTTCTTAGATATGTTTTGTATAGAACGTCATCCGATAAGTATCGAAAATCGAAAAAAAAATAACATCTTAAAAATAGTTATTATGAACCAGAACAAAAGTGTAGTATCTGTTCTGATGCTGTGCTTCACTTTTTAGTCTCTGTTAGTGGATCAGAAATCCTTTATGACTGATACATTTTTTTAAATTTTTGTTACTAACCAGACTGTATTTGGCGGGGGGGGGGGCTCCACATTAAAAACAGACCTTGTGTCTAACTCTGCCCTCGTGAGGAGGCAAGTAAAAAAAATAAAGTTGGCGGACCTATACGAGAATGCCTAACCCCTTTTTCACCTTTTTAAAAGTTTTTCGGGTTTGCATTACTATACTTTTCTACCTAACTGGATATGTTTTTAGTGTTTTTATTTAATCTAACATCTTTATTCAGCTCGAAAAACATACAGTGTTTACCGATTTATTGGAAAATACAAAATGGCGCCCGACTCTCTCTCTCTCTCTCTCTCTCTCTCTATATATATATATATATATATATATATATATATATATATATATATATATATATATATCTTTCTCTCTCTACTCTCTCTAACACGGTAAGTTTGGGAAAAGGGGTTAAAAATAAAAAACTAGAAAAATACGGTTAGAAACTCGCTTAATATATGTTACCGTAACATAGGCTGACATATATTCGGTGGGTTTTTAACAGTATTTTGTATCTTTTTTTTTTACTTTTACTCCCTCTTCCCAAACTTACCGTGCCAAAGAGAGTCGGGCGCCATTTTTAATTTTCCAATACATCGGTAAACACTGTATGTTTTTCGAGATGAATAAACATGTTAGATTTAAAAAAAAACACTAAAAACATATCCAGTTAGGTAGAAAAGTAACTTATCTCGCCTTTGATAACATTTATTTGTTATATATTTGTTTATTGGACAACTTTTTCGAATCTATGTGTACAGTAATACAACCCCATTTTTTCCGACGATTATCATAGATTACAGACTTAAGTATCACATTAGCAGAAAAAAAATTGATGACTTTTAAGAAGGGGGTTTACTTTCCCGTTATAATGTACTAATCACGTGACACGTTGATAAAGAAATGACAGTAAGTCCGGTAGTAAAGAAGCAGACCATTATAACGAGAGAGTGAATCCCCTTCTTAAAAGCCATTATTTTTTTTTCTGCGAACATGATACTTAAATCTGGAATCTATTATAATCGTCGAAAAAAAAAAGTTACAAAAAGATGAAAAAAAAAACACGCATTTTTAGGAGGTAAGCAGTCTCGTAAAAGGTCTACCGAATAGTTTTTACCTTCGTTTGCATATTTTAAGACTAAACATTAATCAGAGGTGACTTTTCCAGGGCTTCCATTGTCAAGCCCAAATATTAGCTGGCATGATATTGTAAACAAACACAGACGGAATTTGATGAACGATATTATCATTATTATTTATTATTTTTTTATTTATTTGCGCATTAGTCCACCGGGCAAATTATTCCTCGTAACATATAATAATCGGCAGAGAATTGAGTCTACAATAATACATACGCAATCTGCATGAAGTAAAATATCATCTTAAAGCGCATTGTACGACCGGGCAACGCCGGGCTACCAACAAGTAATTTATAAACTATAGTAGCGAAACAAAAGGAAAGAAAGTAAACTGAAAGGTAGAATGAAGGTACGAAATAACAAAATGAAATTAAGAATGAAAGAAAAAAGAATGAAAATACGAAGAAAGAAGAAAAAGAAACGAAAGAAAAAAAATGAAAAAGAAACAGGGAGAAATGAAATTAAAAAATATTTTTCAAGCATGATAGAAAATAAGAAAAATAGAGATAGAATGAAAGTCCAGGGTGCACAATAAATGTGTTGCCCAAATTAAAACAACACTACAACTTTATTTTAAAACTTTTATTGAAAACATCAATTCAGGTAACTTGATTATGTAGTAGAGCTGACATGTATTCAATGTAGCCGCTTTCAGCCTCAATCACCGCCTCGATACGGGTTCGGAACTGAGAGCATGCCTTTTCCACAAGCGCCGGCGGAAGCTCGGCGAATACTCGGCGGATGACGGTGATCAGGCTGGCTTTCGTGTTGTGGGAGGTCATGTTGGTGATGTTCTCAACGTGTGACCAAACGAAGCGGTACAGCGGATTCAGGTCGGGGGAGAAGGAGTGCAAATGAGAGACGGGTACAAAATCGTAGCACGCCTTCTGAAGCCAAGCCTGGGTCTCTTTGGACATGGACAGACGCCAAGTTCTGCTGCCACACCCAGGGTCTGCCAGCAGACACCTGATTGCATCAGGAATCGCCACACTCTTCAGCACGTCCAGGTACACTTTAGTGTTGACTTTGGCCCTCACATGGAACCCCACCAAAGACCATAACCATGGCTGGAAACTTTGTCTTCATCACTCTGGGCATGTCCCAGTTATTCGTGGCTATCCAGCGATGTAACTGTTCTGGCAAGGGTCTTGTTGTCATAACTTGAATCGTTAAAGAGCATGAGTTTTAACGCGGCGCATCTTCTTTTTTTTTTTTTTTTACATAGTGATCACCACTTATCAAGGCCCGGAAGCCACTCAGGGATAAGGGTTATTGCAAGTACATTACGTTAGTGTGGAGATTTGATGAAGTGTTTACTTAAGGGGCGGTTCATTAGGAATTTGTTAACATTGGACTTAAAGACATCCAAGTTGTAGTCCGGAGGAAAGCAGGCAGACGGAACAAAGTTCCACAGGCGTGCAGTTCTAAGAAAGAAGCTTTGTTCATGGAATCCGCGTTTTGATTTAGGCACAAATATAGAGTGGGGGAAATTTTTCACAGTGGATTCAGCTAGACGGGTGTTTTTCGTGAAAGATTGGCAAGGGGGGACCAGAGATTGGAGTTCAGACGAGCACCTGCCATGGAAATAGCGATAAAACAAGGATAGGCTCGCAACGTCTCTTCTATGGGAGAGAGGTTGCAGGGTAGAGAAAAGGGCATCCCCACTAAGCCACGAAGTCTATTTTGTACTCTGTCAAGGCAGGATAGGCTGTTTTTAGCAGCTCCTGCCCAGATATGGCAACAGTATTCCATCCTTGGACGTACTTGGCTTTTATATAGATAGAGAATTGCATCAGTAGTGAGATATCTTCTGGAGCGGTAGAAGGATCCCACCATCTTTCCAGCGACCTTCGATCTCGTTTGTTAAACATTGTTTTACTTTTAGACACGATAGAAGATTCCTATCGCTCTTTGTATTTGTACACAACTAGCCAATTAGTAGATTGTCTGCAATCAAAAAATTAAACCTGTTTTCTATCAAACTGAAATGGAAACATATCGTCTTTTCTGGGGCGACAATTTTATCGTTTCGCCGTGTAAAAAATAAAAATGAATAAAATATCTAAAAATATATAAAATAATAAAAAATATAAATTATAGTAGGGAAACAAAATGAAAGAAAGAGAAAGGAAAGGTAGAATGAAAGTACGAAATAAGGAAAGAAATTAGGAATGAAAGAAAAAAGAATGAAAATACAAAGAAAAAATAAACGGAGAAAAAAGGTAAGAAAAACGGAGAAATAAAAGAAAGTAAAATGAAAGAAAGATAGAAGACGAGAAAGAAAAGAGATAGAATGAAAGTAATGGTGGGATCGAGAGTACGATAAAAGAAAGAAAGAAAGAAGGAGAGAGGGGGAGAGAAAAGAAGAAACAACGATAAAACGAACGATATGGAAAAAAAGACAAAGACGATAAGAAAATAAGAGAGAAAAATGAATAAAGAAAGAAGGAAGAAAGGAAAGAGGAATAAAACCAGAAAGAAAAAGGACAAAGAAAAAGGATAAAGAAAGAGGATAAACTAGAAAAAGAGAAAGAAAAAATAAGTAAGAACAGAAAGAGGAGATGAATATGGAAAGGTAGAAAAAAAGGTAGAAAGAAAAAAAGAAAGAACAAAGAACGATCAGAAACAATAGAAGGAAATAAAAGAAAGAAAATAGAACGGGCGAAAAGGAAAAGAAAGAGGGAAAGTCAAGAAAAAGAAAGAAAAAAGAGTGAAATTTTTTTTTTTTTTTTTTTTAAATAAATAAAATAGAAAACGTGAAAAGCGAAAGAAAAATAAAAAGACAAAAAGAAAGAAAAGAGAGGAGAAAATAGAACCGAAAAAGAAAGATAATAAAGAAAGAAAGAAAGAAAGAAAAGAAATAAAAGAAAGAAAGAAAAGGAAAGGAAAGAAAGAAAAAGAAAATAGAAGAGAAAAAGACAAAGCCATAAAAGAAATAGAAAATTAAAATAGAGAAAATTAAAACGAGAGAACGAAAAAAGAAAAGAATGAAAAAAAAGAAAGAAAAGAAAGTAGGAAAAGAGAAAGAAAGATTTCAGGTCATAGACAGAGAGGAAGAAAGAGAGGTGAATAATGAGGATAGAAGGGAGGAAAAATCTAGAAGGTGGGTAGGCGTTGGAATCGTCGGTAGGGGGTACCAGGCTGTCGGAGTGTAAGGGAGGAGGTCCGTATAGAGTGAAAGTGGGCAGAGTTGCTAGGTAGCCAGAAAGAAATAGGGAGAAAAAAAATTTAAAAGAAGATAAATAAAAACAAATATAAACAAATAACAAGAAAGAAAATCTGCCGAGGTTACTAAGTACACTACAAACGACCGTTTCGTCAAAATAAAAGCACTAAAACCGCCATTTTTGTTTTTTTAATATTTTTGTTTTTCTTTTTTTGCAATTGAATACAAGAACGAAACGAGCCGTAGACCGAAAAGTTCGGCGCTGCCCAGATACCTTAAAATATATTTATATTCTTATTTCAAACTAACACCCGGCAGATGGGGGTGAGCAAGAGATGGTTGACCAATAACTGACAGGGAGCGAGCTTTATCTGTGGGGACTTCCAGCCCAAAATCTGTAATAGAAAAAAATTATATATATATATATATATATATATATATATATATATATATATATATATATATATATATATATATATATATATATATATATATATGGCGGTTAAGCTACACTGAATATTCGGCGTTTCATCCACTCTAGGATTCCTCAGGCTTATGCGCATAAGCCTGAGGAATCCTAGAGTGGATGAAACGCCGAATATTCAGTGTAGCTTAATCGCCATATATATTTTATAAATTACTAACTAGTTCTACCTACGTATTGAGCACTTTTGAAGTAAATACTTGAAGTTTACGCATAAATCTATACTTTCGTATATTAATTTTATGTAAGTATTAGAAAAAGTCCTATTAGAATACCTCTTTTTACTTTATCATCGTGATGAGAGTAAAAGTGTATGTAATTATTTTTATTCATGACTTTGATTACATACACTTTTACTCTCATCACGATGATAAAGTAAAAAGAGGTATTCTAATAGGACTTTTTGTTAGGGCCCTGAGAATATGCAGTGAAGAATACATCGTGGAAGAATTTGAGTATATCGAACGTACATTCATGAACTTGCAATACCCTCAACATTTTTTGGCAAATACAAAAAGAAAAGCACTAAAAATTTACCATAACCGAAACCGAGACTATTCCCTAAATAGCCAGACACACAACAGACAATTAACATTACCAACTAATAAAAGCAACGACACAATCTATAAGAACCTAAATAAGACAGGCATTCAAATAACAAAACTAAACTCTTTAACAATTAGGGATCTAACACGTAAAATTATGACTAATACCAACATTAACACCAAAGCCGGAATATATTCCATACCCTGCCTTGATTGTGGAAGAATATACGTAGGAGAAACTCAACGTAATTTAAATAAAAGAATATATGAACACGAAAGAGATGTAAAAAAAAACAACAATACACTCAACGCCATATTTTGTCACATCATGGAAAACGACCACCATTTTGATTTTAACAAAGCAACTTTCCTTAAACACATACATAACAGATCCACACGACGTTTAATTGAGTCAGCTATAATCTCCCATTCCAGCAATATAATTAAGCAAAGAAAAGGTTTTTTCCACGTTGCTCCCTTTCTGTCGAAAATAATTATTAAAGAGAACAACTTAGACACCGGTTAAACGCGATAAAAAAAATTTTTTTTTTAATTCGTAATTTCACTTAATTTTATTTTTATTTTACTTATTTACTGTATTTTATTTTATCATTATCTATTTTTAGACTCGATTTTATCACCTCCTATTCTTATTTTTAGACACCATCTTTTAAGTTACTACGCTATTTTATCCCAATTCAATTATTTCTAATTTGAAAAAAAAAAAATTCTTTCGTAATCTCGTGTCATTTTATTTATTTAATCTATCACCGCTATATTTCCAAACACAAATTTTTTAAATTTTTTTTTTAATCTCTACGATATTTTAACTTTTAAACGTAATCCACTACACTAATTTACTCTAATTTTTTTTTCTCTCATAAAATGTATATATATGTATATATGATATCTAATTTACATAAGGAAAACACGTTGCTCTCCCCCATCATTATATATAGCCCCAACCCTCCGATTCTCTCGTCAATCATCATCCCTCTGTAAGAAGCCCGCATAAATCGGGCGAAACGTTGAGTATCCAGGTCCTTCCACCTACATTTTATTTCATATATATATATATATATATATATATATATATATATATATATATATATATACGATATGTCTTTTTATATATACGATATGCTTTAATGAACATGTTTATATATATATATATATATATATATATATATATATATATATATATATATATATATATATATACTTCAGAATAGTTTTTATTTAACAATCAGTTGTTATGGAAACGTGAGATTGTAAAGTTTACAAAATATTACTGGCAGTAATATTCTATAGGTTATCCCATCTAAACATGAATTGCTCGATATGCAAGATAGAGCAAATAAATTAAATTGTAATTCAATGAATTTCAAAAAATTCTTTGATATGAAACTCAACCACTTCATTTCATTTCAATGAGAGTTTTTGAAAATTCATTGAATCACAATTTCAATATATATATATATATATATATATATATATATATATATATATATATATATATATATATATGTTTGTTGACTGTCATGGCTCTTGTGGGCTGCGACGTTGTTTGGCTGTGAAATTTATTATATATAATCTCTCAAATTCTAGCAGGGAGACCCGACGTTGCCTGGGGTTGAATGATGATCAACGAATATTTCACACTCCTATACTTTTATTGTCATCGAAATCCGTGAAATCCCCCTGGAGGAAACTTCACATGCCTCCATGCAGTAACTTAGTCTAAAATATAGTTTATTCTACATTGCACTTGAGAGAAACTACTGTTTCTTTTATAAAATTATTTTATATAAACTTCTTTCCAGTTAACGAAAAAAAAAACACCCTATACACTTACCACAGTAGAATTTTCACGGCCCGTTGTTCTATCAGTGTTGCCAAGCGACGACATGAAAAAATGGTTTTACCGATGATAGATAAATTAGAATAACGGTTTCTATTATCGATTATCGGTAATTATTGGGGTATTCTGAGACAACTTAACTAAGACCACTCCTAGACTTATACACTAAAGTTTTGTAAATTTTTAAATAAAATCTGTTCAACCGTTTTGAAGTCTATAAAGAACGAAATCACACACACAAAGCTGCATGCATATAATTGTAGAATATATATATATATATATATATATATATATATATATATATATATATATATATATATATATATATATATATGAACAAATGATTAATAAAATATGTTAAAAGACATCTTGAAAAAGAGTTAAAAACATATTTAATTTTAAAAAAGGAAGCACAAGATAAGTGAATAGTCCTTAATCCGCGGAGTTTCGAAGAAATACTCTCCTTCTCATCAGAGGGCAGGAATTAGCAAAATGCAGGATCGGATTTTGCATATAAAAGTATTTAATGAAACTACAAGTAAGTCAAAGATCTTACTTGGTTAAAAAAAAAAAGGGTAAGGTAAGGGGAACAGGAGGCAAAAGAAAAATAATAAAAAGATTTCACATGAATGGATAGTCCGGTGAAGGGTAAAAATCCAAAAATGGTAAAATCCAAAACGGTCGAAATTAAATACATATATATAATTATTTACTATAATAATTAAATACTTGCAGACACTAGTGTTTCATTCTTTCGGGAATCATCAGTGCTGGATGTCATAATTAACGCTAGTCGAGAGATTCGAACCCTGCCAACATTCGTCATCATTATTAGCAAGGACCCGAACAATTCGGCTACCGACAACTACGAGAGATACAGTTGAAATTAAACATTTATTCTTTTTTAAAATGCTTTGTAACGCCAGTCAGTGTGATCAAGTATGATATATGTGTGTGTGTGCGTGTGTGTGAACTCAAAGAAAGATTTGATCAGAAAGAAAGACAAATAAATATTATTTAATGCATTATATGCATCTATACTAACCTTAATTCTAACCCTAACCACTTCGGCTCAGTAACTGAAAATACACAATTTATAACCAAACGGTTTTCTTACTAATAGTTTTCAAATGATACGTTTCAGCAAAGAAAGCAGGGGATATATCAAACAATTCTTAGGAACATAATAGTATCTGTAGAAAAGATGCAGACTAGCAACATCACATCTGTGAAAGAAGGGTTACAGTGAAGAGGAAAGGGGGGAGCCAATCAAATTACAGATACATTTGTGCAATTAATCAAAAACCTTCAAGTGTGACAGATGTTCACCACCCCAAATATGACAACAACACTACATGGTCTGATAATAGATTTGTAGCGACAGAGAATAGCCTTGGGTGTGAGAAAATGTTTATGGTGGCAGAGAAAACCGATTTTACCAGACGCGGAAAGAGCAATGGATTTAATATATAAACTCTAAGAAAGATTTGGTCAGAAAAACAAAAAAAAAGACAAAGAAACGTTATGATACATTATATATATATATATATATATATATATATATATATATATATATATATATATATAAATGTAAATGTTGGTTCGTTCGGAATGAATTGTCTAAAAAACCACTGGCTTCCACGTTTTGGTATTATATGTTTACTATATCCATGTGTGTTTTTATATATTTCTTTTTAATTATAACATTATACTTAATTTTTCTATGATAAAAAAGTGGATTTCTTTTTACCGAGAGGCTATTTTTTTTATTTATGGACAATTATTTATTACCGCTTCCTGTCACGTGACCAGTGTTACAATTTAGCGGTTTTCCTGCTATATCTGGAGATTTCGGTTACGATCTAGCGGGAAATTCTAGAAAATCTGGAGGTATTTGGCACCCACACATCCGCATTAGATTATTAAAAAATAAAGAAAAGCGCTTGAAAATATTCAATGTAAGTAAAAAAAGTAGCATTTATTGCCTTTCGTAACAATTATTTATTGATTATTTGTTTTGTTTTTCGCCTTTTTTTTTCGACCTACCATTCTTAAATCTCACTATAAAATCGATTTTTCCAAGTACATTTTAAGTGGGGGGGATTCCAACCTCCGAAGTTTGGGTTTGTATTACTGTACACATAGATTCGAAAAAGTTGTCAAAAAACAAATATATAACAAATAAATGTTATCAAAGGCAAGATATGTTACTTTTCTGCCAAACTGGATACTTAAATTAACCACACGTGGTCTCAAAATGAATGCCGACGCTCAAAGTGTATACACATTTTGACTCCTCCCTTTACTTAAAAATTCACCAAAAATCAGGAAATTAACGAATTTTAATGAAAATTGCAGTATTTTTCAAATAATGATCGCAGAATCTAATGAACTAATTATTTTTACTTAACTCATAGTGAAAATATTTTATTGTGTTTAAACAAAAAATACCTTTACTAAAGTTATGGTTTTCAGTAGTAAATAAAAAAGAATTTATTTTTGCTTTTTTTAAAGCATCGTAATTTGTAACAATAAAAAATAATTTTTACAGTAACATTACGGAAAAAGCCCCTAAAGTCCGTATTAATGTATTCGATATAACTCGAAGAAAAATGAATTATCGGATGCTATTCAGGAAATTAAAAATTCAATTAGATTCCTATTTCAGTCACCTAAATTATTTAGGGTGAAATAAGTTTAGGAATTTATAGCCAAACCTAAATATATTTTTTTGGTAAATATCCAGATACGCTACTACAGAACACCGACCACTCTAATTTGTTTTTTTTTTTGGGGGGGGGGTACAAATATATAACAAATAAATGTTATCAAAGGCAAGATAAGTTACTTTTCTGCGAAACTGGATATATTTTTCGTGTTTTTATTCAATGTAACATATTTATTCAGCTCGAAAAACATACAGTGTTTACCGATGTATTCGAAAATTCAAGATGGCGTCTCACACCCTCTTTAACACCGTAAGTTTGGAAAAAAGGTGTTATAAATAAAAAACTATACAAAATACTATTAAAAACCCGCCGAATATATGTCAACCTATGTCACAGTAACATGTATTGAGCGAGTTTTTAACAGTATTTTATCCGGTTTTTATTTATAACATCTTTTCTCAAACTTACCGTGTTAAAGAGAGAATCAGACTCCATCTTGAATTTTCCAATACATCGGTAAACACTGTATGGTTTTCGAGCTGAATAAACATGCAAACAGTAAATTTGCCCCAAGTTTGACTATCAGATTCGTTCAATTACCTATACAAAAACAAATTAGAGTGGTCGGTGTTCTGTAGTAGCGTATCTGGATATTTACCTTTTTTTTTTCTTGCTTAAAAAAAAAATAGCATTAATACAGTAAGTTAGTTAAACTGACTTTTTCGTTTAAAAATGGAATTATTTCCCTTTCGTTATTAAATTTTTTTTTTAATTTTTTTTTTTAATAAATATTTTGTGTTTTATATACATAAGGTACAATTGTTGAATGTTACTGTTTTGATTATATTCGTTTGGGGGGGGCACAATTAAAAAATTAAGAAAGATTCAAATGAAGCGAAATTTAAGTTTCCGTTCCATTTTTACAACAACCGTAAAACAGTGCATACTCAGCAAGTTTTATCATAATTTATAAGCATATTGAAACACTAAATCAACATTTTATTTATTTTTTTGCATAATTAATGATGGAAGTATTTTTCTGTTTATTTTCTTAACATCTGTTTAAAAAAAATAAATAATTTGTACATTCTCTTGAAAAAAAGAATCAAACTTTTCTCTACTGTCACATGTGTTCCATTTTAACAAACTGAGCCACAGCAACGCGTGGCCGGGCACAGCTAGTATATATATATATATATATATATATATATATATATATATATAGGCACCACCACTTATCAAGGCCCAGAGACCACTCGAGGATAAGGGTTAAAGAGTGTACAGCAGTCAATTCAACAATATAGAAATTGTTAGTAATGGAAATTCGGTAAATTAGTTAACTTAAGTGGAACGGCTCATTACAAACTTGTTTACGTTGGACTTGAACACAACCATATTGTACTCAGCTAGAAAGCAGGAAAACGGAAGACAGTTCCATGGGCGTGCAGTTATAAGAAAGAAGCTTTGTTCATGGAATCTACGTTTAGGTTTAGGCGCAGAAAAAGAGTGTGAGAATTATTGATAGTGTTTTCAGTTACACGAGTGTTTCTTGTAAAAGTTTGGCGAGGGGGGGCATAGATTGAAGCTCAGACGAACACTTGTCATGAAAATAACGATAGAGCAGAGACAAACTTGCAACATGTTCTATGTGAGAAAGAGGTTGCGGGGAAGAGAAAAGAACATCTCCTATGAGACTACGAAGTCTATTTTGAACGCTATCAAGGCAGGATGTCCTTTCTAGCAGCTCCTTCCCAGATGTGGCAACAGTACTCCATCCTTGGACGTACCTAGCTCTTATCTGAATTGCATCAGCAGTGAGATATCTACTGGATTGATAGAAGGATCCTATCATTTTTCCAGCGGCCTTGGCAACGAATTTGATGTGTGTGTTCCATTTCAGATCAGGAGTAAAGGTTAAGCCCAGAAGCTTGTCAAAACATGAGGCCTCCCCAAGACGAGAGCCATTCATTTCAATTGATGCCAGATGAGAATCAGAATGTTGATGATGTAAAGATAAAAGCTTGGTTTTAGATGCATAAAAAGTAACCAGCCACTTCTTTCGCCATTGTACCACGCACTCAAGATCAGAGGAGAGAGAATCGGAGAGAACTTGGTCGTTTACGGTCTAGAGATGTGCTACCATAGATCTATAGTAACCCTAACCCTAACCCTAACCATGTTCGTGCCATTATTCCAAACAAAACAAATTATCAACCTTCATCTAAAAAATTCAGAAACCTAATATTAGAACTTGTTTCTAATCTCGTGGAAAGGTACCTAAAATAAGTCACATTATTGAATCGCCTGAATTAATACATCTGTACTAACCCGAACCCTGACCCTAGCCGCTTTCATTTCAGTTTTTGAGAAAAAACAATTTTTTTACAAGAACCAAATTGTTTTTTGTTTGTTTTGTTTTGTTTTTTTTTATTTTGTTTTTTTTTGGGGGGGGGTTTGGGGGAGTGTATTTTTTGTTTTGTTTTTTGTCTTTTTTTTACAAGAACACAATTGTTTGTTCTTTTTTTGTTTTGTTTTTTTGTTTTGTTTTTTTTTTGTTTTTGGGGGTTTTTGGGGGGGTTGTGTATTTTTGTTTTTGTTTCTTTTCTTTTTTGTCTTTTTTGTTTTTGTTTTTGTTTTTTTGTTTTTTGTCTTGCGGTTTTCAAATGATACGTTTCATCAAGTGATGATGAAAAGAATTGTGATTCCCATTTTCGTCTCGCCTGCATTGCACAAAAATGCATTTAAATAAAAAAAGAAAATACGAATATAATGTTATGGCCCATTATGCTGTGATCATAGCGTAGTATCTGTGTTAACAATGGCAAGCAGAGCCAAGGATCAAAACATTATTATTATTATTATTATTATTATTATTATTATTATTATTATTATTATTATTAAGTAGTATCAAGTCGTCTGGAAGGACAATTGAAGAAACTACGAATCCCCGATGTTTTACGCGGCCTTCAGACTTTTGCTATAGTAGGTACCACCAAAATCCTTAGGAAAAGCCTTGATCTTTAAAGCTCCTGGTTTGGAGCCGGGGTTGAGGGAAATCCTCTGAAAATGAATCCCATCCCTTTCCAGGGAGACGTTAATAAACGAAATCAGAATTATTATTATTACTAGTTGATTCGAGCGACGGCGGGTCGTTGGATCAATTATTATGATTAGAAGAATAAACAATTAAATTGGGGAAAAAGTGATTGACATATACTATCGCAAAGGAATGTGAAAATAGAAAATAGATGTAAGCATGATTTGGGGTTTGCATAAACAAATAACTAGATTTGGGTTACATCAGGTTGGTCTGAGACAAGTAATGATGTGACGTAAAGAAACACGTGATGTATGTAGATCTGGGGAGATTCTAAGTAGTCGTTAGCTGGACATTAGAGAGAACGGACGACTGAAAATGACGTGGGAAGCGGCGTCACTTCAGACAGCCAAGATGTAAAGAACGTGTAATCTCTGAAAATGCCGGCCAGATCATGAGAATAAATGTTCATAAATAATTCAGGTATGTGTTGTGTTATTTACATCTGTTAAAAAAGAACTTTTGTCTACAACTGTTTCGATACGTCCACGTCAATCGTTTCCTGTTAGAACTGTTGCATAAATGTTAAAATATACACACAAGAAGATAATCTAATTGATATAACGTATATATACATATACGCATTTACATGTACACGAATATCCAAAGAAGAAAATAAACCCAACAATAAAACATGTACGTCGTTATGGAATATATTCACATGCAATACATGACACGTTTTATAATATATATCTCTCACCTGACTATATAACACGTAGTGAAAGACTTGCATGATAGTACAGCATTTCTAGAGGGTGGAATGATAAAATTGTCGCTCTAGAAAAGACGAAATGATTCCATTTCCGTTTGATAAAAACAATTTTTTTTCTTTTTTTTTATTGCAGACCATCTACCAGCCAACCCAGAAGCGATGGGAGCTTTCTATCATGTCTAAAAGCGACCCAATGTTCAAGGGGCGAGATCCAAGTTATGACAACAGAGCCATTGCCAGCACCCTCAAAATGCAAATCCAGACTGTTTAATGTTTGAGGGCACACCTCACGAAGTTTCCTACTACGGTAATGGTCTTTGATGCGATTTCAAGTGAGGACTACATAATGCCAATTCACATCTTCAAAGTCGGATTGAAAGTCGATGTGTCGAGGCGGTGATTGAGACTGAAGGCGGCTACATTGAATAGATGTCAGCTCTACTACATAATCAAGTTACCTGAATTGAGTTTTTCAATAAAAGTTTTAAAAACAAAGTTGTAGTGTTGCTTTTTTGAAGGCGACAAATTTATCGTTCCACCCTGTATTTTGTACTAGCTTGCGTGTACGGCGTTGCCCGGATGTTTGAAGGTGTGTGTTGAGCAAAAGAAAGTGGTAGTAGGTAGGCAGGCTCAAACCCATACCGCGATGGAGGAAAAAAATGTGAAAAAAAATGTCGTGTTTGCTGTTGTGTCCATCGCCAAACCGGAAGTGACGTAGGTTTAATTTAATGCAAGACAATCATAAAGAGGGGATGACTTTCGAAAAAAGAGACTCCTTCCTGTAGAAAAGTGCCCAGTTGAGGGTGAAGGAATTAATGTTTTTGGCCAATTTTTCGATATTTGTCGTCAAAGGATCGAGTTCAAAACGATACTGATCTCAAGAAAATCCGTCGCTTCAGTTGAAAGTTTTAGGCATACATAGATAAATAAATAAATTCATACATGATGATTGCAACGTCTTGTCAGACGAGTGCCACTCCCTCAGACATTTAAAATCCATGATTCCAAATGTATGAGGGAGTATCTATACAAATATGATGTTATAGAGTCTTAGCTCTAAAAAAAAAAAAAGCACACATATTTTTTTTCCAAATTAATAATGTTAACCAATGTTTAATAATTCGTGGTTTTCGTTCTGGTGATATGACGTATTGTTTTAAAAAAACACTGTTTATAGACTATGCTTTATTATAGTATTTGAATATAATAAAGTAGTGGGGGGGATTTGCCCAGTCGTAAAATACGCTTTAAAATCGGCTGGAAGTCCCTTGAGGGTCATTGATATAAACAAGATATCGCTTATTATTTCACCTGAGAGTTTTAAGGCATTGGCGGTTGTTTCTGCCCTTATAACGTAGTCGGTAATAGTTTCACCCTCGTTACGTTTCAGAGATATATTAATATTGTATATAGAGATATAATTTTCGGTTTCCCTTTTGATAAATAATGTTCTCTTAATATGTTCAATGCTTTCCGTCCGTCATCCAATGCATCTCTTATAATCAGAGACAGACTTCTATCGTCTAAGAATTGAATCAGTTCTACAAAATCAGTCGCGTTCTTTTCGAGAAATTCGGAGTCGTTAGGATTCTCTGTTGGAGATTGTATCACTTTGTGTAGTTTTCAAATCCTTAGATATCCCAGAAATTTTACCTGACACAATTCGAATTTAGATATCGATACGTCAACGAAATGACGAGGGCTGGGCCCATAACCTGTTAAGTTTTGAGACATTATGTTGAACAAAGATGAATCCGTTCGTCATATACCCCCATTAAAAGTCAAAAACAAAAAAAAAGACTAAATATATATATATATATATATATATATATATATATATATATATATATATATATATATATATATGTGCTTACAGATCGCCCGGCATTGCCCGGTCATAAAATACACTTAAATATGATATTTTAATTTGTCCAGATTTCGTATATATTATTATAGTTGTGATTTCAAAAGTAAAAAAAAAGGATTTGGGTGCCATCAGCTAAAATCGAAACCAAAAGCAAAACTGTAGCAATCAAAGCTGGTGACGTTACCACTGTACCAACGTGACACGATTATGAGCTGACCAAAAATAAACTATAATGAGTGTACAAAGTGTATAACGATTTTTCAATTTTTACCCCTTAAAAAACATTTTAACCGACTAAAGGCCCATAAAAGAACGGTACATAAAAAATATTTAATCACTTTAGTTTCAGAAGAGATAGAGTTGGAAAAAATGGAGGCAGACAGACAAACATAGTGAGTTTTATAAATTAGATATGCACTCCCGGGCATAAAATACGCTTAAATATGATATTTAAATTGTCCGGATTTCATATATATTAGAGTCGTGATTTCAAAAGTGAAAATGAAAGTATTTTGGTGCCGTCAGTTAGAATCGAACCGAAACTGTATCATTTCAAATTTAGTGATGTTACCACTGTACAAACATGACCCGTATCTGAACTGACTAAAAATCAAAAATTAAAAATAAACTACGGTGAATGTACAAAATGTATAAAGACTTTTTTCAATTTTGACACATTTTTGACCCCTTAAAAACTATTTAAACCGGCTAAAGACCCATAAAAGAAGGGTACGTAAAAATATCCAATCATTTGAGACTCCTAGCGCTGCTATGCGACTTTTTGTTTTGGAGGAGATAGACTTTGAAAATATGGAGACAGACAAACATATTTATATATTAGATTTTTAAATTGTGCGACTTTTCATCTGTTTTATTATCACTACCCTCTCTCTTTCTCTCTCTCTCCCTCTCTCTCTCTCTCTCTCTCTATATATATATATATATATATATATATATATATACACACACACACACACACACACACATATATATATATATATATATATATATATATATATATATATATACGAGCGAACAGTTAATAAAACATGTTAAAAAAACACATTGAAATGAGTTAAAAACATATTTAATCTGAAAAGGAAACACTAGATAAGTGGATAGTCCTTAATCCGCGGAGTTTCGAAGAAATGCTTTCCTTCTCATCAGAGGGTAGGAATTAGCAAAATGTGGGATCGGATTTGCATGCATGTATTTGATGAAACAACAAGTAAGTCAAAGATCTTACTTCAAAACAAAAAAAAAAGTGAAGCAGAGGGAATAAGGTGAAGAAAAAGGTGATTCCACATGAATGGATCCATATTATAAGCTCTATTTCCTATTTGGTTTTATCGAGCTTTTACATCTGGCTGAGATAACTTTATAAATATTAATTCTTTAATATTTATTATATAATTTAATTTTACCGTCTTGGATCATTTTGGTAAATTTAATTGTAATTTTTATTTTATTATATATATATATATATATATATATATATATATATATATATATATATATATATATATATATATACAGAGAGAGAGAGAGAGAGAGAGAGAGAGAGAGAGAGAGAAAATGTGTCCCAAAAGAAGCTGATGGTTAAAAAAATTAATTCTTTCTTAATTTTTTATATTTTTCTTTTATTTGTTTTCAGATCATCTAGAGTAACCCTTCCAAGGTCATCATGAGTCGTTACACTACCGAGGAGCGCATATTTATCGTCGAATTTTCGGTTGAATCAGAAACTCCAAGAGAATTTCGACGAAACTTCAACACAAGACATTCCCCTACTCCCAATGTAATAAAAGCTGTTGTGGCTCGATTTCATGAGCAAGAGTCTGCATGTGACTCCCCTACATCTGGTAGACCCCGTACAGCAAGAAGTGATGAGAATCGTCAGAGATTAGCAGAGAGTGTGACCGAGGATCCATCCACATCAGTAAGAAGGAGATCTAGTTAAATTCGGGTCTCTCGATCATCTGTTCACAGAATGCTTCATGAAGAGGGCAAATTTCCATATAAAATTCATTTGGTGCAAGAGCTTCAGCCAAACGATCCGGAAAAAAAGGCTAGAATACGCCATGCAATTTTAAGATTTAGCCAATGGGATCCAAACTTTCACAAAAACCTCACTATTTTCATTTGAATGGGTTCATAAATAAGCAAAATTGCAGGATTTGGGGATCTGAAAATCCCCACGTAACAGCACAACGCAATTACACCCTCAAAAGTGTACAGTATAGTGTGGAGTAACGGCGGATAAAGTAATCGGGCCATACTTTTTTGAAAATGAAGGAGAGAATGTAACAGTGACAGGAGCTCGGTACCGCCAGATGCTTGAAGATTTTTTTCGACCTTGGATACAAAACAAACCATGGTTCCAGCAGAACGGCGCATACGGCATTAGAAACATTAGATCTGCTCCAGGACATATTCGGCAACCGAATAATTTCTCGTGGCTGTGAGATAAATTGGCCACCCCGCTTGCCAGCTCTCACATGTGCAGATTTCTTCCTTTGGAGTTACCTCAAAGAGCGGGTATACGCAAACAAACCAGCCACAATAAACGCCCTTAAAACAATATAGAGGAGGAAATTAGGGCCGTACGCCCTGAAACATTAAGTGATGTGCTGGATAATGCCCTGCAGAGAGCACAAGAGTGTTAAAATAAAAATGGTGGACATTTGAGAAACATCATTTTTCATAACTAAAATTAAACCTTATGAAAAACATACCATAGATTAAGTTGTGTAAATAAAATTAGAATAAGTAGACTATGATATCTTATTATATCTCAAAAAGTCACGGAGAGGCTCATCTACCTACATATGAAAATTTGTAAGCATAACTTAAATATTTAGAAAGTTGATTAAATTAAAAATCCGTCAGCTTCTTTTGAGACACCCCGCATATATATATATATATATATATATATATATATATATATATATATATATATATATATATATATATATACATACATACATATATATATATGTATATATATATGTATATATGTATATATGTATATATATATATATATGTATATATGTATATATATATATGTATATATATGTGTATATATATGTATATATATATATGTATATATGTATATATATATATAAAGAAGCTTTTTTATTGACATTTTACCTCTAACAAGACACAGAGCCACTTAGTCGTGAGGGAATACTATTTGGGACTAGATTTGAAGGGATACTATTTATGGAGTTGGGCAGCGTGATGTCTGTTTACGAAACTGTTCGAGTAGAAGGCTTTTCGGCATCTGTTGTCGGGTTTGTGAAGGGTGTTCTCCTCGAGGGAGTGCTAGTGCTCGGTGTTTGTCTGGCCACTTGCCATTTCAACACTTGCTTACATCAAATCTGTTGCTAAGGTCGCTAGAAAATGATCGTTTCTACTGTTCAAAGAGGTATCTTACTTTTGGCGCAATTCTTTATCAATGTTTTAGGTTAGTGCAAAAATAATGTTGTTTTTTGACGTTCAACTATAAAGATAAAAACGACATTATATTTGCATCAACCTAATAAAGTCAGATTTGTCATAAGATGAAATGCTGTTGCCACGTCTGTGGAAGTGCCGTTCAGAGAACTATTTCTTGCGTTGACAAAGTATAAAATTGGTTTCGAAATCCGGCGTCTGTTCTCTTCTCTCCAGTTCCTTTCTTCACAAAAGAGATGTTGCAATTCTTTCCTTACTCTGTCGTCATTTTGTAAAGCTGCCGTTACGCTCGAACCATGGTCGTTACTGTTCAAACTTCTCTCGAACCTGCACACAGTCCGGCACCGTCGAAAAGAAAGAAACAAAAATAAATCCGAGTCAGCATCTTTTCTTTTTTAACAAAAGCATTTATTGCCGTCACTCTCCCGTCACGATACCACCTTAAAAAGCCTCCCGCTGCCACATGTCCATCTTGCCTGATGCGTTTCTCCTTCCTCAGACAGCATGCCGGTCCGTTCTCGTCCTCAATCTTATTTTAGTCCATTGTTTTCTACCCGCACTTTGCTTCTCTGACCACGTGGATTATTTTTTCTCCTTTTTTCTTTTTTCTTCTCGCAAACACTTTCTAATTTACATGTGCGCTTTTTTTCGGCTACTGCTGCTAATCTCTTTGCAAGCTAACTATTTTTCGCTGCTTCTGATATTTTCCCCACGCACTCATATGAACTATGTTACAATTGTAGGGAGCACAAAATGAACTTCGAAATCTAGTAGAATATAATTCTCCTCTTTCTGTCCAGAGAACATTTTTTTTTTGCCTTGAATTAATACAAATGCGACTTCAAAATCGACACGGTTCTGAAAGAAACTACCATTTCTCTTTTAATAATTCTTGTCGCCATTTTTGACGAAAGGTGCACGCTCGTCTAACCACAGCAGGAAATATAACAACTTGTTTTCCCACTAATTTGTTTCCTGCTTAGATTTCCGCCAAAACACCCATGGATAACCCCACCCAAATGACGGTTCCGGAAAAATATTTAAAAATAGAATTTTGTCTAATTGCGTGGAAGAGTGAGATGTCATTGGAGAAAAGAGGCTGTAGTCGTCCGTTGGTCTGTTGAGCTCTATGGTTAGTCTGCCATGGTTGTTTGTAATCTCATTTTCACCACTTAACGCGTAGAATGAATAGACTTAACAACACGTTATTGCAGAACTTCTTTTCAGCTATTTTAGTCGGGGGTTTTTTTTTAGTTTTTTTAGTCGTTTTTGTTTTTAGTCACTTTTTTTAGTCGTTTTTTTTTTTTAGTCGTTTTTGTAGTAGTTTTTTTTTTTAGTCGTTTTAGTTTTAGTTTTTCTTGCGCGTTTAGCTTTATTTTTTACAGTTTTTTGGCCCCAAATAAGACATATAGCCACTTGAGCGTGAGGGCTACTATTTAAGAGCAGATTTGCAGGGATACTATTTAGGCAGTTGAGAAAGTGAGATGTCTGTTTACATTGCACTTAAATTTTGATCGTGAGTAGTTAGGAGGGTATTCCAAATTGCAGCAGTCGGCAGGTAAAAGCTATTTGAGTAGAAGGCTTTACGATATCGAGGAACCTCTATAGTTTAGGGATGGGGCTTTACTGCTTGTCAGGTTTATCGAGGGTATCGTCATTGACTGGGTACTAGTGCGTTAAGTTCGTCCGAGCACTTGCCATTGAAATACTTGTACAACAGGATGCCACGTTTCGGTGATGGGACAGAGGTTAGAGTTTGGTTGATAGTTCAGGACCTATTAGTCGACTCTTTTTTTTTTTACCCTTTCTAGGAGCGAGAGACTAGTGGCAGATGCACAAGCCTAGATGTGGCAACAATACTCCATGCATGGGCGAACATTGGCCTTGGTGAGATGCAGGATACACTCAGGTGTGAGTAGCCTCTTAGCACGGGGAGAGAGCCCACCTTCCTCGCAGCAGTTTTGGCAATTGCCTCAATGTATTTGTTTCAATTCATGTTGTCTGTGAATGTTAAACCTGTGAGCTTGGGGAAAGTACTTTCAAGTAGTGTATCATGAGCCATAGCAATCAGTGGTTGAAAATGTTTCTTGTAATTACTAAAGGAAAATTAATTGTAATTACTAAAGAAAAAAAAAATTCCCCCACTCTATATCTGTGCCTAAATCAAAACGCGGATTCCGTGAACAAAGCTTCTTTCTTAGAACTGCACGCCTATGGAACTCTGTTCCGTCTGCCTGCTTCCCTCCGGACTACAACTTGGATGTCTTCAAGTCCAATGTTAACAAATTCCTAATGAACCGCCCCTTAAGTAAACACTTCAGCAAATCTCCTCACTAATGTAATGTACTTGCAATAACCCTTATCCCTGAGTGGCTTCCGGGCCTTGATAAGTGGTGATAACTGTAAAAAAAAAATAAGCTTAGTCTTGGCAGCATTGAATGTTACCAATCAGTTACGGCCTCATCCCACTAACAGCTGGAGGGTCTTCCTCAGATTAGGTTAGAGTTAAAGTTAGAGTTTCATCCATTTCCTTAGATATGCGTTCATTAATTTTGCCCTCGTATCTATTATAGAGCGTGGTGCCATCAGAAAATATCCCCATCTCAGAGAAAATTTTATCAGGGAGGTCGTTTATGAATATCAGGAATAATAACGATCCAAGGATTGACCTTTGTGTCACACCTGCAGTGATATCATGTTGTTTTGATGTACGATCATCAACGACAACCTGGATTTCCTCTTATCTAAGAAGGATTTGAATCTGTTAAGTTTGCGTTCGGTAACACCATATGGTTTGATTTTCATCAGAAGCCCATATTGACAAACCCTGCCAAATGTCTTAGGTATGTCTACGGCTACTGACGAGCTTCTCCTTCCTTATCCAGTTTTTGCTTTTAGCTTATTTTCTTCGGTGTCTTTAGCTATTTAAGCGTAACAGTCAGCTATTAGTTTTTTTAAGCCAAGAAAATAAGCTAAAAATCAAAAACAAAGACTAACGAAAATAAGTTTAAGAAGGTCATTTCTTGACCCTTTTTAGCTTGACCTATTTAAGGTTTTGTCCTATTTTTCCTTTAAAGCCTATTTTTTGTGTCTTTTTCTTATCGTAACTTTTTCGCCTGTATTTTTGTTAAACAATAAAATAATATTTTAGCTGCTCCTCTTGTTTTGCTATTTTCCTAACGGTTTTAAACTTGTAGCTTGTGTTTCAAAGAGGCCATTTTTCTTACATTTTTATCGCGAATTGTTTTTAGCCTATCTATCGTTTTATTATTAAATAAAATATTATTATGGCTATGTTGCGTTTTCTAGCTATTTTCTTGCCATTTTTAGCTTTTTAGTTTATTTCCTTGGCCCTACATCTTAATCGTGAATTTTTTTTAGCTTTTTTATCGTTTTGCTATTAAATAAAATATTTTCAGCAGTCTTGTCTTTTTTAGCTATTTTCCTGTTTTTTTACTTCTGAACTTATTTTCTTGTCCTTTTTTTTTTTTTTTTTACCTTTTTCGTAACGTTTTCGGCCATTTCCATCGTTTTGTTATTAAGTAATATATTATTTTAACTTACTTATCTAACTATTTTTCAAATATTTTTAGGTTTTATCTTATTTTCCTCGCCTTTCTATCATCAACAGTGAATGAGATGGATGTTACTGATTGTTGAGGCTCCTCTCTCTCTCTCTCTCTCTCTCTCTCTCTCTCTCTCTCTATATATATATATATATATATATATATATATATATATATATATATATATATATATATATATGATTGTTGAGCTGGATTAAATCCGACGATATGAAATAAAATGGAGGCGGAAGGACCTGGATACTCATATCCAGGTCCTTCCACCTCCATTTTATTTCATATATATATATATATATATATATATATATATATATATATATATATATATATATGAGCAAACAGTTAATACAACATGTTAAAAAAAACACTTTGAAATTTAATCTGAAAAGGAAACACTTGATAAGTGGATAGTCCTTAATCCGCGGATTTTCGAAGAAATACTTTCCTTCTCATCAGAGGGTAGGAATTAGCAAAATGCGGGATCGGATTTTGCATACAAAAGTATTTGATGAAACAACAAGTAAGTCAAAGATCTTACTTGATAACAAAAAGTGGAGCAGAGGGTATATGGTGAAGAAAAAGGTGATTACACGTGAATGGATAGTCTGGTGAAAGGTAAACAATCTAATGACGGCATAATCCAAAAATATAAATCCAAGAAAGTTAATTGAGTTTCCATTTGCACAAGTAAAATCCAAGGAAATCACATAATTGGAAGATGGCCCAAAATAATCCAAAAGGCCGAAATCCATGGAATAATTCACAAATATGTACAAAGAAAAGAAAAGAAAATATATAAATAAAGAATATATATATACATATATATATACACACACACACATATATATATATATATATATATATATATATATATATATATATATATATATATATATAATAAAGTAATGTTGGTTTCCCTTCTGTAAATTCAGCAATTATAAGAAAATAACCGAACACTTCCTATGCAAATTTTTCTATTCAGCACCAACAGCAGGAAGGTAACTGTGATTAAGGGGTTAATGCCGCGGGCTGACAACCTGGATGTGGCATGTTCGAATCCAGTTTTTTCCACAGAAAAATTTTCATTAAGGAACATTGGTAATCTTCACGTGGTCCCTCCTGTAAAAACCCGATATCTTTCTAGAATAAATTCTTCATAGAAATATATTGGGAAAACGAATACAAACAAAAATAATCATGAATATTTCTCAACAAACAAGCAAACACCGACAGCATATTTCATGAAAATATTTTTAATTATTACAAAAATTATTATATTTATTCCAAGTTCAATACTTCTCCCAAAATCGTCTTCCAAATAGATGGCACTAACCGTTGTCGCTATCAACTCCGATCCGTCACAAACGGCAACCCGATGTAAACTAACTGTCTCCTCTGCGTTGGTATCTGAAGTCACCCCCCCCACTCACCTCCCGACCACCCGGAAGCTGCCCTTCCCTTGTCATCTTTAGGCTTGATCTAAAAATATTTACAGATTCATTGTTTGTTACTTCCTATTTTATTGTTTATTGTAAGACACTTCCTATTCCTTTGTCTATTGTTCTCCTCCCCCCTCTCAGCATTATATTGTATCCCTTTTGCTAAAACTATAAAAGTATTTGTCTAATTAATCTAGTTAATGTAGTGTCAGAATATATTTCGTTATTACGGTTTATCTCCAATATCCTTATAGGAGTCTGTGACATATTTCCATTGTATGGACACCGTACGCGAACGGAAACACCGCAATATCATTATACCATCATTAGACAGAACAGATACAACACTTGGATCCTATCCAGAAGACCAAGGAGGTATATTTTAGTTTCACGTGCAGCCCAAAAGCGACATCATTTATAATTTCTTTCTTTCTTTTTTTCATATTGCGATGATTCGGAGATCCTATTTATTGGAGAAGAGGGGGGGGTAGCATGTTGCGAACATTAAATTAATGTGACGTTTGAAGATCAGACACGTGTTATATTTTTTTTTAAGATAAATATTCATTTATTTAAAGTTTCTAATTTGCAGTTTATAACAAAGCCCTCAGGATTTTTTTTTAAAATACAATACATTTAATTTTATTTATTGTGGACCATTATCCTCATTTTTTTTTTTCACAACGTTTCGGCCAACTGTTCCTCTGGCCTTCGTCAGGTGGTAACCGCGACGGATAGGAACTCTGAATCTCCTGACTGCATCCACTGTAATTACTGCCTTCCGTAGTTGTTGTCGTCTTACCACGTTTTGGCCAAGTAAGCCTCTGGCCGGCTTTGGGTAGGTGCGTTCATGAAATGAAAATGTTTCATTCTTTTCTTGAGACGAACCCTAGCTGTTAGAATTTCAAATATGCATTGCGGTTGTGTAGTGTTTTTTTTTTGTTTGTTTTGTTTTTGTTTTTTTTGTTTTTTTAATATCGATGTTATGCAATCTTGTTTATTTTTAGATCAGGGTTTGACTTCAAGTCGGGCGCGGCCGACTGTTATTAATTTACAGATTATAGAGACGTATCACTTTTATTAAAGAAACTTGCAGGGAGACCCGCTGTTACCCGGATTGAATGATCAACGAACGTTCCACACTTCCAATATTTTAATATCATCCATATCGGTGAAATCGCCTATTTTTCAATTAAAACGATTGACTGCATGCTCTAGTCGGTCACTCACCGTAGTGCACAAGAAGGAACCTCCACATGCTTCCCCGCACGAACTTAGTCCACAATACTCTGTAGTCTACATTGCACTGTAGAGAAAATACTGCTGATTTTATAAAAAGTATTTTTATATAACAGCTTGAATTAAAGTTTCAAATGCAAAATCCAAGTATTATGGTTTTATTGGGCTCTAAACAGAAACATATTTTGAACGCGCCCCCGTCGTACCAAAGAAGCTACTGTTGATTTTATACGCTGAGCCGTTCTGCTTGTGCGGTAGTAAAACTTCTAAAATGCGCTTGAGATGTTATAAAGGTATAATACACTTTAGTCAAAATCGGACTGTTGTTGTTTTAATCGGATTTTTTCGATTTTCGAAACTTATCGGAGGCATTCCGATACAAAACTTATTCGAGAATACTCCCAGGCACATAAACTACAATTATGTTAATTTTTTTTTTAATCATTTCGGAGTCCATAGAGAGCGAACTCACACACAGACACACACACAAAAAAAATGCCTTTTATGTATAAGTAGAGACTAGTGTGTTGCATTTATATATAGGCGTTATGTGTGTGTGTGTGTGTGTGTGTGTGTGTGTGTGTGTGTGTGTGTGTGTGTGTGTGTGTGTGTGTGTGTGTGTGTGTGACTTTCTCGTTAGTGCGAGAAATGAGCCCAACTTTCACATTTATTTATTTCGCGAATCGTTTGGGCGGTCGGGTGTTTCGATCCTGACTTCAGATAGTTGCCAGTCTAGCTGCACTGATGAACTGTGATACAACGAAACAGTACTGTATGTAGATGGCTATAATGCTCCCTATCTTCGGTTGATCATATTGGGAAGCGGTATACAAACTGCCATTAGCGTATTAAGCGATGCTCTTTGTTAAACAAATCGAGCTTAGACATTTGGACGATATCAAAACATCATTCACTACCCGCGCAGCAGAAACCGAATAGCGTAATGATTGTTGTTTGGCGGTCGGGTTTCGATCATGGCTTAAGGAAATTGCCTGTCTAGCCGCACAAATGAGCTGTGATACAGCGAAATAGTACTGTATGTGGATGAGTATATATATATATATATATATATATATATATATATATATATATATATATATATATATATATATATATATATATATATATATATATATATATATACTCGGGTTTTTTTATATTCAAAAGTAATGGACTAATGAATTCAACGAGGTTGTTAAATAGTGCTCAATAAAAAGAGCTGATAATACTTGTTTATTGTTATATAAACATGCTCACATCCCGCTGCTACAAATAGCCACTTGTTTCAATCAAACAACAGATATCATCATGATGCCTGATGATATCTGTTGTTTGATTGAAACAAGTGGCTATTTGTAGCAGCGGGATGTGAGCATGTTTATATAACAATAAACAAGTATATATATATCAAATTGCCGCTCTTTCATAAAAATTTTTATGTTCTAAAACATGTTTTGATATTTAGCAAAGTGTTATATATCATTAGAAAGCACGCATTCTGTTCTACAAGATAATGGTCGTCGTTTTTTTTTTTTTTTTTTTTTTTTTGCTCATATAATTTTTTCTCGTTTTTCAGAACCGTCAAATTTGATTGTCAAGTATTCATCGATAAAAATCACATTTTCGACACCTCCTTCTTTTCACTTTTAATCAAGGTCAAAAAGCAAATGATGTGACCAAG
>NC_136525.1:56653498-56660998 GCF_053919585.1 Euprymna scolopes | reverse complement strand
CATGTGTGAGTGTAACCATTTTTTAAATATATATGTATCCTCTCCCATCTGAAGGAAAAACATTTCCAACAAGCATTAAGGTAAGAATTCTCTTTTGTATAAATAATTTAACTCGTTCAAAAGTATCGCTGACAAAAAATGCACAAATAAACGAGATATGTCAGCGAATAAATAATTGCGTATATAGCAACTGTAGTTTCGTATCGCGGTTTCGTTGGCAACCAGCACGCAAGAAGGGCGCGCACTTGTTGGCGTGCTGTTGTGGATTCTGGTGCGATGCTGGTTTTCTGGCGTTGGAAAGTTGTGGATAGCGAGTGTGACGATGGTTGTTGAACCGGGATTAGCAGTTGCAATAGGCACTGGGCTAAGCAGCTACGGATGGGGATGTTCGAGATTGGCCGTAGCTTAATGGTTGGTTTCGGCGATGGAGTACTTCGCGCCACTTTTTTATGATGATGATAATGATGACGTCGACGGAATGATGATGATGCTGATAATGTGTATTCAGTGTGTTGATGCTGATGTCCCAGCGTAGATGCTGAAAACACACACACACACACAATAACAACAACACATGTATGCACACACACACACACACACACACACACACAACACGATAAAAGGAACTCACCTTTCTTGCAGCAACCCTCACAATGCAATGTCCTCGATATATTTGTTCCAGTTCGTATTTCCATGAAAATGTTACATACACACACACACACACATATATGTGTGTGTGTGTGTGTGTGTGAGTGTGTGTGTGTGTTACATGAAAGGGCTGCCCTCTTCTCATGTAAGACGGCAGACCAGATAATTGAAAATGATATCAGGAAAAGGCTAGAATCGAACCCTTCAGGCAAGTGGATCATTGAAATCTTATGAATGTTAATTCTTTAAGAAATAGCTAAATATCATTTATGTCGAAAAAAAGCGATTGTCCATTCTTTGAGAATAACTGGATATTAAATATGTCAGTTAAAAGAATGGACACTGCTAGTTTAAAATATTGTTTATAAATTGGTCAGATATTAAACAATTAGAATTTAGAATTCTTTGTTTGTCAAAGGTGTGCTTGGACAGACATATGTAAATCCACGTGAAAGTCAGTCACGTTGGGGACCGCACTTCCGATGTAATAAACAAAGGAGATTTGTCAATATATTGAATTAAGGGTTCGAAGTTAAAGGAGTCAGTCAGATTAGGAGCAGTTAATCAGAGCAGATCACATACGGTGATAGTCAGTCAGAGAGCGGGAGCCCCTTAGAGGCAAAAGAAGAAGAGTAGACCATGTAGTCGAAAAGGTTTGAATTCTGATATCAACAATCGCGGTTGAAGAATAAAGAAATCATCGATATTTTGTAACTGAGTTGTCTTCGTGTCGTCTTTACAACCGAAATGGTAAATGTGTTTTGTATATTCATCTATAAACGAACTCTTTTATAACACCCTTACAAGTAATGTGCTTCCTTCAGTATTATACCTCTCCTTTATATGTGTTAAGAACTGTTGCATCATATCTCCCAGTCTGTATTAATATGAAGTCCCCAAGAATAATCCCAGCCTGTTATAAATACACCCTCCTCCTCCTCCATCATCATCATCATCATCATCATCATCATCATCATCATCATCATCATCATCATCTCTTTCAATATGAACTCCCTATATATATATATATATATATATATATATATATATATATATATATATATATATATATATATATATATATATATGATTGTTGAGCTGGATTAAATCCGACGATATGAAATAAAATGGAGGTGGAAGGACCTGGATACTCAACGTTTCGCCAGATTTATGCGGGCTTCTTCAAGAGGGATGGTCATTGACGAGAGAGTCGGAGGATTGGGGCTATATATAATGATGGGGGAGAGCATAAGGAAAACACGCTGCTCTCCCCCATCATTATATATAGCCCCAATCCTCCGACTCTCTCGTCAATGACCATCCCTCTTGAAGAAGCCCGCATAAATCTGGCGAAACGTTGAGTATCCAGGTCCTTCCACCTCCATTTTATTTCATATATATATATATATATATATATATATATATATATATATATATATATATATATATATACTAGGAGTATTACCCGGTCTTGCTCGGAAGTTGCTTTGATGATTTTTAATATTATTTTGATCTGTATTTTTGGTAATCAAAACTTTTCTTCTTCTTCTTCTTCTTCTTCTTATTATTATTATTATTATTATTATTATTATTATTATTATTATTATTATTATATTTTATTTATTTATTTATTTATTTATGTGTGCGTGTGTGTATTCCTAAAATTATTTTAGTAAATTTCGGTTATATTGACACCAAACAAACTAATCAACGACGTCCCCACACAGTGGATGCAACGTGCCAGCAATAATCCAATTTCTCTGATTTGTCTCCTTAGCAGCTATTCTTCGAGCTTGGAGTTGGGGGCCATGATTTCTTGAACCGTATGCGAAAGAAACCACAGGATCAACATCGACTATCTATTCGTTGTAAGAATTTATGTGGTTGTCGCTCTATAGCTCTACAATTAGTCAACTGTTTCGAAACTTTCAAAATTGGCGTAGAAGTTAGTTTTCAAAGGGCAAATCGTTGAAGTTGACAGACAAATTTCCGGCCGAAAACCGATTATTAATAATAAAGATGGCGGCGAAGAATCAATGCAGTCACGATCTCGAGTGTTGAGTAATTCTTAATAACAAAGATGTCGACGAAGAATCAATGCAGTCACGATCTCGAGTGTTGAGTAATTCTTAATAACAAAGATGTCGACGAAGAATCAATGCAGTCATGATTCAGTTATTTTAAAACGGAGGTTGACAGCGGACTGAATTGAATGCAGAATTCGATATTTTTATAATAAAGTTGGAGGTTTCTCATTGGCTGATTGTTCTAACCGTAGGTTATAAGTAAGATCGTCGAAATCATTGGTTTCATACCATCATTTGCATTTTAACCTCCTCGTACTCGATTTTTTTTTTTTTTTTTTTTTTTTTTTTCACATATAACCCATCGACATCACTCTTTGGATGGAAAGCTCTATTCATTGTCATGGTTTTCCTTGTCTTCCATCCATATCTTCCAGCCATTTTTCTTTCGATTGAATAATACCCGTCCCATATTGGAATATAGCTACTGCCAATAAATTAACTTCTGATAAGAATAACATAAGAACAAACTGTAGTCTTCTCTTGTATTCTTTTCCTATTATTTTTATTTCAGATTCTTTTAATTTACTTAATTCTACAGTTCATAAGTTTTTTTTTTTTTGTTGTTTTTTTACACAGTGATCACCACTTATCAAGGCCCGGAAGCCACTCAGGGATAAGGGTTATTGCAAGTACATTACGTTAGTGTGGAGATTTGATGGAGTGTTTACTTAAGGGGGCGGTTCATTAGGAATTTGTTAACATTAGACTTGTAGACATCCAAGTTGTAGTCCGGAGGGAAGCAGGCAGACGGAACAGAGTTCCACAGGCGTGCAGTTCTAAGAAAGAAGCTTTGTTCATGGAATCCGCGTTTTGATTTAGGCACAGATATAGAGTGGGGGAAATTTTTCACAGTGGATTCAGCTAGACGGGTGTTTTTCGTGAAAGATTGGCGAGGGGGGACCAGGGATTGGAGTTCAGACGAGCACCTGCCATGAAAATAACGATAAAACAAGGATAGGCTCGCAACGTCTCTTCTGTGAGAGAGGGGTTGCAGGGTAGAGAAAAGGGCATCCCCCACTAAGCCACGAAGTCTATTTTGTACTCTGTCAAGGCATGATAGGCTGTTTTTGGCAGCTCCTGCCCAGATATGGCAACAGTATTCCATCCTTGGACGTACTTGGCTTTTATATAGATAGAGAATTGCATCAGTAGTGAGATATCTTCTGGAGCGGTAGAAGGATCCCACCATCTTTCCAGCGACCTTGCCAACAGACTTGATGTACGTGTTCCATTTCAGATCAGGAGTAAAGGTCAAACCCAGAAGCTTGTCAAAACACGGGGCCTCACCCAGACGAGAGCCATCCATCACAATTGATGCCAGCTGGGGATCAGAGCGTTGATGATGTAAGGATAGGAGTTTGGTTTTGGATGCATTAAAGGTAACTAGCCACATCTTCCCCCACTGAACCACGCGCTCGAGATCAGAGGAGAGAGAATCAGAGAGAGGCCTGCAATATAAATGCTGGGGTCCCTCAGGGGTCAATCCTGGGCCCAACTCTCTTCCTGATCTACATCAATGACCTCCCTAAACACATACTTAAATCATTCGTTGACATCTATGCTGATGACACGACCATCTACAGCAACACATCAAAGGCTGTAGGTGTATCCTTCTACGCAAGGCTGTAGGTGTATCCTTCTACGCAACCTCTTTTATCATTTCCCCATTCGGAAGCTTTATTCCGTCAGCTTCGACAGTATTTCCCTTTTCAATTTCAACGCAGAACACTTCATGCAAAATTCCATACCTGTCATTACTGAAGATGTGAACAGTCCTTACAAGCATACTTAGCTGGTCTTTATTATTTGCTTACAACTTTAAGTCATTCATAAATGATAAAAATTTAATCCAATAATCCTCCTTTCCCAACTCATAACACGTATTTACATTTCGTAATATGAACGACAAAGGTACCATACTTAAAACAAACAACTATGGCGACAAACTGTTTTTCTGAAAAATTTCTCTCTTCACATGAACATCCCTAATATTTCCGTTTGATGCCAATAACACTTTTCCATTGTTTCATATTTTTTACCAAGAAATCTCGCACATTCGCCGCTATTCCAAATGTTTCTATACATTCTTTAATCCAGCTATGTGGAATCAGTTCATATGTTTTGTGGTAATTTATCCATGACATGCAGAGATTTGTGAATCTTCTCTTACAATTCCGAAATGTTGATTTATCAATAAACAATTGATATTTGGTCTATCTGCTACCTCGTTTACATCCATTTTATTCCTCATGTACGATTCCTTGCTGTGCAAAATATTGGTAAATCTTACCTACTCAAATGCCTGTCAGTAATTCCCACTATTTAATGGAACGAAGGTGATAGGCCAATAGTTATCAACCGCAGCAGCATTTGATCAATCTTTCTGACAGAACACTGTTCGTCCATGCGTGCTCCATCTAAGAATTACATACCCTGTCAGTATTCCGTTAATTTGAGAATCTTCTCTTACAATTCCGAAATGTTGATTTATCAATAAACAATTGATATTTGGTCTATCTGCTACCTCGTTTACATCCATTTTATTCCTCATGTACGATTCCTTGCTGTGCAAAATATTGGTAAATCTTACCTACTCAAATGCCTGTCAGTAATCCCCACTATTTAATGGAACGAAGGTGATAGGCCAATAGTTATCAACCGCAGCAGCATTTGATCAATCTTTCTGACAGAACACTGTTCGTCCATGCGTGCTCCATCTAAGAATTACATACCCTGTCAGTATTCCGTTAATTTGAGATGGAATCCTGTAATGTAATTTAGTAAAGTTTTTTTTTTTTTATCCAATATCCTGTACAATATCTAATCCAGGGTTTGTTTTACAACCCACAACGTCCAAAGTTTGTTTTACAATTCGCAAAGATTCGAAAAAGTGGTCCAAAATCAAATATACTATAAATAAATGTTACCGAAGGCAAGATAAGTTACTTTCATACCCAACTAGGTAGGTATTTATTTGTTTTTTTGTTTTGTTTTGTTTTTTTTGGGGGGGGGGGTACTTAATTAAAATGTAAGATCTTTATTCGGCTCTAAAAACAAGTCTTTTCAAAGGGTATGCGACCACAAGAAAGAAAATGGTTGCGTAACATATATATTGCGACCATTTTTTTTTTTTTTTGTGGTCGCGTATCCTTTGAACTTGCTTGTTTTTCGAGCCGAATAAACATTTTACATTTACGTAAGGACACTAATAAGCTACCCCGTTTTGTAGAAGAGTAATCTATCTTGCCTTTGGCAATATTTATTTGTTATATATTTTATTTTTTTACCACTTTTTCGAATCTCTGTGGATTGTAAAATAAACTCGCCTTCCAATTCGGAATTTCTCTACATAATTTATTATAATCATTGTTATTATTATTGGCTCACAAGGAGCTTTCACACAGGTCATGAAAGATCTCATTGAATAGAGCCTGTGGTGTTCCCTGGAAGCTGAGTGACAACAAGTGTCCCAAGATTTTCCGGTACTTTCCACCTCTTTCGATAATATTTGAAAATAAATTTGCATTTTCGCAACAGCTGCTTACCATTGATTTCTTGTTTACAGCGGCCATTGGTCTTTATTGGAATTTGAGGGGCAATAAGCCTCCCCAAGGTTCCACTTCTCTTCATTATTATTATTATTATTATTATTATTATTATTATTATTATTATTATTATTATTATTATACTTATTATCATTATTATTATTATTATTATTATTATTATTATTATTATTATCATTATTATTATTATTATTATTATTATCATTATCATTATTATTATTATTATCATTATTATCATTATTATTATTATTATTATCATTATTATTATTATTATTATCATTATTATTATTATTATCATTATTTTTATTATTATTATTATTATTATTATCATTATTATTATTATTATTATTATTATCATTATTATTATTATTATTATTATCATTATTATTATTATTATTATTTTTATCATTATTAATATTATTATTATTATTATCATTATTATTATTATTATTATCATTATTATTATTATTATTATCATTATTATTATTATTAATATCATTATTATTATTATTATTATTATCATTATTATTATTATTATTATTATCATTATTATTATTATTATTATTATCATTATTATTATTATTATTATTATCATTATTATTATTATTATTATCATTATTATTATCATTATTATTATTATCATTATTATTATTATTATTATTATCATCATTATTATCATCATTATTATTATTATTATCATTATTACTATTATTATTATTATTATTATTATTATTATTATTCACTAGAAGTTTTCACACAAGCCATCGTAAAGGATTTTTCTTTGACAACAACCTGTGATGTCTCCTGAAGTCCAAGTGATAACATGTTTCTTCAGATTTCCAGTACTCTCTACCTTTTTCGATAATATTTGCAAATGAATTTGCGTTATCGTCACAGTAGTTTACCATTGATCTCTTACTGGCAATGATCATTGGTTTTCACTGGAATTTAAGTGGCAATAAGCCTCCCCAAAGTCCCAGTCATGCTCGCACTCATCCGGTGGAGGTCTACATAGTGCTTTCTCTCCTCGATATTTTATCCTCTTTGATCCTTCATGACTCTTTTGCGTGATACCAGCTGATGCCGACATTTTTTCTTTTTTGGAGGGGGGAGGGGAATAACTTACAATTATAAAGTTTTAGTTTTGTTTTTTCCATGTGGTTTCCATCTGTCTTTTTCCTTTACTTCTGCTGTAGTTTCTA
>NC_136525.1:56628498-56645998 GCF_053919585.1 Euprymna scolopes | reverse complement strand
GTACACACACATAGGCTGCAAACGTAGCACAAAAATTAATATCACAGTGAAATAACTTTTAAAATTATGTTCGAGAAAAAGTTTTGTTTGATCTTTGCATAGGTCTTTGTTTTCATCTTTTGTTTTTCATCCCCTCCGACAGACATACTAACATCTCATAACTATGTATTTATCCCGTACGAATATTTAATTGGCCAAATGTTAACTTTTTCGCAATTTTAAGTAAAAATAATTGTTGGAAATTTTAAAGAATAGTTACCAAAGCTAAAAAAAAAATAAATAATAAATAAATAAATAAAAAAATTTTAAAAATGTTATCAAAGGCAAGCTTAGCTATTCTTCTACTTACCTGGAAAAGTTTGTTTGTGTGTTTTAACTTATTTTAAAGACTCGGGAACGCTGATCATGCAGTGATAATGGTTGAAATCGCCCTAAACTCTAGACCCAAAACTGAAGAGCCAGTGCTCAAAACAACGAGATATTATAATAAGGCTGACTGGGAAGCCATCAGGGAACTAATTAGAGATGCTCCATGGAAAAATATTTTCTCTCTCCCTGCTGAACAGTGTGCAAACGAGACCACTGACTGGTTCAAAACTGCAATCGAAGCGCATGTTCCCATGCGGAAATTTTATAGTAAGCCCCACTCTGCCCAATGGTTTACGTCGACTTGTGCAACTGCCATTACTCAAAAGCAGCATGCATACCGTAGGTTTAACCGACATAAGTCCAGTTCAAACAGACTGAAGTATATAGAAGCTAGAAATAACGTTAAGAAAGAAATAGCGACAGCTAAGAGAGAATTTACGGAAACCACTAAAAAGCGCATCGAAGCACAAAAACTAGGAACTCGAGACTTCTGGAAAATCTACAACAGTGTAGTAAATAATGGGCAATCGACAATTCCCCCACTAACCAACAATCACGAGGTTGTCTCCTCAGCAACCGACAAGGCTAACATGCTTGCCAGTCGGTTTGCCTCAAACTCCACACTGGACCCTTCCAACCACCCCCTACCTGACTTTCCTATGCGGACAGACGCCACACTAGACGATCTGAAAACCACCCCTGCTCAGGTGCATGCTATCATAAAAAACCTTGACACCTCAAAAGCATGTGGACCCGATCTTATCCCAGCTGTGCTATTAAAAAAGTGCTCAGCCGAAGTAGCTCCAGTTCTCTCCAAACTCTACAACAAATGTCTTAATGAAGCTTGCTTTCCGGGCTGTTGGAAAACTGCTTCTGTTGTACCAGTATTCAAGAATTCTGGTGAAAGGACAGACCCATCAAATTATCGCCCCATTAGCCTCCTTCCACTTTTTGCCAAAATATTTGAGACCATAATTAACCACGCTCTAATCCATCATCTTACAGATGCTAAACTACTGACTGACAAACAATATGGATTTAGACAAGCCCGTTCCACAGCAGACATCCTCACCGTGATCTCTGAACGTATATACCAATCACTGGACAAAGCGGGGGAAGGCAGAGCGGTAGCTCTAGATATATCTAAGGCTTTTGACAGGGTATGGCATGAGGGTCTCCTCAGTAAAATCAGATCATACGGTATCACTGGTAGAATACTTAACATAATTAAATCCTTCTTAGATAAGAGAAAAATCCAGGTAGTCCTCGACGGTCGCACATCTAAACAATATGATATAAATGCGGGAGTGCCCCAGGGTTCTATCCTTGGACCTCTATTGTTCCTGATATTCATAAATGACCTCCCCGACAACATTGCCTCTGAGATGGGTATATATGCTGATGACACTACACTCTATGGCAGACACGACAGGAAGACGAATGAACACATTTCTAAAGAAATGGCAGAAACACTAGAGGAAGACCTCCAATCTGTAGTGGAATGGGGACAAAAGTGGTTGGTCGCGTTCAATGCTGCCAAGACTAAACTAGTTTCATTCAATAATTACAAGAAACCCTCTCTACCACCAATAGCAATGGCCAACGACTCTTTATCTGAGAGTCCATCTTTCAAACTCCTTGGCCTAACGTTCACAGGAAACATGAGTTGGAACAATTACATTGAAGGCATTGCCAGGGCCGCTGCAAGAAAGGTGGGCTCTCTCTACCGTGCTAGAAAACTACTAACACCCGAAAGTATCCTGTACCTCTATAAGGCCACCATTCGCCCATGTATGGAGTATTGCTGCCACATCTGGGCTGGTGCATCTGCTACTAGTCTCTCGCTCCTTGACAAGGTTCAAAAGAGAGTCGCAAATCTGATAGGCCCTGAACTGGCATCTAAGCTTCAGCCTCTGTCCCATCGACGAAATGTTGCATCCCTCTGCCTGTTCTACAAGTATTTTAGTGGTGAATGCTCTGATGAACTGCAATCACTTGTGCCCCCACGACGCGAGCACCCTCGACAAACCCGACAGGCTACTAGATCCCACCCCCACACTGTAGAGGTCCCTAGATGTAAAAGATCTTTTTACTCCAATAGTTTCTTCCCCAGAACCGCAAGACTCTGGAATTCCATTCCAGGTCCCTGCTTCCCCAACAGTACTGACGTGCAGAAGTTCAAGTGTAACGTGAACCGACACCTTGCTGCCCAAATCCCTACATAGTACCCCAGTAGTTGTTGCCCCTGATAGTAGCCCCCTACACCAAAGTGGCAATTTGCCTTGTTTGGGGTGAAAATGTAATAAAAAAAAAAAAAAAAAAAAAAAAAAAAAATATAAAGGTGACGTAAAACTTGGCGAATTAAAACGAAAAACAAAATGGTGGTCGTATTAGAGTTAATGTTGTCTCGATTACGCTTAAAAATCGAAAATTAAACAAAACACTGTTATAACATTACATTCAAGCACGATTGTTGATATTTATTGGATGTGTTTCTATCTGTACTGTGTTTGATCTTCGATATTTGGGCGATTATCGAGGCTTGACTATGGTTCTACTGAGACCACCATTTTGTTTTGCATTCTAACTCGACTGGCTTTATATCATCATTATTTTTCAAAATAAAAAACAATTTAAAATAAGTAAAAAACAATAAACTTATCTAGATAGAAGAAAAACTTATATTTCCTTTACATTTATTTTATGCATATAATTTATTTTTTGGTTTAGCGGCTATTCTAGAAAACAACCGAATAACCACAAACATTAATATACGAAAGTATAGTTTTATGCGTAAACTTAAAGTATTTACTTCAACAGTGCTCAATACATAGGTAGAGCTATGTAGTAAGTTATAAAAATATAATATGGCAATTAAGCCTGACGAATTCTAACGTGAATGAAACGCGGAATATTCTGTGTAGCTTAATTGCCATATATATTTTTATAACTTACTATATATATATATATATATATATATATATATATATATATATATATATATATATATATATATATATATATATATAGTGACACCCTGCACTGAAGATTCCCGAAAGGATGAAACACTAGTGTCTGTAGGTATTTAATTATTATAGTAAAAAAATAATTATATATATATATATATATATATATATATATACAGAGAGAGAGAGAGAGAAAGAGATGTAGATATAGATAATATATATGTGTATATATAATGTGTATATATAATATATATATATATATATATATATATATATATATATATATATATATATATATATATATATATATATATATATATATACGTCACTGGTCTGAAAATACCAGGAAAAGTTTTTAAAAAAAAAAAAATTTAAGAGATATTTTATACATTAGCATTTGCTAAATTTCTTATATAAATATATAACTTCAAATGATTATCCAATTCTTGACCTCATAGCGTAGGACAAAAACGAGTAACCATTTTATGTATTTCCAAAATGTTCGCAATGCCAAAAAATTATTACTCGTTCTGTACTATGTCGGGTAATCATCGCTATTATTTTATATAAATTTTGTAAATTTTGTAAATGTCGGCCTTGAGCAAAGTTGCCATTTTTAGTTCAAGTATTAACGTAAACAAAAATGGTTCCTGTCATCCGGTTTGATAGTTACGACACTTTAAAGAATTATAACTATTATTAAATATGAAATAATTATTTATAACGCAAACAGATCATAAATGGAGTACTGTTGTCATATTTGGGCGGATGAATCCCTGTCCCATTTAAGGGGTTTTCATAAGGTGCAAAAACATATCTGCAATTTGATTGGCCCCATCTTTTTTTCTTCTCTGCAACTTTTCTCATACAGATGTGATGTTGCTAGTCTCAGTCTTTTTTTTTTCTATAAATACTATTATATCGTGTGTTCTTCAGAATTGTCAGATCTATTCCCTGCTTTCTTTGTTCCAGCTCGTTTGAGTCGTTGGTCTAGTGGTCTCCATCCATTCGCTGTCTTGATATCTCATTGTAATACATCTTGGTACTTGGGGTTTGTATTACTGTACACATAGATTCGAAAAAGTTGTCAAAAAACAAATATATAACAAATAAATGTTATCAAAGGCAAGATAAGTTACTTTTCTGCCAAACTGGATATATTTTTTGTGTTTTTATTCAATGTAACATATTTATTCAGCTCGAAAAACATACAATGTTTACCGATGTATTCGAAAATTCAAGATGGCGTCTCACACCCTCTTTAACACCGTAAGTTTGGAAAAAGGTGTTATAAATAAAAAAAACTATACAAAATACTATTAAAAATCAGCTTAATATATGTCAACCTATGTCACGGTAACATATATTTAGCGAGTTTTTAACAGTATTTTATCCGGTTTTTTATTTATAACATCTTTTCCCAAACTTACCGTGTTAAAGAGAGAATCAGACGCCATCTTGAATGTTCTAATACATCGGTAAACACTGTATGCTTTTTGAGCTGAATAAACATGTTACATTGAATAAAAACATGAATAGAAAAGTAACTTATCTTGCCTTTGATAACATTTATTTGTTATATATTTGTTTTTGACAACTGTTTCGAATCTATGTGTACAGTAATACAAACCCGGTACTTGTACACTTTATCGCCGAAACTGGAGACGCCATTTTATTTCTCATACCCGTCGTTGAAATCCAAGGGAGAAATCAGTATTTTAAACTATGACCGAAGCATGAAATAAATAACAAAATTAAACTAGATAATGATTTTTCAGTTTCATTTAAATTAATTTGTTGTTGACCCTTCAAAATTGCTTTAATTCAAAAACAATGTTCCATTAAAATTATTCATTTGTTCGAACCCCCTCCCCCCCCCAAAAAAAAACCCTACTTTATAAAAATCCAATGTTGCTTTCATTACAAAATTGTTTAAATAAAATTATATTTTCTTACGCAAACTTTTCAATAAATGTTTTTTCCAATTATATTTTGATAAATTTTTGTACAGTAAATGTTTTGGTTTTCAAACGGCTCTCGCCCAGTTCAGACAATTATGAATATGTCATTTTCATTTTCTGTTTTTAATAAAATATATATATATATATATATATATATATATATATATATATATATATATATGTTTCATGAAAACTTTCCCGTTTTCATTAACTAAATCGAAACATTTCCAATTAAACAATTACGGATATATGTTCTCTTTCACTTTCTTTATTTAATTTTTTTCATAGTTCTTTCCGGAAGTAATTAATATCTAGTTTAATTTTTTTGTTATTTATTTCTAACTTCGGTCATAGTTTAAAATACTGGTTTCTCCCTTGGATTTCAACGACAGGTACGCGAAATAGAATGGCGTCTCCAGTTTCAGCGATAAAGTGAAGAAGCACTTACATCTATTTATTCCTGTTGCATCTTTCCAAGAATTGCAAAGTTGTAGAACTCTCGTCCTGCTTATGGTTTTCCTCCTAAAACCTTGCTCTTTTCAAGGCTAAGGCCAATAGGCATCTCCTGTCTCTGCGAAAATCATTTTTAGTTCTCGTTAGCTCCTTACATAAAGTAACTTCACTGTTCTCATCTTGAGTGTGATTTTCACGTTTCGGGCGATGTAACCTCCGACCTTTATCAGGTGTATCTTGTCGAACTCGAGAATATTTCTGTCGAACTCGGGAATTTGGACGAAATTTTGAGCAGAACTCTTTATTTACTTCACGGGGGTAGCATGCTCTTGTTCCGTCAGCCAAGACTGGATAGAGGGCCTAAGTAATTCGCAATTGCATTTTTTGGTCGCCCACACTTCAGGAAAATATCACTTTTTCCAAGAACTCTAACCACTGTGCCACGAGTCCTTGCCGTTCCGTCCGAAATTCTGTCCAAATTCCCGAGTTCGACAGAAACATTCCCAAGTTCAACAGAAACATTCCCAAGTTCGATACAACATTCGACAAGATACACCTGAAAAAGGTCGGAGGTTACATCGACTGAAACGTTGTGAAAATCACATTTAAGATGAGAACAGTAGTCCGATGAATCTAAATAATACGGATAACCAATCTTCATCTCAAAAATTCAGAAATGTCAAGTAGCTTCACGTCTTGTCTCGAGCGATTTTCATTAAAAAAATGTATAGCGGAGTCGTTTTACGGAAACTTTATACAGGAAACTCAGACCCTAGGTTCTCCTGTAGCAGATGTCTCCCTGATTCTACTTTCGTTTTTTTTGGGGGGGGTCTCGGTCACATGACCCTATTCCAAATTTGTAGCAGTGGGCCGACATCAGTCGACTTTTCTTTTTGTAATAAAATAGTGATTCACGATATCTTTTTAAAGTTTAACCTATTTCAAACTGTAATAAATGATTGCACAATAAAAATTATTGTCGAGAGTTCCCCACCTCTAAATTACACAATTTTCACCTTTATTTTTACTTTTTTCCTGTTAGTATAATCGATTACAGACTTTAAGTTTTAGATTATACAAAAAAATTGAAAAAAAAATTCATAACTTTTCACGTGGATGTTCAGTTTTCAATTATTACGTAGTACTAAATTGAATACGAAATTTGTGACCACGATGATAGATACATACATAGCTGGGAGAGGGAGGAGGGAAGAGGAGGTGTAAAGAAATCTTCCTTTTTTTTTAACCCTTCCGTTCGAACCTCTACTTTCCGGTCACAGAGAGAGAGTTGCCATATTTTTTTTCGTCGTGGTCACAAATTGCGTGTTCAATTTAGTACAACGTTATAATTGAAAACTGAACCCCACGTGAAAAAGTGTTAATTTTTTTTTTTTATAATCTGAAACTTAAGTTTATAATCGATGATATTAACATGGAAAAAAAGTTTTTTTTCTTATTACTAAATTGAAAAAGTTATTCTAGCAAATTATGATACCTAACAATTAAAAAAAAAAAAGAAAAATATCGTAAAAGCTGGATTTAACTGGAAAATAAAATGCAAAAGACAGACTTTTAAATTTCGTAATCAATAGATTACGAAAATTATTGTAAAGTAAAAATAATTAAATGAAAAAAAAAACAATTTTTTTATTCGAATTATTTAATCAAGCTCAATATATGTTATCGTGACATAGGCTGACATATATTCGGTGGGGTTTTAACAGTATTTTGTATATTTCTTTTTATTTTTAACTCATTTAAACTAGTTTTTTTTTTTTTTTTTTTTTGGAGATTCGATTTTTTGTTAACTATACTGCACAATTGCCAAGATATCATGTAATAATAAAAGCTACCGTTTTATTTATGTCTGAAACTAAAAGGTTCTTTAATGTTTTTACACTTTTATGAATGGAGATTTTTGTCTGTCCGTGTGTCACATTTTTTTAAACATAACAAGCCAAAAACTATATGGTCACCTGGCTGATGTCTTTAATTTTAGGAGAAAATATAATTTAGCCCCAAAAGGTCTGTGTTTTCACCCCTAGCACCCTCTGGGGCTCAAGCCCTAGAATTTTCTTAGGTTCAAATATTACATTTCCAGATATATATCCATGTGGTCTTGCTTTTGGGTAATTTTCAGCAAAATCTAATGGTCAGAAAAGGTTTTATGTCTCGGAAAGTGTTAATTTTGATCATTTTGACCCTTCTTGATCTCCCCCTCCCTGGGGAGGCAACCTGAATTTTCCAAGAGTCAAATATTACATTTCCAGATATATATCCATGTGGTCTTGCTTTTGGGTAATTTTCAGCAAAATCTAATGGTCGGAAAAGATTTTATGTCCCAAAAAGTGCTATTTGGGGGCCATTTTGACACCTTTTTATCCCTTGTGACGCAACCAGAATTTTTATAAAAAATCCGAGAATGTTACATTTCCTCCCTTTGGTAATTGTAACTTCATGCAAAATTTCAGAAAAATGTAATGAGTAGTTATTGGGAATTTTGGGAACGAATGGACGAACGAACTAGGCTGAATTCTAAGGTTCAAATCCGACTACGTCTGTATACCAATAAATACAGAGGAAACAATCTCATTTCGAAGTTTAAAAAAATCTTTACTTTTAGAAATGGCGAAAATATTGCATTTATCTTTATCTTTACTTTATATAAATGAAACTTTGTCTATGTGTATGTCTGTCAGTTCGTTCCCTATAGACTCGGAAATTACTGGGCCGATTTTTATGAAATTTCACTTGGAAGTATTTTATGTGCCTAACAGTATTCTTAGATAAGATTTGTATCGGAACGTCTCAATAAGTATACATTATCGATAATCCATAATCGATAATCATAATAATCCGATGAAAGAAGAAACGGGCGATTTTAACCAATGTTAACACCTTATACAAGCTAACATCACAACTGCATTTGAGAAGTTTTTTTTTTGGGGGGGGGTACCACACAAGTTGAAAAGCCTGAGGTATAAAATCAAGAGTAGATTCTTTGATACGACAGGGGCGCGTTCGAAATGAATGTTTCTGTTTAAAGCACAATTGCACCACGATACATGACTTTTTCATTTTAAACTTAAATTCAAGCCACTAGCACTGCATAATCAGTAAGGTCATGCAAATAGAATCAAGAATATGTTCTTTGATATGACAGGGGCGCGTTCGAAATGAATCTTTCTCTTTAGATCGCAATTGAAGCATTGTACTTGACTTTTGCATTTTAAACTTTAATTCAAACCATTATATATATAAATAATTTTATAAAATCAACAGTAGATTCTCTGCAGTGCAATGTAGATTACAATATATTGTGGACTAAGTCACTGCGGGAAGGCACCGCGATGAGACCCCAACTAGAGCAGGCAATCAATCGATTTGATTGAAAAATTATTGATTTCACCGATTTTTATGACAATAAAAAAATGGGAGCGTGAAACATTCGTTAATCATCACTCAATCCCGGACAACGTCGAGTCTCCCTGCTGGTAATAAATAAGACTTTCCACACAAAAAAAAAAATGAAGCGCGTGCCACAAGCGGAATTCGAAACCGAAATCTTTAGCTCTTCAATCTGGCATTCTTTTACCAACTGACGCGTTTGAACTTTAAAACTTCAAACGTTGCTTTAAGCAAATAATTATAGCTTTAGCGTGATTTCATAAACGAATAGAATAGAAAATGAAACTTTACTTTCGACAGCTTCATATCTCTCGCTTCCTTTAGTCCTCACATTTCGTGAACGTTGCTTCTGATAAAGGGAGAAGAATTGCTGTTTTCTGATTGAGTAATTTTCTATCGTACACATATCGTTGGCTATTTTTTTTTTTTTTACACCATGAAGTATTTTTTAGCTTCTTACATCAAGTGGTTTCCTGCCTTGTCTGAGGCGATTAAGATAAAAAAATATTATTCATGTCATGTTTCAGAACATGAATTCAAAGATAAAAGATAATAAATAAATAAATAGTTAAACATTAACAATAGCGTCGGAAATTTTAATCGTTCGAAAAAATTTATTTGGCTTTAACGGCATTACGGCATATTCCTCGGGACATTTTATTATCGCATTACTTTTCATGTTTTTGTAGGCGGTGATAGATGATTGGGTGTCCCCGACGAAACATTTTCCAACAGATATATTAACTGAAGAAATTTATCACATTCTTAGACAAATTATTATTATTATTATTATTAGTAGTAGTAGTAGTAGTAGTAGTAGTAGTAGTAGCAGTTTGTTGTAAGAATGATACTTTTCTGTAAAAGTATGTTTTTTACTTTTAAAAATGTTTCACATAAAAAATAAAGTTAACCTAATTACAAGAAATAAAAATTACACATTTAATAAATTAAAGTAACAATTGTCCACATTGTTCCATTTATTTTCATGTAAAATTTTAATAAAAATAAAATAAATAAATAAAATAAATAATAATAATAATAATAATAATAATAATAATAATAATAATAATAATAATAATAATAATAATAATGATAATAATAACAACATAATATTGCATATTATAATACATAATATCTGTTGGAAGATTCTTCGTCGGGAACGCCAAATCATTTATCATCGTCTAGAAAACAGGGGAGGTAATGCAGCAATAAAATGTCCCGAGAAATATGCCGGAATGCCGCTTTAACTACTTATTGGTGTAAAGAAAAAAAAAACATTTCAGGTTTAATTTCATTCGTTGCTTGTAACAAACTCAGTAATCCAAGTTCAGTAATCCAAGTAATTCAACAAAGAAAAAATTTATTCGACGTTAAAAATTTGACAACGGAAATATTAATATTTCACTTTTTTAACTGTTCAAAAAAGTTTCAAAGAATTTTTTAAAATTTTGACTGAAATGTTAACCAGAGTGTAAGTGGGGTATCATTGAGTCTACGGGAGGAGTCATCGAAAACAGCAATTAGGCAGTATAGTATATAGCCGAGAAAACGAAAATAAATAAAATATGGAACAAATAACTTTTACCAAATGCATGAAAAAAAAATTTATACTAAGTTCTTAAACATTTTGTATGTTTTTGGGGGTTTTTTTTGTTTCACAATTTGGTTCGAGTCTCGTATTTTTTCATTTTCTTTTTTCTTTATTTTTCTTTCTTTTTTTTTTTTATTAATTTATTTTTTTGCAAGGTTGTCACCACTTATCAAGGCTGAAAGGCCGTTCAAGAATAAGGGTTTATGGCTGTCAGGTGGCAGGTGAAATTACATCGTCATGATCATCAATGGCGGAAATGGATAGAATTGTTTAAGAAGGCGGTTTAATAAAAATTTGTTAAGGTTGGACTTAAAAACAACCATGTTATATTCAATTGGGAAGCAGCTCCGTGGTATTGTGTTCCACGGAAAAAATAAACTTTGTTCATAGAATTTTTAGTTTAGTTTTAGATAGAGAGGTCATAGGCTTCGAAATGCTGCAACTCATTTTGAAGTTTAAAAAAAATTATGTTCTGAATTTTAAAACTAGAATGCTGGTTTCAAGTTCTTTCAGTGTCGTTTCCGATTTTTTTTTTTTTTTTTTTTTTTTTTAGATCAAAGGGGGATAAGAGTTTATGAAATGGGAGTGATTGCTCGCCGAAATATGAAAAACACTATGGGAGTATGGGCAGTATGAAATGCCAACGAAAAAGTAAATGGTGGAGGAGGAAAGAAGAAGATAAAGTAAATGGTGGAGGAGGAAAGAAGAAGAAGAAGAAGAAGAAGAAGAAGAAGAAGAAGAAGAAGAAGAAATTGAATTAAGAAAGAAGAGAAGTTAAAATATGCAGATCTGGCTGAATATAAATGTGTTTGGTAACAGTGATTTATTATATTTTTACGATTTCTCTAAAGTTATATATGCAAGGTGTCTTCAAAAAGTTTGCAGACGTTTTTGCTGTGGCCATTTTTATTGACGATACACACATGAAACTCTCGTCCCCTTCGAAGTAATCTCCACCGGCTGCAATGCACTTGTTGTACCGTTCCAACAACATTTAGAAGGCCTAATGAATGTCCTCTTATGTGGGCGTGTCAAGCACACTCGTCACAGTCTCTTGCATCTCCTCAATTGTCTCATAACGACAGCACCTAATGTTTTCATTGGGCTTAAGGAATAAGCAAAAGTCGCAGGGAGCAAGGTCTGGACCATAGGGAGGGTAACGAACTGTCTTGATGCCTATCTTGGTCAAACAGTCTGTGACAAGGATGGAGTTGTAAACTACACCAATGGGACAAACTTTGCGCAAATCTTCTGCATCTTCAGTTCCTCACGGATAATTGTGTGTACAGTTCCCACACTGACATCAAACTGTGCACTTCCTGTCTCTATAGACACACGACGATTCTTATCCATAAAATTCTTTATTTAGTTGATGAACTCTGTTTTTCTGATTTCCTTACTGTTCCCACACCTCTTATCATCCTTCACACACCTTGCCTTCCTTGAATCTCTTATGCCACTCAGAAACTGATGCTCGATATACATATATATATATATATATATAAATGTATATATATATACATATATATAAACAATAAATGATCTAAAAATTTATAAGGCAAGTCTATAAAGATATTAAAAGCCCTACTTGTTTAAGAGGAGCAATTTATAAATTAAATCAAAATGATGAGGGGTAAAAGTTACTGGATTTTATTAAATCCGCAGGTCAATAAAGACGAAAATTAGAGGAAAAAGAAAAAGAATAAAGAAAAGAAGAAGAGAAAAATAAAAGAGAAAAGAAAAGAAAAAGGGAATGGAAAAGAAACAGAAAACCAGAAAAAGAAAAGGTAAAGAAAAAAACAAGATAAGAGAAAGAGAAAAAGAAAAAAGAAGAGAAGAAGAATAGATAAACAAAAAGGAAAAGAAAAGAGAAAAGAGAAAAAGGAAAATAACCTCTTAATATGTTTGTTCACATTTCATTTAAATTTATGTATGTTGGTACAATCCGCGAAACAGTTTGCTGGTAGTTTAACACAGTGCAGATGGGCGCGTTGGAGAATATCAGCAACAGTGAAGGATCGCTGACTTGCAATTAGATTAGCAGCAGCAACCGAAATGGATACATATGCAAATTAAGAAATGTGCGCGAGAATAAAATGGAAAAAAGGAGAGAAAAAGGACACTACGTGGTCGAAGAAAAAAAAAAACAAAGTCGGCGCCGAAGAAAACGAACGTGTAAAGTCGAAGGAGGGAAATGGCTACGGCCAGCGTGAGGTCGGAGAAGAGAAGTATAAATCGGGCAAGATGGACGATGACGAGAGACTTGTAAGTGGTGCCGAGGCGGGAGAGTAAATGTAGTAATAAATACTTTTGTTAAAAAAGGAAAAGATGTCGACCCGAATTTTTATTTATTTCTTTGCTTTGTTTGTAACTGCAACGTTAAAGTAGGTAATCCTAACATCAAATTGTCCGAGGAAAAAACTATTAAAGTAGAAGTTTTTCCGGCAACTGAGGACCAGTAAAAGGTTGGAATTTTACTACTTGTCGGGTTAGTTAGGAATATTTACATCAAGCACAATACCGGAAATTCAAAATTTAAAAGTGAAACGAACAAAGCATAGACCAATCTACAATGAGGAAAATAACATTTAATCGCGTTTGGTGTAAGTGTGTCAGGAAATGTAAATATAATTGTCAACAGACACATTGTTTTGTGTGTAAATAAAAATGACTTTTTTTTTTTTTGTCAATTAAGTTTTTTGGTTTATTATATCATTGTTTATCTATTAACTTTTGTTGTAAAAACTTGAATTTTGTCTGGAGAAAGCCTTGAAAAATTTGAAAAGTCATTGAAAAAGGACATTGAAAATCTGTACGAACCCTGTCTCTGCTCTATCGTTATTTTCATGGCAAGTGCTCGTCTGAGCTCCAATCTATTGCCTCCTTTGCAAAACTATTATGAAAAAAAGGCACGTCTAACTGAAAATATTATCAATAATTTCCCCTACTCTTTATCTGTGTCTAAGCCTAAACGTGGATTCCATGAACAAAGTTTCTTTCTTAGAACTGCCGGCCTGTCAAACTCTCTTCCGTGTCCCTGCTTTCCAACTAACTACAATGCAGTCATCTTCAAGTCCAATGTAAACAAATTCTTGATGAGCCGTCCCTCTTAAGTAATCCAATTTCCACTAATAACGATTACTACGATATTGACCCATTGACTACCGTACACTAATTAACCATTATCCTCGAGTGGCTTCCGGGCCTTGATAAGTGGTGACTCCTTTGTAAAAAAAAAAAAAAAAAAAAAAAAAAAGTGCACTGTAGCAATTTCGTGGAAGCATTTGCGAAATAATCACAGGGATGAGACAGGGGCTGTAGCTTGGTAGACAGTGTGAAATCTATTCGGTTAGAAACTTTTATTTGGATCCTTTTTTTATATAGAGAAATTAATGATGGGAGCATCATCCCAGGTGTTTTTTTTTTGTTTTTTTGTTTTTTTTTTTTTTTTTTGCTTATTTTTTTCGCGTTCACTCCTAACAGGTGACATCGTCACTTGGGCGTAAAGGGCTACTATTTGGGACCATGCCTAGGAAAGATTAACAAGATGTTGGTTTACATTACATTTAAACTTCTGCATATTAGTACAGTCAGGGAAGCAGGTAGCAAAAAGGGAATTCAAAAGTCTAGCTGTCCGAGGTAAGAAACTATTGGAGTCGAAAGCTTTCTGGTATCTAGGGATCTCAATAGTGAAGAGGTGTGATTTTGTTGCTAAACGGGTTTGTCAAGGATATGAACCTCAAGGGGGCACAAGTGCAACGAGTTCATCAGAGCACATTCCATTAAAAAAACTTGTAAAACAGACACAGAGATGCAACATTGTGGCGATGGGACAGGGGTTAGAGCTTAGTTGACAATGTGGGGCCTGTGGCAACAATGTCCCATACATGGGCGAACGGTGGCTTTGTAGAGATGGTGCCCATCGCATCTGTCAGCCAAAACAAATGCACAGACTGTGTATAAATCTGTATTACAATCGGACAAAATAAAACGTACTTTTTTCTAAAAAAAAATAAATAGTGTATATATTACTACTGTAGTGCCTTTAACGTACGTGTCACGCTTTCCACATTATAAATCATTCGATCGGGAGATTCTATTTATTAAAAACGAGGATAGAAGGTGAAAACATACTACGAACATTAAATTAGTATATAGATATTACGACCATTAAATTAGTATATAGATACGCTAATTTAATGTTTGTAGTATGTTATCACCTTCTCTCCTCCTTTTTCACCAATAGAATCTTCCGATCACCGAAGATGCAACGTAAAAAAAAATATGTCACTTTTGGGCCGTACGTGAAGCTAAAATATACCTTCTTGGTCTTCTGGCTAGGATTCAAGGGTAGCATCTTTTCTGTTAAAAGATGGTATAATGATATCGTTGGGTTTCCATTCACGCCGGGCGTCCATACAATGGGAATATGTCACAGACTCCTATAAGGATATTGATGATAAACCGTAATAACCAGATATATTCTGACACTACATTAACCAAATTACTTAGATAAATACTTTTATAGTTTTAAGAAAAGGGCTCCGATAGAATCGCGGGTCTTCATTCATTTTGAACGTTCCCAAGAATACCAAGGGGCAATATATTACATATGAAAGATGTCGCTGTGGAATTTCCACAGGTCCCACTAGTAATAATATTTTAAGAAGATTGTTACCAATGTATGATCCCCGGATGTTAAAGTGATGAGATAACCGAAGGGGCATTTAAATTGCAAACATTCTTTCGCATAAAGCAATAACTATAGACTTGTTGATAAATATAACCGGGATGGTATAATGTCTTTAATAATTTCGAGAATAAATCTCTTTTTCAAAAAAAAAAAATCAAAATTATGTCTAAAAATAGAACAATGATCATTGTCTTTTTCCCTTCTACTCTTGACCGTTATGACTAGGGCTAGGACAACAGCATATTCTTTTCATTGTTTTGACTCTCGAGTGTGCATCCGTTGACATCTTATACGCTTTTATATAGAGTGATGTGGTTCTCGATTGATTAACTGTCTAAATGTGTCGGATATATACTCGAGATTCAAAACTATGAAAATAATATTCTGTTGTCACAGCCCTAGTTATGGCATAGCATTAGGCTAAGTGGTTAACGATAGGGACTAAAAACCTGGTTATTCCAAGTTCGATACCAGTTCTTTCCACAGAAGTAGTTTCATGAAACTCACATCTGACTCTGTGTTGAATCTCGTGAAAAGAAGAAAAATAAAAATAATTATTATACAGTGGCTGAGTTGTTAACGGTGGGGACTGGCAACCTAGGCGTTCAAAGTTCGAATCCAGTATGTTCCACAGAAGAAAAGGAACAACGAATAATATAGTTTTGGGGGCACTTACTTAGAATTAAACCTAATTAAAATTTTAAAACCTTAAATTGCAGAAAAAAATTATGGGGTACGTACTAGTGATGGAACGATTCCGATATTTTCCCGATTCCGATTCTTTATAAATCTCTAAATATTTAAATATAAAGTTATTTTTTTCCGGATTACCATAAAAACAAATGTTAAATGTGCAGATATTTTTTCAAACGTAAAACGTATAGTGGTGTTGGGGGATCGATCTATGGATTTTAGCTGTACTGATTGTTTAAAATCAATAAATATTTATTATTTCATTACTACTACTAGCAGTGGAAAATGTTGTTTTAAACAAAATCAAATAAACAAGACAATTTAAAGAATCGTTTTTGGCATTGGAAAATTGACACAATTTTTTTCGATTCCGATATCGATTTCGATACCCAAAAAAAATTCGATTTTTCTGATTCCTGATTTCGATTCCGATTAATCGTCTCAACACTAGTACGGACCCGTCCTGGAACGAAGTGTCATATTCCAAAAATTAAGTAAATTGATCAAGTAGTTTATTTTGAGGATTTTTCTTTTTAGATGAAACCACTTTCTACGCTTTTTAGTAATTTTAATAGTAAATTGTATCCATTACAAGGCTGATTTTGATCTCAGTAGTTAAAATTGAGTTGTCTTCCATTATTTATAAAACATGGCGACTAATAATGTTTCGCTTTATCATAAAATTTGATTTTCTTTGTGAAAAATACTTGATAAATTTACGTGACTTTTGGAATATGACATCGAATACGTACACCATAAAGATGTTTGTGTATTTTTGTTTTGAAAATAAGTTCGATTCTAAGTTCACACCATATTCTTTATAATTTTACTGCAATCTAGAAATTGCACTAATCATAAATACATAGGAAAAAACTATTTCTATTTCACACAGACTTCATGAACATCCTATCTAATATATAGATACTTCCTGACTTAGTGCTGGTGAGAGATGCTGGCAGCTGGCCACCACCACCGAGAGACGGCCGTGGGCTGGGACGCTAGCAGAATGGAATAAATAAAAACGCGTGTACTACTGCTTTTACGAGCAGGCGTGTCTCTCGGTGCGACCATTGTCAACTAGTGCGGAATGAGAAGGACCAACAACAGTTACTGCGGGATATATATATGCAAATGCATACATACATACATACATACATACATATGTGTGTGTATTTGTGTGTGTTTGTGTGTGTGCATATCATACAGAAGGGTTGAAATCATTCGTAAGAGGTACACATATACTCAGGCGCACGTATCCATCTATAAATATGTGTTTATATGGATGCATATATATATATATATATATGTGTGTGTGTGTGTGTGTGTGTGTGTTGTGTGTGTGTGTGTGTATATATGTATGTGTATA
>NC_136525.1:56613498-56623498 GCF_053919585.1 Euprymna scolopes | reverse complement strand
TCATATTTGGTAATATCTAGATACAAATCTAAGACAGGTAAATCCGATGAGGTAAATTGAAATTCAAGGTAGAGGAAATACAAAAAAAAAAGATTGAAGAACAATTAATAGATAGAAATATATTCTAATGAAAATATATTCCTTAAAAAAAAAAACATTGAAAAAAGATAATCAAAAAGCAGATTTCTCAGTTCTAATCAAAAACACATTCTTTTCGTAAATGAACTGAAGATGAAAGTTTTATATTAAAGTTTTTCTTCATATTTGGATAATTAATCTTTTTCAATCTTTTTATCTGGGAAGGAGCTGCTAAAAACAGCCTATCCTGCCTTGACAGAGTACAAAATAGACTTTGTGGCTTAGTGGGAGATGCCCTTTTCTCTACCCTGCAACCTCTCTCCCACAGAAGAGACGTCGCGAGCCTATCCTTGTTTTATTGTTATTTCCATGGCAGGTGCTCGTCTGAGCTCCAATCTCTGGTCCTCCCTCGCAGATCTTTCACGAAAAACACCCGTCTAGCTGAAACCACTGTCAAAAATTTCCCCCACTCTTTATCTGTGCCTAAATCAAAACGTGGATTCCATGAACAAAGCTTCCTTCTTAGAACTGCACACCTGTGGAACTCTGTTCCGTCTGTCTGCTTCCCACTTGACTACAACTTGAATGTCTTTAAGTCCAACGTTAACAAATTGCTAATGAACCGCCCTCTTAAGTAAACAGTTCATTAAATCTCCACACTAACGTACTGTACTTGCAATAACCCTTATCCCTGAGTGGCTACTGGGCCTTGATAAGTGATCACCGTGTAAAAAAAAAACTGGTTTAGATTGTTTATAGAAATATTAAATATTTTATATTTATCTTTTATTTTAAGTTTATTATCCTTCTAAACTTATAACTCTTTTATGCATTTATAGAAGCTTAATAGAAAAATGTAAACGTAAGCTTCAGTTTAATATAAGTCTTAATGTTAATATTTGTTTCAACCAAATAAAAATGCTTGAGACGACAGTACGAAGTAAAGCTTAATACCATAAGCATAAATAAAAGCTGTAAACCGGAAATTTACATGTAAAGATTTATTTTGCGACAAAATATTTCCAATAAAGAAATGTAATAAATTTCCTTTCTCTATTGGAGGTATTCTGACGAAAAATAAATCTTTATATATATATATATATATATATATATATATATAATAAATTCCACAGCTAAACAATGTCGCAGCTCACAAGAGCCATGACAGTCAACAAACCGGAAGTCCAAGACTCGAGTTTCGCCCTCATTTGGGCTCATCAGTTAGACACGTCCGAACTCAGGATTCGAAACCCAAGCCTCTTGCATGCGAGGCAAGCACTCTACCAACTGAACAAACGCCCCGCACACAAGAATTTCTATTAACCAACACAGATCAAGCAAATCGCGCCGAAATCCGACTGTGAAATGAACCTACTTCGTCTCGACAAGGCACGCAGCCATACAACTAGTCAATAACCCTTGCCTTGGACTTTCGGTTCGTTGACTGTCATGGCTCTTATGAGCTGCGACGTTGTTTGGCTGTGGAATTTATTATATACAATCTCTCACATTCTGAAAATCATATTTCAGTTTATATATATATATATATATATATATATATATATATATATATATATATATATATATATATGAATAAAAAAGAATACGAAAAGTATAAAAGCTTATAACTTTTCTATATTCGTTTTCAATTGGTGACGTGCAGGAATACAAAATAATATTGTGAAAAAAAATTAAAAAACTTTTTTATAAGTACATTTTTTCAACCGATCCTTCAGTCTCATATATATATATATATATATATATATATATATATATATATATATATATATATATATATATATATATATATATATATATAAGTGAAAGTGTCTGTGTGTGTATCTGTATGTCTGTGTTTGTCTGGGTACATTTCCCTACCAAATAACACTATCAATTTTCGGTCTACAGACTCGAGATTTGACATGAGGTGTACTGAGATTTGGGAAAATCTTTTTAATCGGTTTTCGGCCCGGAAATTTGGCTGGCAAAAGGTTTAAAGTTCAACAATGTTAGCTTTGAAAACTCTACCAAACTCCTCCGCTAATTTTGGGTCTAAACATTTGAAATTTTAAATGCAGGTTACTTGGACATGGATACATTCATAACTTGATTTGAGCCCCAAAAATAAATCGGCAGGGGTCAAAATTGGGGTCAAAGTTTTTACAAAATTGACATGTGCGGTCTTTACCAAATTGCGCAGCCAATTTCTAGTTTAAACATTTGAAATTTTACATAAAGGGTATTCAGAGATAGGGTAAGCTTTTTAATCGGTTTGGGTTGAAAATTTGAGCTGCTAAGGGGTCAAAGTTCAAAAGATTTTGCCTTTGCGGTGTCTAGCAAACTAATCAGCCAATTTTGGGTCTAAACATTTAAAATTTATACATAACGGGTATTCAGACATGCAGCAAGCATTTTTATCAGTTTTGGGGCGAAAATCTGGCTGCCAAAAGGTCAAAGTTAAAAGAGTTGACCTTTGCAGATTCTACCAAATTCCTCCGCCAATTTTGGGTCTAAAGACTTGAAATTTTAGATGTAGGTAACTTGAGCATGGGTAAAACTTTGCATTTTGATTTCAGATCAAAATAATAAATGTTAAGGGATCAAAATTTGGGTCAAAGTTAAAAGAAATTGAGTTCAGCGGTTTCTACGATATTGCTCAGACATATTTTGGCCTAAATATTTGAAATCTTACATAAAGTTTGTTCACATGTAGGGCAAGTTCTGAACAGTACATAGGGCCTGAGCAAAGCCGGGCTGAACTGCTATTATATATATATATATATATAATTTAGTAGGGGTACAAAACTTTATTAAGGCAATCATGAAGGGAAGACATTCCTTCGGAATTCATTTTATATTAAAAAAAAAAAAGACCGAGGAGAAAAGGAAAACGAATAGCGACTAAAAAATAAAAGTAGGGAAATAGAAAAATAAAAATCAAAACGAGTCAATTGACATGTTTCGCCCTCACTCATCAAAATTGGAATCGGGGGATTTATTTTTTAGTAATTTGTTTTCCTTAATGATAAAATCTAAAAAAAAAAAAAAAAAAAGAGACGGGAGCAAGAGCAATCGTATGGGGATGAATTTTAGAGGCTGATCACGCTCAAACCCAACAAACAGTCCTTTTGCTTAGAAAGGGAAGGCTTCCTAAGGCGAACGTGAATAGTCTCCAAGACTTTTAGATGATATACTGAGTGAGCTCGACTCAATACGGAGAAAGAGTTGATGCTGAAGTTCGTTGCACAATCTTGGTATTTAATAAAGTGTTCCGTTATAGCGGATCCATATGTGTTGTTTACAGCGTCGGTAGGTAGGAATGTTCCATTCCTGATTTTGCTTGGTACCTGTTGCTGTATGCGACTTACCAATTTTAAAGACATCGACCTACATAGTCGGCACCGCAACCACATTTAAATGAATAAATGACATTACTAATATGATGAGGGGGTAGAACATCTTTTTTATTGGAAGCCATTAATGGTTTTGTATTATACACAACACGAACATTTTGATGCAAAATAACATCCTTCAACAGTTGAACTAATTTGTTTGGTGAATTTTTCACTTACTTTCTCCAACCACGGCAATCGAATATAATCCGGGCATTTATCCACCATATTGGGTTTTGTTCGAAAAAAATCTGCTCTTTTCTTTTTAATGGTGGTTTCAATTACATCTAAAGGATACCCATTATTGGAAAAAACATCTGTAATTGTATTTAATTCCTCATTCAATTTTTCTGGCGATGTGTGAATGTCCAAATTAAATTATATTTGCGCTTGTTAGGGCAGAATGAATCCCAGCGTGTATACAGCCCAGTGAATCTTAGTTTGTGATAAATCGATGTAGCTAGATGGAGTTTTCGTTACCAAAAAATCGAGAAACGCCAGGGCGGAATTATCTTCACTTTCATACGTATACTTTAACGCCGGATGCATACTGTTTAGTAACGAGAAAAATTCGTTTGCCTCCGAATTACTATCAAATAGGCAAAACGTGTCGTCTACATATCTAAACTAGACCAATGGTTTTATGGGTCCGGACATTAATTTTTCCTCGTGGAATCTTACAAAAATGTTGGCCAATGTGGATCCCAACACGGAGCCCATCGACACACCATCAATTTGCCTGTACATTGCATCATTAAAGCTAAATTCAACGGATGTAACGACAAATTTAATTAGTTCAACAAATACGTGTTCATGAACGGAAGGTGTTGGACTTTGGCTGCGATATAAAAAGTCAGCACAAATATCTATCGTTTCTAAAACTGAGACGCAAGTAAATAAATTGCTGATATCATACGAACACAAATTTATTTGTACTCGTTGATTTTTGCATGTAGTCAGCGAAATGAAATGAATCTTTCAGACAGTATTTACTATAATAATTTGATACTGGCTGAAGAATATTGAAGATCCATTTTGCAACCTTCTGTTGTGAGGACCCTACCATAGATAGAATGGGTCTTAAGGGAATATCCGCTTTGTGTGTTTTAGGTAGGCCATATAATCTTGTACGGATAGAGCCCGAGTGTCTAATCTCACTAGCTACCTCAGAAGAAAGTAAACCACTTTTTACCCATTTAACTAATTTTTTCTGGAATTTACATTCCAGAGTACTCGTGGAATCATGGGTGTCAACAGGGCCTAATTTAAAACAAAAGTGTCACTATCGTTTAATATAAGTGACATTTTGTTGACGTATTCATCATGATTCATTATGACTACCCCAGACCCTTTATCGGGTCTAGTTATCTAGAGGGGTCTATTTTTACGTAGAGTTTTAATGACGTGAAGGTGTTTATTACGCCATTTAAACTCTGAATGGAATACTGGTGTACTAGCGTAACTGTGGGCAAGGTTGTTTAAACTTGCTTTTAAGTCCCTTAATTTATTCACGGAAACCGGTTGAAGTTTAGCTATCTGAGAGCCTAAAACTTCAAACTCAGAGAATATTTCTTCTGGTTTTGTATTACTTGGTGGAATGCAAAATTCCAACCCATGATCGAGTACAAGAAGTTCAACTGGGGACAGTTTCCAAGAAGATAGATTTAACACGTTACCGCCTACATTTGCGTAAAGCAACCATATTTCTTCTTTATTAGATGTTTTAATCTATTATCAAAAGTTGTAATTTTTTACAGCTTCATTTTTTGGTAATAATAAGATATATATATATATATATATATATATATATATATATATATATATATATATATATATATATATATATATATATATATATATAGTAATTTATAAAATATATATGGCGATTAAGCTACACTGAATATTCTGCGTTTCATCCAACTATAGGATTCGTCAGGCTTATGCAGTTTACGCATAAATCTATACTTTCGTATATTAAATTTATGTGAATAAATGAAGTAGTAATCTTCAAAGGCTGCAAATTGTCATGTAGTTTCATCCCATAGAAGCAAAGATATGATCATTTCAATATTCAATTCCATGGCTACGAGTATATATATATATATATATATATATATATATATATATATATATATATATATATATATACATGCATATGCATACATACATATATATATACATATATATATACATGATGATTGCAGCGTCTTGTCAGACTAGTGCCACTCCCTCAGACATTTAAAATCCATGAGGGAGTATCTATCCCTCAGACATTTAAAATCCTGAGGGAGTATCTATCCAAATATGATGTTACAGAGTCTTAGCTTTGTACGACAGCTAAGTCTCTCTCTCGGTTCAAAATGTTGAGATCCAGCAAGCAAGCAAGAGCAAGATAGCCAGCAACAAAGTAAACTGCAGACCAGCTTAATGCGGGTAATGGTCTTCCGCTTTATGGTTTTTTAAATCAGAGATTTGCTTCTCCACCCCAATACACATATACACACACACAAATATGTTATATATACATACATATATATACATATATATACACACACACACACACATATATATATATATATACACACATATATATATATATATATACACACGCACACATAAACACACACACACACACACACATATATATATATACATATATATATATACATATATATATATATATATATACCACTCTTTTGGCAATTTTATAAGTTCCAAATCTCAGTGATTTCAGAATTAAACAAATGAAGGCTCGTTAGAAAGGTAATGACTTGAATTGCATAGTTGGTTATGTGGCATTTGAGGTTAGTGTCGTAAATTAAATAGATAATTCATAATCCATAGCCTATTTTTGCCACATTTTTACGGTCAGAAAGTGTTTCAATCATAGTCATTTCTTTTCCTAGTTTTGCATATGAATTACAAAATATCTGATATTTTCCCAACCCCTCTGGTCTTGATGAAGGGGGGGGGCTAAAACTTGCTTCTATGGTTTCAAATGATTTGAAATAACAGCAAGGGAAGACTTGATTCCAAATATTTCTCATATGTTATATCTTCCCTCTTTGGTTTTCATACATAAAGTAAATTTCACAGTGTATAAGGATTATTTGATACTGGAGACATTAATAATCGTACGTTATTTCAGATCATTTGAAATCATAGCAGCAATTTTAGTCTCCACGTCATCAATGCCAGAGTTTTTGAATATATATATATATATATATATATATAGAGAGAGAGAGAGAGAGAGAGAGAGAGAGAGAGAGAGAGAGAAAGAGAGAGAGGGAGACTAATGGCTATTACGTTACGCATGCATATTCGTAATGCCGTCGTTCGACCATCACCTAACAAATTCCATTTCTTTAATATTCACACTTTTGCACCGATTTTCCCTGGCTAATACCCAAATATAAATTTTCGGATTGGGATCGAATACTCTATATATTAAATTTCATATTTGTAGACCAAAAACTGGCAGAGGAGTATAGTAGGCAAAATTTTTTAAGCAAATAAATATACGCATCCATAAATCTATATAGAAAGAGGTTTGTGTTTACTATCACCTTTTACGCAAATATTACGCAGGTATAAATCATGTAGAATATCTGCATGAATATAATTACACGTAATAGTTAACTAAAGATGATCACCCCATAAGAAACCCGGAAAAACTAATAGGGAATTAATTAAAATGAATGTTTAAAAGAATATGCAAATTAGCTAGATATTTTGAAGGTGAATGCAATTTCACAACCCATATATAGTAAAGTTGTATTTTCATTTTAAATAAACAGAAAAAAAGTTCGCCTTTTTTCTTCTTGGTCAAAGTGTAGCATCTGTTCTGGCAGATACTGCAATCAAAGACCGTATGTGGGGACAACCCCACATATAAGATCATTGCTCTTGTAGCAATCAGTTATTGGTTAATGTAACGAAAACCCTTCATACCAATTGTCACCATCCAGTTCCTCCTACTCCCCGGAAGCTGGTCCCCCTTTCCCCCTCTCCACATTAAAAAACGGCCTTGTGCCTAATTTGCTCAGTGGGAAAGTAAATAAATAACTAAATAAATAGAAAAAGGTCTTTTTTCTTTCTGGGACTTCGGACCAGGATCAGGGTGTGGTGTCTGTTCTGGTGCTGCACTTGGGATAGTTTGTTCTTGGTCCATGGAGGAGGGACTCTCTATACTGAGAATTATCATTTTTTGTCCCTACCAGAGGTCTCCTTTGGCCTTTCTTTTGGGGAGCTGGTTTTTCCCCCACATTAAAAACGATCTGGTGTCACATTTTGTTTTCGTGGGGAAGTAAAAAAAGTACCAATAGAAAAAGGGTTTTTAATATGAATATCAATACGCAGAAAAAAAAAAACCTCGAAGAAGTATAGATATTATATCCTCTCGTGTCATATATTATCTTTACTCCTACAAATCTGGTTTTCTTTTGTGTGTATCGATATTCATATTTAAAACCCTCTTTTCTATTTATTTAAAAGGAAAATACAATTTTCTTATATCTTGGTTGTGGAATTGCATTCACTAGCAAACGATCAAGCTAATTTGTATATTCTTTTAAACATTCATTTTAATTGATTCCCTATTAGTTGCTTCGGTTTTTTAATGGGATAATCATCTTTAGTTAACTATTACCTGTAATTATATTCATGCAGATATTCTACATGATTTATACTTGCATAATATTTGCGAAAACATTTATAGTAAACACAAAATTGTTTCCATATATATTTATATGCGTATATATTTTTGTTAAACAAATCTACCTATCTATCTATTATCTTTATGTCTATAAATGTGAAAGTGTGTGTGTGTGTGTGTGTGTGTGTGTACATTTCCATACGTAATAACTCTGTCAATTTTAAGTCTACAGACTCGAAATTTGATATACAGGTACTGAGATTTGGGAAAATCGATGTGACCGGATTTCGGCCAGAAATTTAGCGAGTAAGGGGTCAAAGTTTAACGATTTGACTTTTGAGAACTCTACCAAACTCCTCCGACAATTTTTGGTCTAAACACTTGAAATTTTAGATATAGATTCCTTGGACATGGATCTAACTTAATAAGTTTATTTGAGCCCAAAACAATAAATGTTAAGGGGTCATGATAGGGGTCAAATTAAAAAAATTTACCTTTTTTTGTTTTTTGTTTTGTTTTGTTTTTTGCTCAGCATACACCTCCAAACACCCGGGCAACGCCGGGCACCATGCTAGTATAATACAATAATGAATGCGAAAGTTTATAAATACTGTTAAAACAGTCGTGCGAGCCATATAAGTTCTTGCCTGTACTACGACGCACACACGGTAACAACACACTGGGTGACTGAGTTTCACCGAGATTCACATTTTACTCGGCGTATCGTATTCACAATATTTGCCCAACAGTAATCGCAAATTCAAACAGCTTTTGCTTTTTCGTTTTGGTTCTTTGTCTTTGCAAGGGTTTTTAAATACGGAAAGGTGTACAAATATGCAAGCACTGGCGGTTACTGTCGGTTTCGTGAAGTGCGGTCAACCGGTGCGAATATGAATGATGTAGGAATTTCTTTCCCTCTTCTTCCCAATCGAAATTCTTGGTTCGCTAGCGTCTGTCTGACGCGCGTTCCTAAGTAACCGCTGCTTAGTATTATGATAGCACACCGAGATTTGGGGAGAACATAGTTGGTCGACGGCTACGTGTAATGATTACCTCAACAGTCAACTCCCTACTTCTTCCTATGTGTGTGTGTGTGTGTGTGTGTGTGTGTGTGTGTATGTGTGTGTGTGTGTGTGTGTGTGTGTGTGTGTGTGTGTGTTTATGTATTTGGATATGCATGGATATATATATATATATATATATATATATATATATATATATATATATATGGTTGTTGTTGTGTGTATGTGTATGTCCTTTTATGTATGTGAATATGGATGGATATATATTGTTGTGTGTGTGTCAATATATATTACTGTGTTGCGACTGTTGCGTGTGGATATATATATGATTGTGTAGTGTGTGTGTATGTATGTGCGTTTATGTATGCGAATATGTATGGATTGATATTGTTTGGGGTGTGTGTCGATATATGTTACTGTTCTGTGTGTGGATATGTATCCATGTGTCGTTTGTGTGTGGATATATGTGAACACATATTCATGCGCGTGTGTGCCTATGTGTGTGCATATATGTAGTGTGTGTGTGTGTGTGTGTGTGTGAATTGGACGAAAGAAAATTAATGTATATATGTATATAATTTATTCCACAGAAGAAAACGGTCCTCAAATCTCAAGGTTTTAGCACAGGTTTCTTCTGTGAAATAACCATTTTTTTAAGTCGCCGGATGAGGATTTGTAGTTTTAACCGACCATCTGTCCGAAACATTAACATGTTGAGTGTCGCGACCTTGTAAATTTGTTTATATTAATAAAAATACGTCTTCCTTTTCCTTTATTGAGCACTTTTAATAACCTTGTTAATTTCATGTGTTTTCACACTTCATTACTTATAACTTGGTGTGTATGTCTTTGGG
>NC_136525.1:56575998-56600998 GCF_053919585.1 Euprymna scolopes | reverse complement strand
ATATATATATATATATATATATATATATATATATATATATATATATATATATATATATATATATATATATATATATATATATATATATATAAATTGAATATTGAAATGCTCATATTTTTGGTTCTATGGCACGAAACTACTTGAAAATTTGCAGACTTTTGAAGATTATAATACTAGGCTCTGGTTAAAATTTTATGACAATTGTAAAAAAGAACTTATACTTTCAAACCAGTAAAATATGTCAAAGTTCGCATAGATTTGTATATATAGTGTCCTGCATGCCAGCTTCAGCTTATATATATATATATATATATATATATATATATATATATATATATATATATATATATATATATATATATACTAACAGGGAGACCTGCCGTTGCCCAGGATTGAATGAGGATCAATGCATGTTCCACACTTCCAGCACTCATAGCACCATTGAAATCAATCGAGTAAATGAGCCATTTTTCAATAAAATCAATTGATTGCCTGCTCTAGTCGGTTACCCACCACGATGCACCGAGAGTAAGTTTCAAATGCCTCCTCGGAGTGATTAAGTCCACAAAATGTTGTAACCTTCATTGCACTATAGAGAACCTACGGTTAATTTTATGAAATTATTTTTATAAAATGGCGTGCATTAAAGTTTTACATACAAAAATTAAGTACCATGATTCAATGAGGCTCTAAACAAAAACATTGATTTCGAACGTGTCCCTGCCGTATCAAAGGACCTACTGTTGATTTTACACGCTACTTGTGCGGTGATAAAACTTCTAAAATGCACTTGTGATGCTGGGCTGAATCAGAGTGTTAACTTTAGTCAAATTCGGGGGTATTCCTTCCTTAATCGATTTTCTTTTTCGATTATCGATTTTTTATACTGGTCGGACGCATTTCGATACAAAACCTATCTAAGAACTTACCCAAACACATTAAGTACATTTGTGTGACATTCAAAAAAAAAAGATCGGTCCAGTCGTTTCCGAGATTATAGGGAACGAACTAACATATACGCACACAGACAAAGTGCGCGTATATATATATATATATATATATATATATATATATATATATATATATATATATATATATATATATATAATTTGAGATTGCTATTTTCCAGCGGTAAGGTAACCAGTGAAATATAATTAGGTTAATACAAGAGTGTTCAATACCGAAGTAAAGCAAGGTATACTTTCAATTTGTTTTTACATAAGCAGTAATGTGTTGCTACACAGTCATGAGCATGTTTCGGTCTGTTAGTATGGGGTAACTATATACTTCTTCAGGCAACTACGCTTAATATTAAAAGGGAAATTATTAACCTGATTACTGATTTTGCTTTCAATAAAAGCGTAGTTGCCTGAAGAGGTCTATAGTTACTCCATACTAAAAGATCGAAACATGCTAATGGCTGTGTAGCAACACATTACTCCTTATGTAAAAACAAATTGAAAGAATGTATAAATAACTCAGAACTATATATATAATATATAACTCAGAAACTTGATTTTTGTAATTAATTTAAACCCATAAGAACTTAAATTTTTGCTTTTTGCCAGTCATGGCAATATTTATCTCCTCCAAATTTGAAAAGGCCTGGAACCTTTTTAATTTTCATATTTCAATTTTTCTTACCTCATGAAATGAAATATGATTGAAACGGTCTGCGTATCGTAGCAAGATATGACTGTATTTACATGAAGAATTTAAAAAAATAAAATTTGTTTTCTTTCACTGAGCACTATCAACGACCCTTGTGCAAATTCAATTATTCTTAAATTTTGGATATCTTTCTACATTATATATATATATATATATATATATATATATATATATATATGTATATATATATATATATCTTCCTACATTATATATATATATATAGAGAGAGAGAGAGAGAAAGATATATATATATATATTTATATATAAATGTATGTGTGTGTGTGTGTGTGTGTGTGTGTGTGTGTGTGTGTGTGTGTGTGTGTGTGTGTGTGTGTGTGTGTGTGTGTGTGTGTGTGTAAAGAATGAAAATTCAAAGTTTAATAACATTTTGTTACATAATCAAATTAATGAGGATTTTGTTACATAATCAAATTAATGAGGATTAAAAAAATGAAACATTTTAGCCTATGGCATTTCGAGTTGCCGGATGCTTTTACGGACTTTATATCTGTAAAGTTTGGACGATTCTTTGTTTTATTGTTATTATCGTTTCCTGATAGATTCTTTGAATAAAGATTATATTTTACTTTATCGAAATACACACATACACACACACACACACACACACACACAGATATATGTATGTATATTTCATTTACACACATGAATTGATATAAGAAGATATAATTATATGCGAGAATTTTCAGTATTTACTTCAACAGTGCTCAATACATAGGTAGTAAATTATGAAAATATATTTGGCAATTTAAGCTACACAATATTCCGCGTGTAATCCCCGTGAGAATTCGTCATAAGTCTGACGAATTCTCACGAAGATGAAACGTGGAACATTCTGTGCAGCTTAAATTGACATATATATTTTCATACATTACTTCAGCTCCACTGAATATTCCGCGTTTCATCCACTCTAGGATTCTTCAGGCTTAGAGTGGACGAAACGCGGAATATTCAGTGTAACTTAATCGCCATATATATTTTATAACTTACTAAATAGCTCTGCCTACGTATTGAGCACTTTTGAAGTAAATACTTAAATTTTACGCATAAATTCATGCTTTCATATATTAATTTATGTGAGTAAATGAAGTATATATATATATATATATATATATATATATATATATATATATAATAGTTATATATATATATATAAAGTGTGTGTGTGTGTGTGTGTGTGTGTGTGTGTGTGTGTGTGTGTGTGTGTGTGTGTGTGTGTGTGTGTGTGTGTGTGTGTGTGTGTGTGTGTGTGTGTGTGTGTGTTAACTATCTAGTTGGGTGTGTCCCAAGGCGATCCTTACTTCTCGGTGTGTCTCCATGCCTCTGTGTGCTCACAGCCATAGCAATAACCCAACCCGTCCCCAACACCCCAATCCACTAAACTGACACATAAACTCGTACCTCCAGAAAAAAAAAACCCACACAATCTACCCAGATGATCAATCTACCACCCCTCGGAGTCGGCCGAGTTTATCTTGGCCTCAATTTCTTCTGGCGAGATTGGGTGGATGTGGAGGGTCGCGTGTCAGTGCGTACACCCGAGAAAACCAACTCACGAACTGACGGCCCAAACGTTTGTTCGACTATGACTTATCTCGGATATGCTATTCCTACGCCCGCGATCTTTGACCCCCCCCCCCCACTACCTAATTCGGCATTCTTAAATTACCCCCACTCGATGAAAATATTTGCGTTTTATTTTTATGTTTTATTTTTTACTTATTTATTAAACTTAAATACATAAATACCTGTTACGGGATCTCAGTAAAAGTACAGTATCTTATCCTGCCTTGACAGAGTTCAAAACAGACTTCGTAATCTAGTAGGCGTTGCCCTTTTCTCTTCTCTGCAACTTCTTTTCCCGAGACGTTGCGAGCCTGACTCTGTTCTATCGTTATTTACGAAGCATGTGTTCGACTGAGCTCCAATCTATGGTCCCTTCTCGCTAATCTTTTACAATCTTGACAGGGTTCAAAAGAGAGTCGCAAATCTGATAGGCCCTAAACTGACATCTAAACTTCAGCCTCTGTCCCATCGTCGAAACGTTGCATCCCTCTGCCTGTTCTACAAGTATTATAATGGTGAATGCTCTGAAGAACTGCAAGCACTTGTGCCCCCACGACGTGAACACCCTCGACAGACCCGACAAGCTGCAAAATCCCACCCCCACACTGTAGAGATCCCTAGATGTAAAAGATCTTTCTACTCCAGTAGTTTCTTCCCCAGAACAGCTAGACTTTGGAATTCCATTCCAGGTCACTGCTTCCCCAACTGTACTGACATGCATAAGTTCAAGTGCAACGTGAACCAACATCTCGCTGCCCTAATCCCTACATAGTACCCCAGTAGATGTTTCCCCTGATAGTAGCCCCCTACACCAAAGTGGCAATGTGCCTTGTTTGGGGTGAAAATTTAAAAAAAAAAAAAAAAAAAAAAAAAAAAAAACACTCGTCTCGCCCAATTCACTATCAATAAATTCGCCCACGTTTTATCGGTGCCCAAACATTAAACATTGATTCCATGAACAAAGCTTCTCTCTAGAACTGCCCGTCTGTAGAACTCTGTTCCGCTGGTCTACTTTCTAGCTGACTACTATATCGTTGTCTTCAAGTCTAACGTAAACAAGTTATTATTCAACCGTCCTCGTAAATAATCTAATTATACCAAATTTCCACTACAAATGACTATCACGCAATTGTCCTAATGATTACAATACATACATTAACCCTTATCTTTGAGTAGCCTCTGTGCCTTGATGTGTAGTAACTCCTTTAAAAAAAAATAAAAAATAAAATAAAAATAAATTAATAACACTCGATAATTAACGAAGGAAGAGGTAATACCTGGCTCCCAAGGACGAAATAAAACCGTACTTCAACTCTGGCATTAGGAACGTTGGATTTGTGCACATAGATTCGAAAAAGTTGTCAAAAAACAAATATATAATAAACTAGCGGGGGTACCCGGCGTTGCCCGAGTGTTTGTTTCCGGGACGGGGGGGAGTTTTAAAAAATGTTATGGTAGGTAAGTAGGAAGGATCAAACCCGGAGTCATGAGTAAAAGTAGGAAAATAAAGTGTGAAAAAAAAAAAAAAAAAAACATCTGCAACGTTAACAGTTCGGCCACCAAGAAAAGTCCATTCCAGTTGTCTAGGAAAAAAAAAAAAAACGACTACGGTAGGCCGGCGCGAACGTGAAAATATAATGTGAATTGTCCAGCACGCTAACCACTACGCCACAGAGCACTGGGCACTGCAGCTTAGTTTAGTTATTTTAAATAACTTCACATGAAAGAACTACGAAGCCAAACCGGTGTTCTCTTCTCAACTGTTCCTTGTGAACGATCCCCAAACGGTGTTAAGTGGTGGCAGGGGGAGGAGGAATTTATTAGAGAGAAAATATTTTACCACTTCCATTGATCTTAACCGATTTTGGCCGTGACTTCTCAGCAGAAAAAGTATAGAAATCTAAGATTATCGAGGAATTTGAGAAATAATAAGCCTATAACACACCTCAGATATTGTTCTGCCGTTTGTGCATATTATATTTGCATGAAATATCTTGATTTTTAATCCTATTAAGGTCAAAATCCCACGGGAAAAAATGAGTTCATTTTATTTATATAGATATAATAAACTAGCGGAGGTACCCGGCGTTGCCCGAGTGTTTGTTTCCGGGACGGGGGGGAGTTTTAAAAAATGTTATGGTAGGTAAGTAGGAAGGATCAAACCCGGAGTCATGAGTAAAAGTAGGAAAATAAAGTGTGAAAAAAAAAAAAAAAAAACATCTGCAACGTTAACAGTTCGGCCACCAAGAAAAGTCCATTCCAGTTGTCTAGGAAAAAAAAAAAAAACGACTACGGTAGGCCGGCGCGAACGTGAAAATATAATGTGAATTGTCCAGCACGCTAACCACTACGCCACAGAGCACTGGGCACTGCAGCTTAGTTTAGTTATTTTAAATAACTTCACATGAAAGAACTACGAAGCCAAACCGGTGTTCTCTTCTCAACTGTTCCTTGTGAACGATCCCCAAACGGTGTTAAGTGGTGGCAGGGGGAGGAGGAATTTATTAGAGAGAAAATATTTTACCACTTCCATTGATCTTAACCGATTTTGGCCGTGACTTCTCAGCAGAAAAAGTATAGAAATCTAAGATTATCGAGGAATTTGAGAAATAATAAGCCTATAACACACCTCAGATATTGTTCTGCCGTTTGTGCATATTATATTTGCATGAAATATCTTGATTTTTAATCCTATTAAGGTCAAAATCCCACGGGAAAAAATGAGTTCATTTTATTTATATAGATAATAAACTAGCGGAGGTACCCGGCGTTGCCCGAGTGTTTGTTTCCGGGACGGGGGGGAGTTTTAAAAAATGTTATGGTAGGTAAGTAGGAAGGATCAAACCCGGAGTCATGAGTAAAAGTAGGAAAATAAAGTGTGAAAAAAAAAAAAAAAAAACATCTGCAACGTTAACAGTTCGGCCACCAAGAAAAGTCCATTCCAGTTGTCTAGGAAAAAAAAAAAAAACGACTACGGTAGGCCGGCGCGAACGTGAAAATATAATGTGAATTGTCCAGCACGCTAACCACTACGCCACAGAGCACTGGGCACTGCAGCTTAGTTTAGTTATTTTAAATAACTTCACATGAAAGAACTACGAAGCCAAACCGGTGTTCTCTTCTCAACTGTTCCTTGTGAACGATCCCCAAACGGTGTTAAGTGGTGGCAGGGGGAGGAGGAATTTATTAGAGAGAAAATATTTTACCACTTCCATTGATCTTAACCGATTTTGGCCGTGACTTCTCAGCAGAAAAAGTATAGAAATCTAAGATTATCGAGGAATTTGAGAAATAATAAGCCTATAACACACCTCAGATATTGTTCTGCCGTTTGTGCATATTATATTTGCATGAAATATCTTGATTTTTAATCCTATTAAGGTCAAAATCCCACGGGAAAAAATGAGTTCATTTTATTTATATAGATAGATAGAAGATAGATAGATAGATAGAAGAAGATGATAGAAAGAAAGAATAGAAGAAGAAGAAAAGAAGATAGAATAGAATAGAAGATAGATAGAAGATAGAAAGATAGAATAGAAGAAAGAATATAAGATAGAAGAGATAGAAGAGAAGAAGAAGAAGATAGATAGAAGAAGATAGATGTTATCAAAGGCAAGATAAGTTACTTTTATGCTAAACTGGATATGTTTTAGTGTTTTTATTCAATGTAATATGTTTATTCAGCTCGAAAAACGTGCGGTGTTTACCGATGTATTGGAAAATTTTAAATGGCGCCCGCATCTCTCTTTGACACAGTAAGTTTTGGAAAAGGAGTTAAAAATAAAAGAATATGCAAAATACTGCTAAAAACCCACCGAATATATGTCATCCTATGTCACGGTAACATATATTGAGCGAGTTTTTAACTGTATTGTGTCTAATTTTTTTATTTATAACTCCCTTTCCCAAACTTACCGTGTCAAAGAGAGATTCGGGCGCCATTTTAAATTTTCCAATACATCGGTAAACACTGCATGTTTTTCAAGCTGAATAAACATGTTAAATTCAATTTAAAAAAAAACACTAAAAACATATCCAGTTAAGTAGAAAAGTAACTTATCTTGCTTTTGATAACATTTATTTGTTATATATATTTTTTTGACAACTTTTTCGAATCTATGTGTACAGTAATACAAACTAGGAACGTTTAGTAAAATTATAGAAATCGTAATACTAAAAAACTCGCTAACCGAAGATTTTTTAAAATTATTTTTAGCTCATTTAAACTGCATAAATACCTGTTATGGCGACCTCAGTAAAAATACATTTGCGTTTAACAATCGATAACTCCCGAAGGAGGGCGGAATGCCAGGAAGTATGGCACCCCAGGACGGAATAACATCCAACACCCTAGATGGAGTTCTGTTGCAACATGTGGGAAAGGGTTGCTCAGAGACCTTTCCTGCCTTGACAGACTTCAAACTCGGTTTCGTAATCTAATGGGTGACGCCTTTTTCCTCTACTTCCGGCTAGGGATTTTATTCTGGGCCCCCAAAAATCAACAGAGATTAAACCATTTCTGTAATGATCCGGTCCCTGTTGATTTTGCGGTGGGAGTTTAGTTCTGTGCAGTTCTAGAAGGTCCAACGTCTCAGGCTTTGCCTTCTCTCTTTGAGAAGGGGTTAGTTTATTGTTAATAGCCTGAGGCACCCTCAACAGGGAATGCCGACGGAGCTGTCCAGGCACTTTTTGCAGGTCAGAGTGTCCCTCCTTGGGGACACTCTGACTTCTAAATCACACTTTCCAACTCTGGTCTCACAGTTCTTGCAGTGGGGGGGGGGACTAAATACCTACTTCCAGTCAGGTATTTTATCCTGGGTCGCTCAAATCAACAGAATGTAATGATCCGGTCCCTGTTCATTTTGCCGTGGGAGTTTAGTTCTTTGCAGTTCTAGGAGGTCCAACATCCCAGGCTTTGCCTTCTCTCTTTGAGAAGGGGTGAGTTTATCGCTAATCGCCTGGGGCGCCCTTACTGGGGAAGTCCGACGAAGCTGCCCACGCATTTTTGTAGGTCAGAGTGTCCCTCCTTACTGACTTCTCAATCCCATAAAAATACAGAAAAATCTTTATGATGTACATACCCATGACGAAACGAAAATATCATATTCGAAAAATCGCGTAAATTGGTCAAATAAATTTCTATAATAATACTATCAATAATTTCTCCTACTCTTTATCTGCCTAAACCTAAACGTAGATTCCATGAACAAAGTTTCTTTCTTAGAACTGCACGCTTGTGGAACTGTCTACCGTTTACCTGCTTTCCAGCTGACTACAATATGGCCGTCTTCAAGTCCAATGCAAACAAGTTCTTGATGAGCCGTTCCACTTAAGTTAACAAATTTACGGAATTTCCAATACTAACGATTACTATGATTCTGATACTGTACACTCTTTTACATTTATCCTCGAGTGGCCTCTGGGCCTTGGTAAGTGGTGACACCTATGTAAAAAGAAAATGAAATAAAAAAATAAAGGAAATCATTTTAAAACGATTATACGCTATTAATGGGAAATCGTAGGCATTACAAGGCTGATCTACCAAGTTTTAATTATTGTTGAGTTATCTCCGTTTTGTATCCTTTAATATAGTTACGCAAGACAATCATGCCTGGATTACTCATAAAATTTGAACTTCTCAATCTATATAAATGAGAATGTGTGCGGGGGGGGAGACTTCTCAACCTATATACGAAACGAACTTTTGATCTATAGACTTGAAATTTGGTATACAGGGTATTCAGACACGTGGAAAACATTTTACTCGGTTTTCATCCGGAAAAAAAAAGTGGCAGCTAAATGGTCAAAATTGAAAAATTGGTATGTGGAGGGGGTAGGGGGTCATCGGATTTTTATCTGTTTGTCAACTGTTTCACGCATGAGTATTCGTGAATCGTTCACGTGACAGATTCTGTATGTTAAGAGCAAGTAGGTTTGAAAACGCTTTTCAAAGAACGTGTCAAACAAGCTTAATGGTTATCGTACTTGACTCACTGTCTTTAAGTTTTTGTTTCGATCTCAGTTTGAGTATTTTGTTGGTTTTTTTACTTACAAGAAGTGAACTGTTTAGAAAAAACAATACTCACATGCACATGTCTCAGTTTCTTTCCATTTTTTTTTTTAATTCATTTGCTAAGAGAATTTAACGTTGTGTTTAATACCGGACCACACCGGGTACATCTGCTAGTATATCTATAAAATGAGAATATGTGTGTGAAGACTTGAAATTTGGTATATAGGATATTCAGATATGTGGAAAACTTTTTATCTGCCCCCCCCCTCGTAAATAAGGGCTACTAAGAGGTCAAAATTGAAAAATTGGTACGTGGAGAGGTGGTGGGGTCATCAGATCTTTATCCATTTGTCAACAGTTTCACGAATGCGCATGCGTGAATCGTTCACGTGACAGATTTCTTATGTTAAAAACAAGTAGGTTTGAAAACACTTTTGGACGAGCGTGATAAGCTGACCTAATGGTTATCGTACTTTACTCACTGTCCTTAGGTTTTGGTTTCGGTCTCAGCTAGAGTATTTTTATTTATTTATTTATTTGACTTACAAGAAGTGAACTGTTTAAATAAATTAAAAAAAAAACCATAATACTCGTACTCAGTTTCTGTATGAATCGAAATATAGTATGTGTGCGTATTTTACGACCGGGCAACGCCGTGTGGCCTGTTAATTAAAAAATAAAACTACTTGATGAATTTACGTGATTTTTAGAATATAACATTTTCATTTTTTTTTTGTTTTTTTTTTTTTTACACAGTGATCACCACTTATCAAGGCCCGGAAGCCACTCAGGGATAAGGGTTATTGCAAGTACATCACGTTAGTGAGGAGATTTTATGAAGTGTTTAATTAGGGGGGCGGTTCATTAGGAATTTGTTAACATTAGACTTGAAGACATCCAAGTTGTAGTCCGGAGGGAAGCAGGCAGACGGAACAGAGTTCCACAGGAGTGCAGTTCTAAGAAAGAAGCTTTGCTCATGAAATCCGCGTTTTGATTTAGGCACAGATATAGAGTGGGGGAAATTTTTCACAGTGGATTCAGCTAGACGGGTGTTTTTCGTGAAAGTTTGGCGAGGGGGGACCAGGGATTGGAGTTCAGACGAGCACCTGCCATGAAAATAACGATAAAACAAGGATAGGCTCACAACGTCTCTTCTGTGGGAGAGGGGTTGCAGGGTAGAGAAAAGGGCATCCCCCACTAAACCACGAAGTCTATTTTGTACTCTGTCAAGGCATGATAGGCTGTTTTTGGCAGCTCCTGCCCAGATATGGCAACCGTCACTGTTGCGTGTTGCGTATTTCATAAATCTATTATTATTTTTTTTATTTATTTATTTTGCTAAAATAAGTTCTACACATCTAAAAGAAGGATTTATTTAAGGCTTTTAAAATTCATAGTGGAGTTTTCTGCAAGGACTCGTGACGTAAAGGGTAAAGAATCTAATCAGTTCAACGGATTCCATTCTCAGCATGGCCGATACTAAGAAAACAATCACGAATTACCGAAGACATCTACTCTGTCATGGCTGACGAAACAAGAACAAGGTACCCTGTGGTTTAAAAAAAAGGGGGGGGCTCGTTCAAAATGTTGTACAGTTTCTGAAGACAATATATAAATTCAATTTTTTTTTCTTTTTCAGTTTTTCTTTTTTTTTTTTTTTTCAATTTTCTTATCATTTTGTTCAAGATGGAGATCGGGCATCACACCGGATGCCAGACATTCACACTCTATCTCAAATATTCCAATCGAGAGATCGTTTAAAGATTCTAATACAATTGTTTGAATCTATCTTGCACTTGCTTCACAGGGTATATTTTCTAGGTAGTTTTTTTAAATTCTTTTTCATGCAACTACCAGAGAAGCAAGCAAGAACTGGCGAGAAATGTACTACTGTAAACTCCACGGCACAGGAACACGCACATAAGACGACCTAGATCCACGTACATCCAGCAAATTGCACATGGCGCTAACTGTGATCCTGAAGATCTGAGTGAGCTCATAGAAGGGAAATCTGGAGAGAGAGGGAGAGAGAGAGAGAGAGAGAGAGAGAGAGTTACATTGGTCTTGGTATAGAGCTCGACTAACTAGATTTTTCATGAGCCCATTATCTTCTATACGAAAATAAGAAAAATCTATCTATCTATCTATCTGTCTGTCTGTCTGTCTGTCTGTCTTCTACAATTATATGTATGCAACTTTGTCTCTGTGTGTGAGTTCGTTCGTTATAGACTCCGAAACGACTGAACAGATTTTCTTTAAAATTTACAGAACTTTAGTGTGCAAGTCTGGGAGTGATCTTAGTTAAGTTTTGTCTTGAATACCGCCGATAATTACCGATAATCAATAATCGAAACTGTTATATCATCGGTAAGGCCATTTTTTCTAACATCACAAGTGCATTTAGGAAGTTTTATTATAACACAAGACGAAAAACCCGACAAAAAATCAACAGTAGGTTCTTTGATATGGCAGGGGCGCGTTCGTAAGGAATGTTTGTTTAGAGCACAATTGAAGCATGATACTTAACGTTTGCATTTTAAACTTTAATTCAAAATATGAAATAATAAGTTTATAAAATCAAGAGTAGGTTCTCTACAGTGCAATGTTAACTAATTCAATATAGGGAGGGATTTGAAGCTTCCTCCCGGTGCACCACGATGGGTCCTCAACTAGAACAGGCTATCAATCGATTTGATTGAAAAATGGACGATTTCACCGATTTTATGACAATAAAAATATGTGAGTGTGAAACATTTGGTGATTATCATTCAATCCCGGGCAACGTTGGGTCTCCCTGCTAGTAAATACTAAAACGCAGTTTTCTTTTATTTTTTCCATTGTTTTTTTTTGTTTTATTTTTGTTGTTTTTTGTTTTTTTTTCCACAATCGACGCACATGAGAACAGCTCTCAAAATATTAGTTCCGCCCTGGGCTGATGCTGCAGATGCAGCAAGAGACACTGACGGACTACTCTACACACAATAACACTACATACATAATCACCGAACTCACATATATACAGGTTCATACACACACACTCACTAACAAAACAGATGCAAGTTAACACACTCACACACGTCTGCAATGCCTACTAAATTTACACAAACGCAAACTCACACGGCAACATCTGAAATGAACATATCTACGTACAGATAAAACAGCTTCTTAAGAAAAAAAATAAATCAGTTTATATACTAACTAGCAGCGCTACCTGGCGTTGCTCGGGGTAAAATCGTAATATATTTCTATTAAAACTTCTATCTCTCGCTCTTATACCCATCCTCCTATTTTCAGACTCGTTTCGTTCTCCGGATTACCCTCTTTCTTCTGCGCCCAGCCCATTCTTCTCTGTATATACACACACGCAAACAACTCTTGTTTAATATATTTCTCGACGACTGAGTCGGCATAAAGAAACTAACTCCTTAATTAAAAAATAGTTACTTCCTATTAGTTAATACATTAATTGGCTGGAAGATTACTCCCCCCCCTTGACGAAATTTGTGACAGTTTACGCTCAAATAATGAATAGGTAGGTGTTTCTTAATTTTTGATTTTAGAAACGCTGATTAAGAAAATACAATCTTTGTTGTAATTTTTGTAGTCTTTTAAAGTTTTAGCCGGACATACAAACATACATACATATGAGTTGGATTTCCAGAATTATTTCGTATGAGAACTGTTATTGATAGTATGCACTTGAAACTCTAGTACCATTTGCAGTAATCTCTGTTTCATTCCAACAACTTATGGAATGCCCTATGAGACTCCTGTTGTGACCTTCGTCATAGCCGCTTTCATCTCCTTAATTATCTCATAACGACAACCTCTGAGGTTTTCTTTGAGCTTAGAGAATCACCAAAAAGTCGCAGAGAGGAAGGTTTGTATGAGGAAACGTCTTGATGCCCATCTTGGTCAAATAATCTGTAACATGAATGAAGACCTCTAAGCATCCTTTGGACGATCTTTGCACAAATCTTCTGCATTTTAAGTTTCTTGTGAATAATTGTGTGTACAGTTCCCACACTGACAGGTCCTGGATATGACCTTAACCTATATCCGATGGTGAGGCCCCAGCTGGCAGGCCTTAGGGAGTGTGGAGCCACCCTTTAATTGCCATTGCTCCCAGGTCCACTCTGACCCGGAGTGGTAGCACCTGTTAGGGTCCCAACTATGGGTTAAATAGAATACGACTTAAAAAACAAATATACTATATTAAAAAATCGTTCTTCAAAATCACCAGATTCGGCATTAAATAACCTGAAAAGGGTTGATATGCCGTAAAACAAAACAACCAACCAACGAACCCACACTGACATGAAACTGTGCACTTATTGTCTCTATAGACGCACAACGGTCATTATTAATGAAATTCTTTATTTGGCTAATCAACTCTGGTGTTCTAACTTTCTTACTCCTCCCGCACCTCTCATCATCCCTCACAGATTCCCTGCCTTCCTTGAATCTCTTATGCCACTCAACACTGATGCTCGATTCATGCAAGATGGTCTAAAAGCAGTCTGAAGCATTCCATACGTTTCTGTGGCATTTTTCTTTTCAAGTTTAAAACAGAATTTTATTGCATATCGTTCTTTGAAATTGTCCTCGCGCCCAGATTACATTTTTGAAATTCACTAGATGATACAGTCAGGCTTTAGTAGGGTGTATTCCAAATCCTGCTGTAGTTGCTCATTTGAACTTGGAATTATAAAAAATTGGTGAGTCATCTCATAAGATGTATAGCAATAACATACTGAATTTTTAAGAGTCTACGACAATTTTAGATGTCTGTACAAAAAAGAAAATCTGGAAACTTATTGAAGGCACTCGTGCAATTGTCTTTTATATCATAAATGTTTCACTATTTACCAAGGCCAGAAGCCACTCGGTGATAAGGGTTACAGAAATTTTCAGTTGGATGATAGAACAGTACTGTGAAATAATTGAGAATTTTTTTTTATTAAATCCCATAATTCTTTCTATCTATTCTCCTCCTACTATTCCTCCGGTTCCTTCAACTTCCAACTCCGTCTTCCTTTCTCTTCCTACTTCCACTTCTCCTCCTTCGTATAATTATTATTCTCTTCATTATCTGTTTTTACAAAGGAGTCACCACTTATCAAGGCCAGAAGGCCAGTCAAGGATAAGGGTTAATGAATGTAAAGTGGTGGTGCAGTAATCGTTAATTGTTTAAGTTTAGCAGAATTTGATTATTTAAGAGGACAATTCAAGAAGAACCTATTTACATTGGACTTGAAAGTTGCCATGCTGTAGTAGGCCAATGAAACTGTTTCACAGCGGGCAGTTCTAGGAAATAAGCTGTGTTCGTGAAATTTGTCTATCTTTTTTCCTTTTTCTCTTTTTCTAATCTTCCTCTTTCTTTCCTTCTTTCTTTCTTCTTCTTCTTCTTCTTCTTCTTCCAACCTCTTCTTTATCTTTGTCCTAACACTTCTAACTGTCTCATTTTTTTCTTCTGTTATTATCTTTCCTTCTCCTAATTCTTCTCCTCCTCCTCCTACTTCTACTCTTTCTTTTTCTTCTTTTCTCTCCTTTACCTTCTTTTAGCCCTTCTCATTCTCTCTGCCTTCTCCCTCTTCTTTCTTTTCTTCTTTTCTCTTTCTAGCTCTTCTCTCAGTCCCCCTTCTACTCATCTCCTCATCCTCCCATTCTTTTTCTTTGTTTTCTTCTTTTTCTTTTTCTCTGTCTTCGTTGTCGTCGTTATTGTCTTATTTAATCTTCATCTTCTTTCGTCTTCATTTTCATCTTCTTTCTTCTTCTCTACTTCTTTTTTCGTCTGCATCTTCCTTGTCGTAGTCTTCTTCTTCTTCTTCTTCTTCTTCTTCTTCTCTCATCTACCCTATTACATTTTTCTTAGTTTTACCTATCATTCCCTTTTTCTGTAATAGACGCGACCAACTTAGTAATTACGAAAAAAAAAAAAGCGACGGTTTCGTGCGCAAACATTCTAGCGTCGGCCCGCGAAAACTGCCCGGATTACCTCCTCTCCTCCCCTTCCTACCCTCCCATCAGAACACGTGGTGGAAAAACTCGGGCGGCCAACGGCGAGGTTCGACCGGTGCGTTTCGTACCCCCTCATCCCTCCGACTATTTTAAGAACGAATGCTTAAACCGTCTCTCTCTCTCTCTCTCTCTCTCTCTCTCTCTCTCTCTCTCTCTCTCTCTCTCTCTCTCTCTCTCTCTCATTTACGCCTAAGATTTGGGTGAAGGAACGCATACGCCGCTTCTCAATATACCGAAATGTCTGAGATGCGGGCGGTGTCTTTTAAAAGGGTCGAAAGAATACAATCACGCACCCCTAAACGCGCACCCGCCCTCCACAAGCACAAAAATTCTCTTAAGATGCGCCTGTTTTAATCTACGCATTTAGTATTCCTTTCCGTCCTCTTTCCTCGCTGAATGAATGAAAAAGTCCTTCCAGAATAAGGAAATTATATTTTTTTGTTTCAATCTACAACACCTCGTTTTGGAGAGCTAGAGTTCTCCACTTTTAAAACCGACTTTATGTTTTACTCTACCCTCGAGGCCCTTTGTAAGAGTAAAGTGCAGTCCAGTACTAGCAGTGTCAGAAAACGCCATTAAAAATGCGTGATAAAAAATTGAATAATTCAACCTCCTATCTTTCGAAGCTTATAACTACTTGAAAAATGTAATTCAAACCCTAATTTTTTTTTAAATTAAAGTAGCAAAGACCAAAAATTTAAAATATAACATGTTTAATAGCAAATTATGCAATATTTGTTTTTGTTTTCTCTTCTTTTAATCGGGTTTCTTTTAAAAATATTTAAAGAAAATCAATAGTACTTACATTATTCATGTTTAAGAATTTATCCATATTTATATATTATATTCCATGTCATTTTTAAATAAAATACTTTTTCAAGCAAGGATTTAAAAAAACGCGCCATCGGATGTTTTTCTCAGTCTGTCTGCTTTTCTTCTAGTTGAAATCTCCGGTGGCTTTAAACGCCAGAATTAATGTCTCTTTCTATTGCATGTTGTAAACAAAAGTTAGTAAATATGGGCCACCATAGGTGAAAAATAATCCCATTTCAATTATCAGTTTTTGCCGATAAAAAAAAAAAACAGTCGAGCGATTTTTTATTTTTTTTTCTCTTCAAGAAATACATGAGTTTTTGATTTAATATATTTTATGACTTCTTTATAGAGTGAATTTTTTTTTTATATTTAAAAAAAACATTGAATAAAATAGAAATAATTGTCGTAATTCTACGAAAATTTCTGAACAATATAACAAGATTATAATGTTTCACTTAAAAAAACAAAAACATCGTGGTTTTTAAAAAAGAGGTTTTAAACTTCGGACTTTACAGGTAAATTTGCACATAACTGTTCTTTTTTGTTGTTGTTTTAAATTAGCTTATTTTATTTATTGATCTTTTATCTTCAATTTGTGATAGATAAATTTGAGGTGAAAAAATTACTTATTTTCATTTTAATAGACATTTAAAAATGGAGAGGAGTGAATTAAAAAAAAAAACGCTTGTCTAGAATATTATATTCGATTTGTTGGAAAGAGTATAAAATTTCACATTGAACCTTAAAATATCTTAAAATTTGAACCAATAGAAAAATTTGGATATATTTTTAAAGTTTAAAAATTGAAAAAAATTTAACTCGTAAAATTCAATGGATTTCATTACGTGAAAAAAATGGCTGCATGAACGCGCACAGGCACTTTATAAACATTGTTTTTAAAAAATAATATTTTTATTATTTTTTAAACAACTTTAATAGTTTATTTTGAAGGTATATTCCATAAAGAAAATAAACAACCCACTTTTAAAAGAGAAATTACGAGTTTTTTTATATTTTATTCGCAGTTTTGTGTTAGGGGTGTCAAAAATTCCCAAAAAATTCTGATACACCTAGTGCAGTACCTGTTCTGATACTACACTCCATATTGTTGTACTCTGTCAATGAATGTGATAACCTTCTAGACTGATGAAACGTTTACGGTAAATGTTACCTTACACCACAACGGAACCCCGACAACTAATTCGGAGAAATATTTAATAATAATAACAACAACAACAACAACAACAAAGCCTCGTCAGTAGTGAGAAGTTAGCTCAAAAGGAATACAAGAGACGTCATGACAATATTGCGAAAAGGTCCATGGGGATACATGCAAAAGAAGAGGGTTGGAATGCAGTGAAAAATGGTACGAGCATGTTCCAGAAGGGGTGGTGGAGAGTGATAATGTGAAATTATTGTGGGATATGAATATCCAATGTGATTGAAGCAAGAAGATCAGATGTAGTCTTGTGAGAAAAAAAAAAAAAAGGAATACAAGGCAATAATGATTGATATAGCAATGCCGGCCGATGTGAATGTAGAGAAAAACGAAAAGGAGAAGGTCGAAAAGTAACAAGACTTGAAAAGGGAGATAAAAAAGATTGTGGAAGTTGAAGAAGGTAGAAGTTGTACCCGTTGAGGTGGGGGGGGGGCTGAGGAGTGTAACAAAAGGATTTGACATGTGGATTGAGAAAATTGGGATCCATTGCAATGTTGGAGTGCTTCAGAAGACTGCCTTGTTCCTATTTACTATGCCTCCCCACGGGACAGAGTTAGACACCAGGGTCGTTTTTTAATGTGGAGAAAAGGAACAAAAAATAAAAATTGTCTCAGTCATGAAGGATTTCTCCTTCACTAACAGAGAACAAGAAATTGAAGTGTAGCATCTGAAGAACAGATGGTATTTATTTGCTCCCCCACCGAGCAAATTAGGCACAAGGCCGATTTTTAAAGTGAGGAGTGAAGGGGAAATGGGGACCAACTCCCTGGGGAGTAGGGGAGCTGGATAGTGACAATTGGTATGAAGGGTTGCCCCTACATTGACCAAGGTCTCATATGTGGAGTTGCCCCCATATCTGGTCTTTGCTTGCAGTATCTGCCGGAACAGATGGTATTTATTTGCTCCCCCACCGAGCAAATTAGGCACAAGGCCGATGTTTAATGTGAGGAGTGAAGGGAGGGGGAAGGGAAAAAGGGGACCAGCTCCCGAGAGGTGGGAAATGGGAGCTGGTTAAAGGTCAGGCATGTGGGGTTGCCCCCACATCTGGTCTTAGCTAGTCATAGCTTGCAGCATCTGCCGGAACAGATGGTATTTATTTGCTCCCCCACCGAGCAAATTAGGCACAAGGCCAATTTTTAATGTGAGGAGTGAAGGGAGGGGGAAGGGAAAAAGGGGACCAGCTCCCGAGAGGTGGGAAATGGGAGCTGGTTAAAGGTCAGGCATGTGGGGTTGCCCCCACATCTGGTCTTTGCTAGTCATAGCTTGCAGTATCTGCCGGAACAGATACTACACTTTGATCTTGACCCAATGGCCAATTGGGAAGCGTCAAATTCTTGCGGAGAGTGCTAGAAGACTGAGAAAAGATGTTGATAGTTCATGTTAATTTGTTATGATCCGCCTGTCAGTATAAAATCAGCAATATAAATAGTCAGACACAAAATGTGAATAATAATAATAATAATAATAATAATTATTATTATTATTATTATTATTATTATTATTATTATTATTATTATTATTATAAGAATAATTAAAATTATAATAATTATAATAATAATAATTATAATAATAATAATTATAATAATTATAATAATAATAATTATTATAATAATAATTATGATAATAATAATGATAATAATAATAATAATTATAATAATTATAATAATAATAATTATAATAATTATAATTATAATAATTATAATAATAATAATAATAATAATAATAATAATAATAATAATAATAATAATAATACAATTTATTTGAACTTTGACGAGTGTGAGGAGGACTCGGACCTTGCGAAGGCTTATTACCACTCATATCCCAGCGCAGACCAATGCAATTCTCTATCTATATAAAAGCCAAGTACGTCCAAGGATGGAGTACTGCTGCCATATCTGGGTAGGACATGCTAAAAATAGCCTATCCTGCCTTGACAGACTACAAAATAGACTTCGTAGCCTAGTGGGGGATGCCCTTTTCTCTTCTCTGTAACCTCTCTCCCACAGAAGGGGCATTGCAAGCCTGTCGTTGTTTTATCGTTATTTCCATGGCAAGTGCTCGTCTGAGCTCCAATCTCTGGTTCCCCCTCGTAAACCTTCACGAAAAACACCTGTCTAGCTGAAACCACTGTCAGTAATTTTCCTCACTCTTTATCTGTGCCTAAATCAAAACGTAGATTTCATTAACAAAGCTTCTTTCTTAGAAGTGCACGCCTGTGGAACTCTCTTCCGTTTGCCTGTTTCCCACCTGACTACAACTTGGACGTCTTCAAGTCCAACATAAACAAGTTCCTGATAAACCGCCCCCTTAAGTAAGACATTTATCAGACCTCCATTATTAACGATTACTACAATATTGTCCCATTGATTACTGTACACGCAATAACTCTTATCCCCGAGTGGCATCCGGGCCTTGGTAAATGGTGACTTCAATGTAAAAAAAAAAAAAAAACTTAACCTCTCATTTGTGACATACGCGTTTAAAAAAGTTAATATTAAACAGAAGTTGTAAGCATTTAAAGTCATTGTAAATATCAATTCTGAGCAAAGTGGTTATTTTGTTTATCTATCTGGTTACGTTATTAATCTAATTTCCTGTGACTAAACAAAACGGCTAATTTTCTCAGAACTGGTATCCGGTTCACAAGAAAGTTCTTGCTGTTTTTAATTTTAAAATTCAGATGAACATTTCTCAGCTCAAACTGAAATTTATTCATCGAATTAAACACGACCAGAATCAACACACTTTTTTGCCAACGCAAAAAAAAAAATGTATTTATGCCAGTGACGTAAAAATCTTGCGTTCTGGTGGAGATGAAGTCGCTGATGCAGCTTTTGCTATCGCTTAGGTTTTTGAAGCATTTCTCGCGCAGAAAGTGGTCGTCTTCAGGAGGCCTCAAGTTTTGACAAGCTTCTGGGCTTGACCATTACTCCTGATCTTAAATGGAACACGTACATCAAATCTGTTGCCAAGGCCGCTGGAAAAATGGTGGGATCTTTCTATCGATTTGGTAAATATCTCACTGCTGATGCTATTCTCTATCTATATAAGAGCCAGGTACGTCCAAGGATGGAATACTGTTGCCACATCTGGGCAGAAAAGACTTGTCCTGCCTTGATAGAGTTCAAAATAGACTTCGTAGCCTCGTAGGAGATGTCCTTTTCTCCTCCTTGCAACCTCTATCTCACAGAAGAGATGTTGCGAGTTTGTCTCTGATGTATCGTTATTTTCATGGAAAGTGTTCGACTGAGCTTCAATCTATGGTCCCCCCTCACCAAACTTTCACAAGAAACACTCGTCTAGCTGTAAACACTATCAATAATTCCCTCCACTCTTTATCTGTGCCTAAACCTAAACGTAGATTCCATGAACAAAGCTTCTTTCTTAGAACTGCACGCCTGTGGAATTGTCTTCCGTTTTCCTGCTTTCCGGCTGACTACAATATGGTTGTGTTCAAATCTAAAGTAAATAAGTTCTTGATGAGCCGTTCCATATAAGTTATCAAATTTACCAAATTTTCATTACTAATGATTACTATATTGTCCAATTTCTACTGTACACTCTTTAACCCTTATCCTTGAGTGGCCTCTGGGCCTTGATAATGTGGTGATGCCTTTGTAAAAAAAAGGTACTTGAAAAAGTGGTATTGACATGTTAGAGGTCTGGAGAGTATGGTGAAGGAATTTCGTAGGCCAATTCTTTCAGCTTCTGCAGAGTCGTTTTAGCAACGTGTAGTCTGGCATTGTCATGAAGGAGAAGTGGGGCTTTTCTGTTGAGCAACGCGGAATGTTGTTGTCGAACTTTCTGATGCATTTCATCCATTTGTTGACAGTACTTGCATTTCGCTTGCATTTCAAAAACTGTAATCGATGAGATCGGTCTCAGACCACCAAACAGTCAGCATGACCGTTTTTTTTTTTTTTTTTTGTGCAACTCTGGCTTCGGGAAATGTTGTTTAACTACTTCAGCGTCCAACCACTGAGCTAAGCGTCGCCGGTTGTCGTAAAGAACACACTTTTCATCGGAAGTCACAACCCGGTTGAGAAACGGGTCATTCTTGTTGCGTAAAAGAAGGAAATATACCACTTTATAACGGCGTTTTATTTTATTTTTCCAAATCTCTCTCAAGTGGTTGGAAGTCATCGTTTACGTTAGGTCTAATTCAAAACAAGTTCTCAAACATGATCGAGTGGATTTGCTTCGACTAAGGCTCTTAATTGATCGTAGTCAACATCCGATGACCGACCCCTCCGCTCATTATCTTCAAGATTCTCGTCGCCGCCACGAAATTTCTTAAACCTCCATTGTACTGTGCGTTCAGTAGTGGTTCCTGGATCAAACTCTTCGAAGATATCGTGAGCTGTTTCAGCAACTTTTCGACCTAGCTTGAACAAGAAAATTGTGCGAATTTTCTTGTTCTTCATCTTGTATTCAACGTTCTGAAAAGAAGACAATTGTTTTTAAACGATTGTAATTCAAACGATTAAACAGGGCGAAAAACTCTCTTTAAAATAATATATAAAGTAAAGGTATTATAACTAAAACTTTATTGAACATTCATCATTTGAAATCAAAATTTAAAATTCCGCAATAACTTTGTTCTCAACCTAATATATGTAACTTTATTATAACATCAGAACAATAAGGAAAATTAAAAGAGAGAAAGAAGAAAAATGAAACCTCTTGAGACCATGGCATTTCGAAGCTAAATGCTTCTTATCAGAAGTGAAGAAAGGCCAGAATTATAAAAACTAAAAACTGACTTAATAACATTTAGATCCGAAATGGTAATGAATGAAGAATAAATTAAGAAATATTAACAGTAGGCTTAAAATATCAAGTATATGATAACACATTTGAAAAATGAAAAATGAAAATGAAAATGAAGAAAAAAAATATCAATAAATTAATGAAAAATATTTATATATCTATACATATTTGTCATTCACCTACAACTGTCGCGTTGACAGCTCTAACAACCGGATCACGAATCAGCGCCGTAAATATTTCTCCTCGAGTGTGTATTAAATCCACGCCCGCCCGTCGCAGAGAGTGCTCAAACCATCATTTGTTTACAAACAAATAAATAGGGGGATTCGCTTAATTGCTTAAATACGCGTCGGGTGAGAATATATTTACAAAGTGCTCAACCCAAAGAGGGGGGATTTAATTTGTTATCCACATGCAGTACTGTTTCGTTATATCACAACTCATCAGTGCGGCTAGACATACACCTTTCCTCAGCCATGGATCAAACCTACAACCGTCGCGTTGGCAGTCAACAGCTCTAACTATATATATATATATATATATATATATATATATATATATATATATATATATATATATATATATATATATATTGAAATTGTCTGTGTGTGTGCGTGCGTGTGTGTGTGTGTGCATTCACCTACCGAACTACTCCACCAATTTTCAGTCTATAGAATCGATATTTGACATAAGGGATATTCAGATTTGGGAAAATCTTTTTAATGGATTTTCGGACAGAAATTTGGCTGTCAAAAGGTAAAAATTCAACGATTTCACCTTAAAACCTCTACCAAACTCCTCCGCCAAATTGGGGTCTGAACACTGAAAATGTTGGATGTAAATTACTTGGACATGGATCAAACGTTTTAATTTAATTTGACCCCAAAACAATAAATGTTAAGGGGTCAATATTGTGGTCAAAGTTTGAAAAAATTGACCTTTTTTTGAAATTTTACATAAAGTGGATTCAGACAAAGGGCAAGTTTTTAATCGGATTTTGGCCGAAAATTTAGCTGTCAAGGGGTCAAAGTTCAAAATATTGAAATCGTCCCATCCTATTATATATATATATATATATATATATATATATATATATATATATATATATATATATATATATATATATATATATATATACACTCCTATTAATTCGTTTTTTAGGGTGTATTGACATTCATATTAAAAACCCTCTTTTCTATTTATTTGAAAAGAAAATACAATTTTCTTATATATGGGTTGTGGAATTGCATTCACTAGCAAAAGATGTAGCTAATTTGCACATTCTTTTAAAAATTTATTTTAATTAATTCCCTATTAGTTTTCCGGTTTTCTTATGGGATGACCATTTTTAGTTAATATTACGTGTAATTATATTCATGCAGATATTCTACATGATTTATAGTTGCATAATATTTGCGTAAAAAGCTTACAGTTTCCGTATATATTTATGTATACGTATATATTTTTGTTTAATATATATATATATCTATATCTATATATATATATATATATATATATATATATATATATATATATATATATGAACAAATGATTAATAAAATATGTTAAAAGACATCTTGAAAAAGAGTTAAAAACATATTTAATTTTAAAAAAGGAAGCACAAGATAAGTGGATAGTCCTTAATCCGCGGAGTTTCGAAGAAATACTCTCCTTCTCATCAGAGGGCAGGAATTAGCAAAATGCAGGATCGGATTTTGCATATAAAAGTATTTAATGAAACTACAAGTAAGTCAAAGATCTTACTTGGTTAAAAAAAAAAAAAGGGTGAGGTAAGGGGAACAGGAGGCAAAAGAAAAATAATAAAAAGATTTCACATGAAAGGATAGTCCGGTGAAGGGGAAAAATCCAAAAATGGTAAAATCCAAAACGGTCGAATTTAAAATTTCAATCCACTGGGTAAATTCCAAATGGTCCAACATCATCCAAAAGGCAGAGTTCCTTGGAAAAAAGCGCAAATGGAATGAATATATATATATATATATATATATATATATATATATATATATATATATATTTGTTTATTGTTATATAAACATGGTCACATCCTGCTGCTACAAATAGCCACTTGTTTCAATCAAACAACAGATATCATCAGGCAGCGACTTGACTATTCAAAAGTTCAATGAATAACTTATTCATTGTCCTTATTCATTGAACTTTTGAATAGTCAAGTCGCTGCCTGATGATATCTGTTGTTTGATTGAAACAAGTGGCTATTTGTAGCAGCAGGATGTGATCATGTTTATATAACAATAAACAAATATTATCAGCTCTTTTTATTGAGCACTATCTAACAACCTCGTTGAATTCATTAGTCCATTACTTTTGAATAAAAAAAACGAGTATATATATATATATATATATATATATATATATATATATATATATATATATATATATATTTCCAATTGCACAAGTAAAATCCAAGGAAATCCCGTAATTGGAAGATGGTCCATAATAATCCAAAGGCAGCAATCCATGGAATAATTCACAAAAATGTGTACAAGGAAAAAAAGGAAAAGATTCCAATAATAATAAAAGAAAAAGAAAATTGGAAATTCAATTAACTTTCTTGAAGTTATACATTTGGATTTTACCGTCACTGGATTATTTATCTTCCACCAGACTATCCATTCATGTGTAATCACCTTTTTCTTCACCATATTCCCTCTGCTTCACTTTTTGTTATCAAGTAAGATCTTTGACTTACTTGCAGTTTCATCAAATACTTTTGCATGCAAAATCCGATCCCGCATTTTGCTAATTCCTACCCTCCGATGAGAAGGAAAGTATTTCTTCGAAACTCCGCGGATTAAGGACTATCCACTTATCTAGTGTTTCCTTTTCAGATTAAATATGTTTTTAACTCATTTCAAAGTGTT
>NC_136525.1:56510998-56570998 GCF_053919585.1 Euprymna scolopes | reverse complement strand
ACACACTCCTATTTAATTCCATTAATCATTTTCCAACAAATTTTCATTTGTGGAGCACGTTATCATGTGACTGCTTTCATTTATACAACATGGTCGTCTTCAAATCTAGTATCAATAGATGCTTGTCATAAATAAAAAAAATTTTAAAATGTCCCGGAATTTTCCGAAGCAGTTTAAAATACGATAAGAAACCAAGCTAAGTAAATAATTAAAAATAAAAATAAATTGTCCCAGAATATGCCGAATCTGTTTACAATACGATAAAGTAAATAATTAAAAAAAATTTTTTTTGAATGTCCCAGAATTTGTCGAAGCAGTTTACAATACAATAGAAAAACAAGCTAACTAAATAACTTCTTTCTTAGAAATGCACGCCTGTGGAACTCTCTTCCATTTGCCTGTTTCCCACCTGACTACAACTTGGATGTCTTCAAGTCCAACATAAACAAATCCCTGATAAACCGCCCCCTTAAATAAGACACTTTATCAAATCTCTATTACTAACGATTACTACGATATTATCCCATTGATTACTGTACACGCAATAACCCTTATCCCCGAGTGGCTTCCAGGCCTTGATAAGTGGTGACTACCATGTAAAAAAAAACAAAAAAACTGGCACCCATAAGTAAGCATTTTCTGGAATTGGAATCAGAATAATTTTTGCCTAATTTCTGATTTCAAAAATGATTTATTTATTTTTGTTATTGGTTAAAAACTTAATCCTAACTTGCAAAAGATTAATGATAGAATAAATATTTATCTTTTTTTTAAGATACCAGTGAAAGTTATACATACGTATTACGATGACAAACTTGATAAAAATGGCGCCGGAAGAAGTGTCACGGACAGCTTATTCGTTGTTGTTTTTTTTTTCTTTTCTTTTCTTTTTTAATTATATTTTAGTTGAAGTTCTTATAAATCAAGGGGATCCCTTCCTAGTAGCTAACACTTGATTAATATATGAGACACATAGATATTCGAATATTCCATTAAAGCTCTCCTTTACATCGCAAACACTGAGTTAGTAAAGAAGGTGAGAACATAATTTTCTTCCATGTTATAGTTTACCTTTCTTAACACCTGGAGAAGAGACCTGGAGGTAGACGCCAAGCAGACCGGCTACTCCTGGGAGGGGGTAGGGGAGCTGGTGCGAATCACCCAGGACCGTGGACGCTGGTGGTCTGTTGTGGATGGCCTCTGCCCCTCCAGGGGCTCAAGGCCGATGATGATGATGATGATGATGATGATGATGATGATGATGATGATGATGATGATGATGATGACGACGATGACGACGATGACGACGATGATGATGATGATGATGATGATGATGATGATGATGATGATGATGATGATGATGATGACGACGACGACGACGACGACGACGACGACAACGACGACGATGATGATGATCTTTCTTATCTCTTAGTCTTACTGGATTTCAGGTCGACAATTCATCTAGTCTGGTGGTATATCCAGCTTTGTGCTGTTATTTGAGGAAACCTCATTTTGATAAGGTGCACCATTCCTCCTAAAAGCCAGTGCGGCTTAACCATTTCGAGATCTTATTTCGATCGCAACTATGTGATTTTGAATATTTAGTCAGGGTTTACTTGCAATGAAAAGTATTCCCTTGTCAGGTTGTCCTGACAAACCCCTGTACAGAGAGACCTTAGATACTCGAGGATAGTGTTTAGTAAGCATTTAAATGCTATTCTGTGTGTGTGCGTGTTTGTATGTTAAGCTAAAAGTTAAAAAATGTATATACAAAACAAACGCCCACAAAATTGGTATTTTCTTTATTGGCGTTGTCCTGGATGAATTATATCTAAAATATAGAAAAAATATTCATTCTTTAGTGGTGAAAAGGAACAGGTTTCGTCATGGAAGGGGCGCTTTTCAGTGTTAATGTCTAGTAATTTGCAAATCAAAGAATCTATTATATCCAAAACCTCGATTCCAGTAAAGCAATTAACCCTGACGGTATTCCAATTATAGTACTGAAAAGGCTTTAACCAGAACTAGCTCCCATCTTTACAAAACTGTTTAAGCGTTGTCTTAAGGAGAATTGCTTCCCAACATTCTGGAAAACCTGATCAGTATATCCTGTGATTCAAAATACAAATGGTCGCTCATCTCCCTCTCAATACAGTCTCTTGCGCGTCATGGTTAGGGCAACAGTATATTCTTTTCATTGTTTTACCCTCGAGTGTATATCCGTGGATGTCTTATATGTTTTTATATAGAGTGAGGTTAATTTACTGTGTCTAACTGTGTCGGATATATACTCGAGAGTCAAAAGAATGATACGAATATTCTGTTGCCATAACCTTAGTCATGAATAAGTTGGTGGAATCTGTTTCTAATAGAGTGGTAATCAAACACCTCAGCAAAAATAACCTCCTCGGTTTCCGTTCTGCTAGATCTACAGCAAATGTGCTAAGAGTTATAGGATCAGAGAATCTCTCGACGGTGGCTTCCTTTCTCGGGCAATTGCCCTTAACATATCAAAGGTCTTTGATAAGTTATAGCATATCAATCAATGATCTCCTAAATCACATCCAAAGATCATTCGTAGACATTTATGTTGACGACACTACCATCTATGGCAACACTTCAAAGACCATAAACGACCAAATTCTCTCTGATACTCTCTCCTCTGATCTTGATCACGTGCTGCGATGGGGAGTGGGCGGGTGGCTGGTTAATTTTAATGCATCTAAAACCGAGCTTCTATCTTTTCATCATCAACGCTCTGATGCCCGTCTGGCATCAATTGAAATGAATAGCTCTCGGTTTGGGGAGACTCCATGTTTTGACAAGCTTCTGGGTCTGATCTTTACTTCTATCTCAGATGGAAAACGTACATCAAATCCGTTGCAAAGGCTACTGGGAAAAATAGTGGGGTCGTTCTACCGCTCCAGTAGATATCTCGCTGCTGATGTAATTCTCTGCCTGTATAAGACTTAAGTACATCCAAGAATGGAGTACTGTTGTCACATCTGGGCAGGAACTGCTAGAAGCATCTAATCTTGCCTTGACAGAGTTAAAAATAGATTTCGTAGTCTTGTAGAGAAGCTCTTTTTTTTTATTACATTTTCACCCCAAACAAGGCACATTGCCTCTTTGATGTAGGGGGCTACTATCAGAGACATAAGCTACAGGGATACTATGTGGGGAGTTGGGCAGCAAGATGTCGCTTCACGTTACACTTGAACTTCTGCATGTCAGTACAGTTGGAGAAGCAGGAACCCCGAAGGGAATTCTAAAGTCTAGCGGTTCTGGGGAAGAAACTACTGAAGTAGAAAGCTCTCTTACATCTAGGGATCTCAACTGTGAAGAGGTGGGATTTAGCTGCTTGTCGGGTTTGTCGGGGGTATTTACGTCGAGGGAGTACAAGTGCTTGTAGTTCGTCAGAGCATTCGCCGTTAAAGTACTTGTAGGACAGGCAGAGGGATGCAACATCTCATCGATGGGACAGAGGCTGGAGCTTAGATGACAGTTCAGATGATGACGATTCTCTTTTGAACCTTGTCTAAGAGCAAGAGACTAGTAGCAGATGCACCAGCCCAAATGTGATAACAATACTCCATACATGGGCGAATGGTGGCCTCATAGAGGTACAGGATACTTTCTCTGCCCTGCTGTGGGAAAGAAGAGACGTTGCGAACTTGTTTCTGCTTTATCGTTATTTTCATGACAAGTGCTCGTCCGAGCTCCAATCTCTGGTCCGTCCCCCTGGGCTGACTTTCACGAAAAACATTCGTCCAGTTGAAACCACTATCAATAATTTCCCCCACCTTTTATCTGTGCCTGTATTTAAACGTAGATTCTTTGAACGATGCGTCTTTCTTAGAACTACACGCCTGTGGAACTCTCTTCCATTGTCCTGCTTTCCAACTGACAATACGGTCGTCTTCAGGTCTAATGTGAACAAATTCTTTGTAAAAAAAATACCAACGATTAAGCAGGCTCAATACGAAACGAATGGTACGCTTAAATGCTTTTAAATATTTTAAGTATTATAAACGATTTTAATCGTCTTTCCAATCAACTCACTATTTCATTTTTTTTTTTCTGTTTATAATTTATATCACTCGTCTGAAGATGACCTATGGAGGTTGAAAACGTTGCAAATACGGACAAATTTCTTTTTACACTTGAAGAAAATGTTCGGAAATTAGTTCGTCAAATAGAAAAAAATGGATTGTCAGAGAAACAAACAAGAGTTGTCTCTACTCTTCAATGAAACGTGGATATATATATATATATATATATATATATATATATATATATATATATATATATGATTAGTTTTTTTTTTTAAAGAATTCCAGCAGAGTGCTCAATTAAAAGGAAAATCCAAATTTTAAGGGCGTTTTTATATTTTCGACGAATATTGGCTGAAGAGAGCTTGATAAGGATACCTTAAACGGGCCTTATTATCGGGCTTCAAACCGACAGTACCAATGATCTGTCTCAACTAACAACTTTCTGTACACAATATATATATATATATATATATATATATATATATATATATATATATATATATATATATATGAGTTGAGTGAAGGGTCCAGTTATAGAGAAATGAGCTCGGTGGAGGAAAAGGAAAGGGTTGAGAGAAAAAAAAATAAACGAATAGAGAGAAAGGGATAGAAAGAAGTTTTAATAGAAATAGGTTTCACTTTTGACCCCGAGCAACGCCGCATAGTCCTGTTGGTAATAAATAAGGGAAAGTTTCGTTTTTCGTCTTTTCGAAGCCCTTAAAATAAATGCAATGTCTTTAGGGAAAAGAAAAGGAAGGAAAGGAATTTTTTAAAAAAATGTCGATCTGCACTGCGTCTGCCATTGGGGCGGAAGTGTCTAACCTTATTTGTCGACGTGAATTGTTCAATCACGTGACAGGTAATGGCGCGAAACAAATATGTGTTTGGTGCCTGCTGACGTCGTTTCTGCACGCGCATCGCAGCGAGCGTAGGAGGCGACAGTATTGCTTCGGTTAAAACAAGGGGGTGCGGACAAAGAGAGAAAGTCAAATCAAGGCATACAAACTAGACGTTTGTAAATTTTCAAAATCGGCAAAAGTTATAGCCTTAGACTGAGTGCTTTATACCATAAATGGAAAAATAGTGGGATCCTTCTATCGATCTAATAGATATCTCACTGCTGATGCAATTTTCTATCCAAGGATGGATTACTGTTGCCACATCTAGACAGGAGCTGCTAGAAAGGACATATCCTGTCTTGATAGAGTTCAAAATAGACTTCGTAACCTCGTAGAAGATGTCCTTTTCTCTTCCTTGCAACCTCTTTCTCACAGAAGAGTGTTGTAGGTTTATCTTTGCTTTTATCGTTATTTTCATGGAAAGTGTTCGTCTGAGCTCCAATCCAATCCCCCCGCTCGCCAAACTTTCACGAGAAACACTCGTCTAGCTGAAAACATCCGATTTTGTTTTATATCATAAGTTGCTTAAAACGTGATTAGTTAAAGTTCAGAATAAAATCACGCTTTCTCTTAACGGTTAATTTAAAAAAAAAAAAAAATCTTCTGAACGCTATTAAAAGTTAAATTCTTCACTAGATTGGAGACGGAATGCGTTGTTGTGATAAGTGATTTTCTCTACTAATTCACACTTTTTATTTTAAGATGCAAATATTAATAACTACATTTTATTTCAGTATTTAATTTATGTATTTCTGTTGTATTAAATGCTAGCTTTTTTTTTTTTTTTTTTTTTCCTCGTCCATAAATGTTTATTTATCTACCGAGTTGATTGCAAAAATAGATTACCTAATTGTACTCATTTTTAGTTCGTGGGAGGGGAATCTATCACCATACTTTCCCTTAAACATGTCCGTTGGACTTTTATTAAGTACAATACTTAATAGTTATTTTTTATTTTTATTTTTTTTTTATTTTTTTTTTAATGGAGAGTAGAAAACGCATTGTGGATGCGTTATCGGCAGCTCCTGTTACTCTCGCTTCTTCTTATTTGTCCCTCAGTCCTCATTTTTTAAATGAGTGATTTTTCTGACAAAGGGGGAAGAAAAAGCTGTTTTCTAGGTTGGCAGTATTTTTGCGCGAACAGTTGGCAGAGTTGGTGGAAATTTTCTGTTTCTATGTCTATCCTTGTAGCCATGTCACTAGTAAGGGTGCTGGAGGTAAACGTTTTGTCTGGGCTGACGTTATCCGCCTGATAGTCAGGGACCCGAACCTTGGATTAACCACTAAGGAGGCTGTCCTATCAGCAGGTGCAAAGTACTGGGGCTGCTGTATTGCCATTTGGTGAATGGAATCTGGACCATGCAGTAGCTTCTGGTGGGGCCTCTCGATGCCATACTAGTGGGTAATTGTTACGGCTTTACCTTATCATGTGGTACAAAAAAAAAAAATTCTTCGTTTCTTTTTCTCTCTTAGTTTCCCCTCTCTGTCCTGCTCTAAGTAAATCTGTCGACCTAGTCCACAAATTCCAAAATTTCATCATGACAAGTTTCAAGAAAAAATACACGATTAAACCCGGTTCTCCAACTTCCAACGTTGACCCCTACTACCATGTCTCCTTCTCCAACATCAGGGGTCTACGTTCTAACCTTCCAGAGGTTGAAACCCAATTACAGGAGACTAAACCAGACCTTTTATTTTTAAGTGAAACTGGCATTGGACAGGCTATTTCCCTAGATGAGTTTGCAATTACAGGATACTCTAACTTAACTTCTAAATCTGACCCCCAAGATCGCCATGGGCATGGAATATGTGCCTATATTAAAGATAGCTTTCCATGTGGGAGGGACATCTCCAGGGAAGATCCTAACTTACCCTATATGTGCTTCCGGGTTGCTTTAGCTCACACTACTGCATTTATATTTACTCTCTATCGCCCCCACAACAGCGGAGTTACTATCTTTCAAAGCATATCTGAGAAAATTGACCAAGTCCTTTCTACTTATCCTTCAGCTAACATTCACGTATGTGGAGACTTCAATGTTCACAACGTGGAATGGTTGACCCACTCAAACAAGACCGATGATGAGGGGAGGTTCTGTCATGATTTCTCCATTGCCTATGACCTCACTCAGATTGTTCAGGAACCTACCCGTGTGCCCGATAATGACGGCCAGTATGCGAGCCTACTAGACCTTTTTCTCACAACTTGCCCTGAACTATGTTCAGTTTCTGTTCTGTCGCCTCTTGGATCTTCCGACCACTCTGTTGTATCAATTAAGATAAAAATGAAATGTAATAAGTCCCCAGACGTACCTCTTCATCGTACAGTATATCGATACACTAAGGCTGACTGGGATAGCTTCCGTACATTTATATCTAATCTACCTCTGCATTCCATGTTTAAAAAGGATGTGTCCTCTATAGTATTAGACCTAACTGAATGGTTAATTGTAGGTATTGACCATTTCATACCCTCTAAAAAGTTTCAGCAAAAACCTAACAGCCAGCCATGGTTCTCTCCAGAATGTGCTGCTGCCATTGCGCACAGAAATCACTTTTTCCACTGCTTCAAACGTAATAGATGTATGGAAACTAAAGCCGTTTTCAGGACTGCCAGCAACCATTGTAAGAAAGTAATAAGGAACGCAAGAGAGTTGTATGCTCAATCTGTTAAGTCCAAAGTAGCTGAGCAGCGGCTTGGTTCCCACCAGTTTTGGCAAATAGCAAACAGAATCCTGAACAGAAGCGTGTGCTCCATCCCAACTATTATCAATGGACCTGAGGTAATCTCGTCAGCATCAGACAAAGCCAAACTCTTTGTCAAGAACTTTGCAGCTAATTCTACCCTTTGCGACCAAGACCGCCAACCCCCAATATTTCCTCTTGTATCAGAAAACACGCTATGTGATATACGTATATCTGTACGTGATGTTGCCAAGCTAATCAAAAACCTTGATTCCAGTAAAGCAACTGGCCCTGATGGTATTCCAATTATAGTACTCAAAAAACTTCAACCTGAACTAGCGCCCATACTTACAAAACTGTTTAAACGTTGTCTTAAGGAGAATAGTTTCCCATCTCCCTGGAAAATCTCATCAGTATGCCCTGTATTTAAGAATTCAGGTGATCGCTCATCCCCCTCTCAGTACAGGCCAATAAGTCTCCTGTGCGTCATGAGTAAGTTGCTAGAATCTGTATTAAATACAGAAGTAATCAACCATCTCAACAAAATAACCTTCTTAATGACACTCAATATGGTTTCCGTTCTGCTAGATCTACAGCAGATTTCCTTACAGTTATATCGCATAGGATTAGCAAATCTCTCGACGGTGGCAATCTTTCTAGGGCAATTGCTCTTGACATATCTAAAGCCTTTGATAGGGTATGGCATAAAGGTTTACTTCATAAGATCGCTAGCTATGGTATAGCTGGAAAAGTCTTCTCAATTATTAAATCATTTCTTTCTGATAGGTTTATAAGAGTAGTAGTTGAGGGGCAAAAATCAGAAGCTCACAGTATTAATGCCGGTGTCCCTCAGGGATCCATCCTGGGCCCAACTCTTTTCCTGATCTACATTAATGATCTTCCAAATCATATCCTTACATCATTTGTAGACATTTATGCTGACGACACTACCATTTATGGTACCACATCTAAGACAGTAAACGAGCATGTTCTCTCCAATTCTCTCTCCTCTGATCTTGAGCACGTAGTACAATGGGGAAAGGAGTGGCTGGTTACTTTTAATGCATCTAAAACCAAGCTTCTCTCTTTACATCATCAACATTCTAATCCACATTTGTCATCAATTGAAATGAATGGCTCTCGTCTTCAGGAGGCCTCAAGTTTTGACAAGCTTCTGGGCTTGACCATTACTCCTGATCTTAAATGGAACACGTATATCAAATCTGTTGCCAAGGCCGCTGGAAAAATGGTGGGATCTTTCTATCGATCCAGTAGATATCTCACTGCTGATGCTATTCTCTATCTATATAAGAGCCAGGTACGTCCAAGGATGGAATACTGTTGCCACATCTGGGCAGGAGCTGCTAGAAAGGACTTGTCCTGCCTTGATAGAGTTCAAAATAGACTTCGTAGCCTCGTAGGAGATGTCCTTTTCTCTTCCTTGCAACCTCTATCTCACAGAAGAGATGTTGCGAGTTTGTCTCTAATGTATCGTTATTTTCATGGAAAGTGTTCAACTGAGCTTCAATCTATGGTCCCCCCTCGCCAAACTTTCACAAGAAACACTCGTCTAGCTGTAAACACTATCAATAATTTCCCCCACTCTTTATCTGTGCCTAAACCTAAACGTAGATTCCATGAACAAAGCTTCTTTCTTAGAACTGCACGCCTGTGGAATTGTCTTCCGTTTTCCTGCTTTCCGGCTGACTACAATATGGTTTTGTTCAAGTCTAAAGTAAATAGGTTCTTGATGAGCCGTTCCATATAAGTTATTAAATTTACCAAATTTTCATTACTAATGATTACTATATTGACCAACTTCTACTGTACACTTTTTAACCCTTATCCTTGAGTGGCCTCTGGGCCTTGATAATGTGGTGATGTCTTTGTAAAAAAAAAAAAAAAAAAAAAAAAAACACTATCAATAATTTCCCCCACTCTTTATCTGTGGCTAAACCTAAACGTAGATTCCATGAGCAAAGCTTCTTTCTTAGAACTGCGCACCCGTGGGACTGTCTTCCGTTTTCCTGCTTTCCAGCTGACTACAATAAGGTTGTGTTTAAGTCTAACGTAAACAAGTTCTTGATGAGCCGTTCCACTTAAATTAACAAATTTACCGAATTTCCATTACTAACGATTACTAAATTGTCCAATTGACTACTGTACATTCTTTAACCCTTATCCTCAAGTGGCCTCTGGGCCTTGATAAGTGTTGATGCCTATGTAAAAAAATAAAAATAAATACTATTTGAATATAGATAAATTTGTGCTCATTTGTGCAGTAAATCCTAATCCTTATTAATAATTAACTATGCATCGAACGGTTACCAAATACTTAGTTCGCTTCACCTTATAATAACAAAGGTTCATAAAAGTTTCGACCAAATTGTCCCAGTAGTTTCTAATAAAGAATTAGAGTAATTGTGGTGCTATATTGATTCCTGTTGATCACTAAATGCGTATCGAACGGATGCTATAATATTCAGTTCGACTAGGAAAACTAACGAACCAGATTTATTTATTTTTTTATTTTTTTATTTTTTTTTTTGGCGATGAGTTCAATGTGATATTCACGGAAGCATATCTATCTATATATCTATATATCTATAAAAGTGAACGTGTCTGGATATCTGTCTGTGTATCTGTGTGTCTGTCTGTGTGTGTACATTTCCCTACGCAATAACTCTGTCAGTTTTAAGTCTACAGACTCGAAATTTGATATACAGGGAACTGCGACCTGGGAAATTCTTTGTAATTGGTTTTCGGTCAGAAATTTGGCTGTTAAGAGGTTAAAGTTCAACTATTTGACCTTTGTGAACTCTACCAAACTCCTCCGACAATTTTGGGTCTAAATACTTGAAATTTTAGATATAGGTTCCTTGGACATGGATCTAACTTAATAACTTGATTTGAGCCCAAAACAATAAATGTTAAGGGGTCATAATATGGGTCAAAGTTTTTTAAAAAAATTGACCTCTGCGGTCTCTACCAAATAACTTTGACAATTTCTGGTCTAAACATTTGAAATTTTACATGAAGGGTATTCAGAGATGGGGCAAGCTTTTTAATAGGTTTGGGTAGTGTGGAGCCACCCTTTAATTGCCATTGCTCCCAGGTCCACTCTGACACGGAGTGGTAGTACCTGTTAGGGTCCCAACTATGGGTTAAATAGAAACCGACTTGAAAACAACAAATATATTCTATTAAAAAAATTTTCTTCAATCTTTGGATTCGGCATTAAATAACCTGAAAAGGGTTGATATGCCGTAAAACAACCAACCAACTACAGACTGGAGGTCTCCCTCTTGATTGTCGGCCATTGCATTAAATATGCGTTCATTCGTTCCCCCACCCCCTTTTCTGTTATGGAGCATGGTGTCATCAGCAAATATACTCATCTCAAGAGATTATTTTATCAGGGAGATCATTTATGAATATCAGGATTAATAAAGATACAATAATCGACTCCCGATTCACACCGGCATTTAATAAGAAACATTACAAATTAATAATATGATTTTTTTTTTTTTTTAAATATTTGGATTTTAATGTGGTTTCAAAACAGTTTTCTTTTTACATGGTGGTCACCTCTTATCAAGGCCTGGAAGCCACTCGGGGATAAGGGTTATTGCGTGTACAGTAATCAATGGGATAGTATCGTACTAATCGTTAGATTTGATAAAGTGTCTTATTTAAGAGACGGTTCATCAGGAATTTGTTTCTATTGGACTTGAAGATATCCAAGCTGTAGTCAGGTGGGAAACAGGCAAACGGAAGAAAGTTCCACAGGCGTGCACTTCTAAGAAAGAAGCCTTGTTCGTGGAATCTACGTTTTGATTTAGGCACAGATAAAGAGTGGGGAGAATTATTGACAGTGGCTTCAGCTAGTCGGGTGTTTATCGTGAAAGATTGGCGAGTGGTGGCCAGAGATTGGAGCTCAGACGAGCACTTTCCATAGAAATAACAATAAAACAAAGACAGGCTCGCAACGTCTCTTCTGTGGGAGAGGGGTTGCAGAGAAGAGAAAAGGGTATCTTCCACTAAGCCACGAAGTCTATTTTATACTCTGCCAGGGCAGGATAGGCTGTTTTTAGTGTCTCCTGCCCAGATGTGGCGGCAGTACTCCATCCTTGGACGTATCTGGCTTTTATATAGAGAGAGAATTGCATCAGTAGTGAGATATCTTCTGGAGCGGTAGAAGGGTGTTTGTTTATTCATTTTTTTTTTATTATTATTTTATTAAAAATGCTTTCCGATTTTCATAAATATTTCTAAAACTATAAAAGCTTTTGCTTTATTCTAGCGACGGAAGAAAGAAGCAAAATGGCGATTTTAACAGAAATTGGTCGCGTCGAAAAAAATTGATGTCTTTAAAATGGAGGAGAAATTTTTTTCATGATGCAAAAGGATTTTAGATTTTCTCTTAAAAATATTCAGTTTTCCAAGATTCGTTTAAGACAGGCCTTTGGTAAATTATTGAAAAGTAAATTGAATTTTTATATTTGGAAAATTAATTTTAAGGTTCCGACGAGGGTGGGGACATCGGGTGCGGTTGGCTGGAAAGGGCGTTGCTTGTATTCTTTCTGCTTTTTATGGAATTCGATTTCATGGAATTCAATTTCATAGAATTGGATTTCTAAAAAAAAATAATTTTCATTAAAAAAATAATAATAAATTTTAAAAATATACGAAATACACAAATTGATACTTCTTCAGTCGGAAATCCATATCATCTCAAATGTTTCTGGGTGTTTCCCGATAAGTCGAAGCAGTTTACGATTAGAAAACCACGAAAGAAAATGTAATAAGCAGACAACACTAAAATTTTAAAGCGATATTTTAGTAACCCGAAGAACTAATCGTATTCTTACAAAAAAAATGAAAAGAAAGAAAAAAACACCAAATTGCAAACAGAAATGCAACCTTTTGATAAAACTATTTCTTTTATGTCATCGTATTTTACTGATAAATAAATTATCTATGCGAAGCTGATCCCTATTCTAATTTCTAAATTGTTATTCTGCCGAATAAGAAGAAAACGTCTCAAACTTGGAAGTTAGAAAAAGAAAAATATGAGAAAAAAATCGTATTAATCGTTATCGAAAGGAATAATGACATGGAAAGAAAACGTCTTAAACTGGAAAGTAAGAAAAAGAAAAAAACTAAAGGAAAAATCTTATTGGTTGACATCGAAAGAAAAAACATGAAACGGAATGAAAATGTCTGATTATGAAAATAAAGTGAAAAAAATTTCCGAATTCATTTTAAACGGGAATGGGGAGTCTGACTTGCAATTTGTTTTCTCTTTTCCCATAAACACTTGAAATGGTTTCGTTCCGCAGTTTGGGACTCACTAGTTTGCATAACGGATAGGATATATATTTATTTTGTAAAAAAAAAAAAAAATACTCACCATCCGACGAGTATTTTTTTTTTCAGTGTTCCCAATATGGCCGAATGATTTGGAGAGAAGAGTTGATTTTAGGGAAACATTTTTAGTGAAAACTCTTTTTAGCTTTGTACGCGAATGTGATAAGCAGGCATGAACATTTTGACCCCCCCCCCCGTCATTTAAAAATTCACCAAAATTCAGAAAACCAAACAATTTGAATGAAATTTTCGGTATTCATCAATTAGAATTTAAGGAGCTCATTAGTTTAATTTTAATTTTAGTAAAACTAGTCTGGATGCCCGGCGTTGCCCGGGTGTTTGGAGGTGTGTGTTGAGCAAAAAAAAAGTGGTAGTAGGCAGGTAGGCTCGAATCCGTTACGCAAAGGATGCAAAGAATGTGAAAAAAAAAACTGACGTCTTTCCCATCGTCAAACCGTAAGTGAGGTATGTTTAAATTAAGGCTAGACTTTCGAAAATATCGGCGAAAAAAAGTGACCCCTTCCTGTAGAAAAGTGTCCAGTTGAGGGTAAAGGAATTTTGGCCACTTTTCGATAGTTGTCGTCCGGAGGGTAAAGCTTCAAAACGATACCGATCTCGTGAAAATCCGTTTCCTCAGTCGCAAGTTTTAGGTAGACATACATACATACATACATACATACATACATACATACATACATATATTTAAACAGATAGGTGAGATTTATATTATAGAAGATGTATTATTTTTTGTAAACAAAAACTTTTTTGCTAAAGTTACACTTTTAAAAGACGCATGAATTTTAATAAAGCATTGTAGATGTTCAGAATTTAAAAAAAAAAGTTTGTATTTTTGAAGATTATATAGTTATTCATTAATTTGGGGAATCTTATTGCAATAAAAAGAAGTGCTTATTTAATTAGAATATTTATTTACTTTTTTACATAATGACGCGATTTAATCTCAAAACAATGTATCAATTCGTCTGTAAATTTTATAATATAATTGACTTTCTGACATTTGGGGCTTCCGTAGAACCTATGCGCGACGACTTTTCGTTTGTTTTGATTGTGCGAAGCTGAAACTGTTACTAAACTCTCGCTTTTGGGAGCTTATTAAGCTTGGGTTTGTGTTCCTTCATTTGAAAAGACTACCGTGAAAACAGCAAACGGACTTCTACTGATTCTGTGCTCCAACAAAAAAAACAAAAAGAAAGATAAACATACTGATGATGAAGTGTATCATCGAAATATATTTATAAATTTTAATATAAATGTCAAACAAAATAAATATCTGTTATTTTGTAATAATGTTTTGTTTTGGCTTCAAACGTATCTACGTATTTATTGTATTCTTAATAAGCTATTTTTTGTATAAACGAGGTGTATTTTTTTTTGTTTGTTTGTTTTTAAATTTAATTCAATATCTTAAGACTTTACTTCAATAATTATCTTTGAAATAGTCCCAGAAATGTAATATTTATCTTTCAACGGATTTTTACAATAAAATTTAGCTTAATGTTTTCACTTTCCGACACCGCTATGAAAACATTTTTCATTATAACTTTTTTTTATTTCATATGTAAAATAATTTTTCCCCCTTTTTAGAAATTAACTTTGGGATTTAATCTTTCAAATACAATCAAAACGTAATCGGAAACCTATAAAAAAAATTATGATAAGCTGGCTTTCGAAACCATGTTCCCCTATCAGTTTCAATTATATTAGTGCACGTACCTAACTCACGGGAACATTTTTTTGTTTGGCTCGTATTTTTTAAATATAACGCCCAAATCTGAAAAATTAATAAATAAGAATATTTTTTTTTAATTGTTTATTTTTTACAAAGACTTTTAGCGAAAAAAAAAACATCTGCAATAGGCACTTGTCGTGCCTTAATTTGTTGTGCCTAAATGACACGAATAGAAAATCAGCAGCGGCCATTTGTCGTGCCTCGATTTATCGTACGATGCCTCCGTTCTATCTCAAGAAACAACGAATACCCCCTTTAGGGGCAGCCGCGCGAGTTATTGTAAGGCAAGCGTTGCGCATTCCTCAACCACACCTCTCCTGAATCGGGACTGCTTGAGTCCAGTGGCAGGAAAAGTGTTAACCGACTGGAACCAATGCCGAGATAAGCAGAGAGAATATACAGAACCTGGAATTCCAAAATGGTCACTCATATTAGCACTGACCATAACTTTCTTATTTATAAGCAATCACCTGAGGTGCTCCTCCCGGGGAATGGCGACATGTCTGTTCTCGGCTATCCTTAACAGTTACTATTTATTACTTGGTGTTCTGTACGGAACGCGGTCCACTTTTCTACCAGACAAAAGTTGCACTCAGCGCAGGAAAGGAAAAAAAAAAGGTGCGGCGCGACTGTAAACTGTAGAATACTTTTATAAATTCTAAGTGTTTCTAAAAAAAGTTTAAAGAATTTGTTTTGTTGTATGGAAAACAATATCTCGTTTCAAGGGATTGCTCTCTATATCGACTATTCCTTACATATACACCCCCCCCCCAACACCTCCACCCTCCCCTCTCCCCTCCTTATCAATAGCCGTAGCTTGGACACGACAATTGGGACGTCATGATTGTGACGCCGACAATTGCGAGTTTGTATTGGAAGATTTATTTCTTTGACTATTAGGTTATAAGTTGACGAGACAAATTATGCTTCCCCAGTGTTGGTATTAATATTCACATTAAATATTAAATTGTGTTTCCGTCTGTTTATATATGGTCTATATCGGAGTTATTTTATTTCCATTTATTTTTTATTTTTTATTTTTTGGTCCCCCCGGAAAAAGGAGGATGGACCTGTAAATTCAACCTGTTCCGTTCGTCTGTCCGCACTTTTCTCAATAACTATGCCTTGGAATTTTTTTTAATTTTGCAAAAACATTAAACATGATATGAGTAAAAAAAAAGTAACAGAACGGATTTTCTGGAAAAACTCCGGAGTGCCTTTCGGATTAAAATGGCTAAAATTGGCACTTTTGTGCTTATTAAAAAAAAATGATGCCTTGGATTTTTAAAAAACATTCCGAAAAGTTGTAACTAACTGATTTCTTATTTCGCAGTAACTCTTGGGTGTGCCCCAGGGGCTCTTTTTTTTGGGGGGACTGTTTTACCATATTTGTCCAAAATTTTCTGTGTATGTCTATTTTGCAGTTTTGCATGGTGCTGAACTCAAATTTAAATATTGGGGACTTTGGGGGCTAAATGGAGAGGGCAAATGATGGACTTAGTCACTACTTTTGTGTGTGTGGTGCAGAACTCAAATTTACATATGTTAAGGCCTAAAACTGCACCGTTTGTTCATTTTCACCAAGATTTGACATCCCCTGGGGGGGGGGTTGAGGCTAAAAGGGGAGGGAGCAAATGCTGAACTTTTATGCTTCGTTCATTTTGCACTCAAGGGGGACCATGCTTGCTTGTTTTGGGTTTTGTTTTGTTTTTTTTTCGTTTGTTAAATTGTTTACTGTTAAAATATTTATAATGTGCTATGGATCATATTAAGAAGATTCAGTGTGCTAACTTATTATTTTGTTATAGCTGAAGGTGGGGCATCCTACGGGATGCCAAACATTCGCCCGCTATCCCATACATTTCAACTAAGAGATCTTTTTCTACGATTCTAACTGTTCCATTAAGTGCAGGGATTTGTATCTCTCTTGTACTTGGTTCACCGGGTATATTTTTCAAGTAGTTTTTGGAGTTCGGAAATTTAAATGTAATGTTAACAAACACCTCGCTGCACAAATCTCTATTTAAGGGGATATACGAGATCCTTCAATAAATTTCCAGCCGTTTTTTATGTACAGATATTTAGAGTTGCTACAGACTTTTGAAAATTCAGTATGTTATTGTTATATATCTTTTGAAATGACTGACCAATTTTATGATTTGTGGTTCAAATGAACAGCTACAGCAGGAATTGGAATACACGCTACTAAAGCCTGATCGTCACAGTTGGTGAATTTCAAAACTACAATCTGGACGTGAGGACAGTTTAGAAGAACGATATGCAATAAAATTCCGTTTTAAACTAGGAAAAAATGCTACAAAACTTATGGAATGCTTCAGACTGCTTTTGGACCATCTTGCATAAATCGAGCATCAGTTTTTGGAGTGGCATAAGAGATTCAAGATAGCCAAGGAGTCTGTAAGAGATTATGAGAGGTGTTGGAGGAGTAAGGAAGTCAGAACACCAGAGTTGATTGGGTAAATCAATGATTTCATGAATAAGAACCATCGTTTGTTTATAAAGAAAATAATTGCACATTTTGATGTCAGTGTGGGAACTGTACACACAATTATTCGTGAGGAATTGAAGATGCGGAAGATTTGCGCGAAGTTGGTCTCAAAGATGCTCCATACTTGTCACAGACGACTTGACCAAGATGGGCATCAAGACCTTTCTTCACCCTCCTTGTAGTTCATACCTTGCTCCCTATGACATTTGGTTATTCCCTTAGCTCAAGTGGCATAAGAGATTCAAAGAAGGCAGGGAATCTGTGAGGGATAATGTGAGGTGTTTGAGGAGTAAGGAAGTCAGAACACCAGAGTTGATTGGCCAAATAAAGAATTTCATGGATAAGAACCATCGTGTGTTTATAAAGAAAATAATTGCACATTTTGATGTCAGTGTGGGAACTGTACACACAATTATTCGCAAGGAACTGAAGATGTGGAAGATTTGCGCGAATGCACCAGTCCACAACTTCAACCCTGTCACAGACTTTTTGACCAAGATGGGCATGAATGCAGTTTCTCACTCTCTCTATTCTCCATATTTTTCTTTTTGTGACTTTTTGTTATTCCCTAAACTCAAGGAAAACTTTAGAGGCTGCTGTCATCAGACAATTGAGGAGAAGAAAGCGACTGTGACGATGGCCATTGGCTCGCTCACACAAGAGGACTTCCTTGAGGTCTTACAGAAGTTGTTGTAACGATACAAGTGCATTGCAGCCGAAGGAGATTACTTCGAAGGAGACTAGAGTTTCATGTATGTATTATCAATAAGCGTTCAAGCTCCTTGGCTTAACGTTCACAGGAAATATGAGTTGGAATATACATCGAGATCATTGCTAAGGCTGCAGCAAAGAAGGTGGGCTCTCTCTATCGTGCTAGAAAGTTACGCCTGAAATTATCCTGTACCTCTATAAAGCCACCATTCGCCCATGTATAGAGTAATGCTGTCTCATTTTGGCTGGTGCATTTGCCACTAGTCTCTCGCTCCTGGACAGGCTCCAAAAGAGAGTCGCCAACCTAATAGGTCCCTGTCCCATCGACGAAATGTTGCACCCCTCTGCCTGTTTTACAATTATTTCAATGGTGGATATTCTGACGAACTACAAGCCCTTGTACCCCCTCGACAAAAATACCTCCGTCAAATTCGACAAGCAGCAAAGTTCAACCCCTACACAGTTAAGATCCCTACATGTAAGAAATATAGTATCCCTGCAACTTATATCCCCGATAGTAACCCCTACATCAAGCCAGGATCGAACCCCGATCGTTCAAATGACAGTCGGAGCTTCAAATTGTTGCGCTATACGGCTGCTGCTATGCGGGCAGTGAATTAACAATGTTTTGACAGTGTCCAAATACCTAAGCTTAATTTGTTTGCATAAAGAGCATCGCTTCATACGCTAATGGTAATTTGTATATCACTTCCCAATATGGTAAACTTAAGATAGGAAGCATTAGAGAGAGAGAGAGAGAGAGAGAGAGAGAGAGAGAAGTACAACCCAGATAAAACGTTGTCCCATCTTTACGTTGTCAAGCAGAGGTATACAATTTCATAACAGACTTATGTTCCATAGGTTGACAACCCCCGTGTTTGGAGAACAGCTAAAACGCATGCATAATAAACTAAAATAAGAAAAATCTCTATATATAAAAGCGAAAATGTGTGTATGTTTGTATGTATGTGTGTTTGTATGTCTCGCAAAAACTTTCGACATGGGTCACGGATTTTCACGAGATTGGTGTCATTTTAAAGTTCCAACCTTCGCCCGACAAATATCGAAAATTGGCTAAAAACATTAATTTCTTCACCCTAAAATCATCAGTTTTCTACAGGGATGGTCAGCAAAAACCGTCCTCTCATAATAAGTTCGCTTCAACGCATGCGCAAATGACGTCGGAACATGATTTAGTTTAAATTTTAAAAAAACGATCCAATTTCGTTAACGTCGTCTTAGCTCAGTTGGTTAGAGGGCGGCCTCATTATCTAAAGGTTTTGGGTTCGAATCGTGGCGTGAGGTGTCATTTTCTTTATTTTTTAAATTTAAATATTGAAACGGTTATTTAAGCCAGTGTTTTTTTGGGGGGGAGTTAAGATTTTTTAAAGAAGTTTTAACGTTCGTTTTTCTGTTTTATTTTTCCATCACATTCGCGTTTTCTTTTTTTGTTTTTTCCGATTTTTACATTTAACATCGTTCGTTTGCCTTACGTTAGTTTTTTTTTCTGCATTTATTTTCGATTTTTTAAAGTTTTAACATATATTTTATATAAAATATTTACTTCTCTTATTCTTATATTTTGATTATCCCTCCCCCCGCCCGAGCACGCACACACCTCTAAACACCCGGGCAACGCCGGGTACCCCCCGCTAGTATATATATATATATATATATATATATATATATATATATATATATATATATATATATATATATATATAAAGAAAGAACAAATACGAATAAAGTGATGCTAAAACGTAGTAAAATTGTTTTTACGATATTATTGACCTGAACCCTAACCCTAATATTGGTGAAGCTGGCTTAATTTGTGGAATAAAAAAAAATGATGATATTCAAGCACAAAAAATCGGAAGAGAGGATGAAAAAAAATATTGACGATAAGAAAAAAAAATGCGATGAAAGGAAGAAATCTCTACCAAAGGGAAAAAATATATCGAATTTGGATAATCGAAATAATTAGATGAATCAATAAGAAGAAAGAAAGAAAAAAAGGAAGGAAGGAAGGAGAAGGAAAATCTTTATTGTAAATCAAAAAAACTTGTGCTGTTCAATCGTAGACGTATCTCTTTTCGTCCTCAGATTCTCATGGATGGCTCTGATCTTAGAAAGAAATTCGACTCTAAAACTCCTTGCTCTTTCTTTCCCATCAAATAATTTTGGACTGTTTGCATTTGGGGGGGGGGGGTCTTTCTGCTTCCCGTAATGTCGGTTTCCTCTATCGATCTAAAGACTTTCTCACAGCTGAGGCTATACTTTATCTCAACAAATTCACATCACAAATTCAAGTCCAACACAAACAAATTCCTGATAAACCGCCCCCTTAAGTAATAACGCCTATCAAATCCCCAATACTAACTATTACTACGATATTATCCCACTGATTAGTCTGCACACAATAATCCTTATCCCCGAGTGGCTCCTGGGCCTTGATAAGTGGTGACCACCATGTAAAAAAAAAAAAAAAAAAAAAAAAAAAAAAAAACATATACGGAGTTCTGTTTCCATATTTTGACTGAGAAATTTCTTTCCCATTTGTGGGTTCTTCATAATGTTCAGAACCATATCTGTTTACAACGCCATTTGCCGGAAGTGACGTCCGACATATTTTTAGCTACGGATGACCAAAACTGAATAGAATGAACCTTTTTTTTTTTTTTTTTTTTTTTTTTTAGAAGTTTTATTCAAACAGTCTTTATTTGAACGAAATGGATTGTTTTTTTTTTATGAACCGTTTTATTCTTTTCATCAAACCAAAATAGAACTTTTATAATAAAATATATATAATAAAATATGGACTGTTTTCCTAACATCGAAATATATATTATATATAATAAAATATAACATCGAAATATATAATATTATATATAATAAAATATGGACTGTTTTCCTAACATCGAAATTTTAAAATTAAAATTAGTTTTATTTTAAAAAAATAAATAAATAAAATAAAAAAAGGTGTTTTTCTTTTCGAGATAATTTTTTTCTTCTTCATTTATCACTTTAAAATTTATTCAAGAATAAAATGATAAACCAATTTACAATTCTAGTTTTTATGTAAGTAAAAATTTGTTAAAAAGTTCAAATAAAGTTTATGGTGTAATTTAAATAAAAAAACACTTCGTTTTTTTTTTATTTAAATAAAACTAACTTTAATTTTAACATTTCGATATCGACGTTTACGTAACTTTTATTATAAAAGTTAGGTAAACGTTCATGAACATATTAATGGGGGAAAAACAGTTCATAAATAAATAATAATATAAAAAAACAGCCCATTAAGTTCATCTAAAGACTGTTTGAATAAAACTTCTAAACAAAAAAAAATAAAATAAAAAAAAAGGTTCATTCTATACAGTTTTGGTCATCCGTAGCTAAAAATATGTCGGACGTCACTTCCGCCAAACGGCTTTGTAAACAAAGGAAGACGAAAGGTGAATTTTACCCATGGACGTGTAAAGTCGAGAACGAGAATGAATTGTCGGAGAAAAAAGAAACGCAAGCAGGCTAGATGGACATGTGGCAGCGAGAAACTTTTAAGTAGTGTCGAGACGGCAGAGTAACGCTAATAAAAACTTCTGTTAAAAAAGAAAAAAATGCCGACCTGGATTTTTCTTTCTTTCTTTTCTTTGTTTGTAACGGTAACGTTAGACCAATAACTTTCATCCATTCCGTCAACTAAAGTCTACTCTTCTGTATACAATTCCTTATATTGCCCCCTTATTTGAACTCATCAGAACTAAACGGACCCCATTTGATTCTTGGTCGCCATCTTGGTTACTGATCTGAACTACGCCGCCATCTTTGTCCAACACAATGTCTCAAAACTTAACATATTTAAAACTAAGATCACACATCCAAGTGTTTTTGTGTCGTCCAACTTTCTTCCAGCATTTCACATTAATACAACTGTCAGGCTTTAATTTGGAATTGCATTTAATTGGCCTGTCATGCTTTAGTTTTAAATATCATTTTTATTAGTCTGTCATGCGTTAGTTTGGAATTGTATTTTCATTGATCTGCCATGCTATATTTTGAAATAACATTTTCATCGGTTTGTCATGCTATTGTTTGAAATAGAATTTTCATTGGTTTGCCATTTTCATTCGTTTGCCATTTTCATTGGTTTGCCATTTTCATTGGTCGGCCATTTTCATTGGTTTGTCATGCTTTAGTTTGGAATTGTATTTTCATTGGTCTGTCATGCTTTAGTTTGGAATTGAATTTAATTGTCTGTTATGCATTAGTTTGATGTGGCATTTCATTGAATTGCCCACTTTAGTTTGGAATTGCATTTAATTGGTCATAGGCTATTGTTTGAAATAGAATTTTCATTGGTCTGTCACACTTTAGCTTAGAATTGCATTTTTATTGGTCTGTCACGCGTTAGTTTGTAATAGCATTCAATTTGTATGTCACGCCTTAGTTTGAAATAGCATTTAATTCATCTGTCACGCTTTAATTTGAAATTGTATTTAATTGATGTCATGCTTTGGTTTGAAATAGCATTTTCGTTGGTCTGTTACGCTTCAATTTAATTACCATTTTATTTTATTTTATTTTATTGGTCTGTTATGCTCTAGATTGAAATAGCTCTTACATTGGTCTGTCATGCCTTAGTTTGAAATAGTATTTACATTGGTCTGCTTCGCATTAATTTCAAATAGCATTTCTATTGGTTTGTCATGCTTTAATTTTAAATAGCATTTTCATTGGTCTGTCAGTCTTAGGGTCAAAATCGCATTTATTTCATTAAACCCGAATATTAATTAAACGAATCTTTCTAATATTCATTCTTTGCATTGTTTCAAAAACAATGCAACAATGTGTATCACGTTATAAAAACAGTAAAAATAATTTAAAGATTCGGTTTTTTCTTTTTCGTTTTGTTTTGTTTTGCTTTTTCTCTTTTTTTTTTTTTTTTTTCTTTTTTCTTCCGACAAGTCGGATGAAAAGAAGACGTTATTTGGCGCCATTTTTTCTGCTTCTTATTTCGTTTAAAAAAAATCCTGTTCTTTATTCTTAAGAATATAAAACTAAGGTCTCCACGTTTTTTATTTTTTTTATTTTTATAATTTTCTTTTCCATTCTCGCATTTCTGGTTATAAATTTGGATATTGGATTCAGAAAATTGTATTCAGATCTAAGATTCCGCAGATTTTATTTATTTTTGTTTTAGTTTTTTATTTGTTTTTGTTTTTTTGTTTTTCTTTCACGCAATATTCATCATTTTTATTTCGACGCATTTCTTTTTGGAGGGAAGGGGGACAATTTCTTTCATCGTTCCGTTTCGTCATGGTTTCACAAATAGATTTTTCCATCATATCTAGTTATTTTCATTGTAATAGTTGCTGTTGTCGGATTCAGCGTCCCGGGTTCGAGTTCATTCGGGGCCGCTGCATCACTTTCGCTAATGCCTTCGGGAAAAGTATCAATCCATATATTTTCCGTCCGTCTGTAGATAAATTAATGTAACACACACACACACACACACATATATATATATATATATATATATATATATATATATATATATATATATATATATATATATATATATATAAAGGGGGTTAGAGCAATTCTCTATAGGGCAGAGTGTATTTTGATGTTATAATAAAAATACTAATTTAATTAAAATACAGGAAAAGAATAATGCTCGTTGTAAAGCCGATGTATCAAAGCTCAATAAAAAAGTTTAATTTTTAATTATAAATTATCAATCACCTTACCAAATATATATATATATATATATATATATATATATATATATATATATATATATGTGTGTGTGTGTGTGTGTGTGTGTATATATATATATTTAAAAAAACAGTAATTTACGTAGATGCATGTTTCGGGGGCCGTATCCCTCTTCAGCATTGCTTAACTGTTATTAAGAATCGAGCCCCAGATCTTACGTATTTCAATCCAGCGTCTTAATCCATTACGCAACGATGACATAAACAATTTGCTGCTTAATTTTTATAATTTTTTTTTTTTAATTTACGTAGATTTTGTTGTTGATTTTTTAATATCGTTTCAAATATAAGCCTGACGAATCCTAGCGTGAATGAAACGCGCAATATTCTGTGGAGCTTAATTGCCATATATATTTTTATAACTTACTATATATATATATATATATATATATATATATATATATATATATATATATATATATATATATATATATATATATATATATATATATATATATATCATTAAATGAAATAGATGTTTTTGTCTATTAATTCTATTTTCGATCCTTTCCAACTTCAGGATGCTATTAATTTTAAACAATGGGAAAAAAAGGATAATTAATTAACCAATGAAGAGAAAGAATTAACAAAAATCTTTATAAATTGTTCAAAGCCAGTTACATAAATTTATCTCTGACGATGAATCCTGATGGATTAGAAAGTAGTCGGACTTATGATAAATATGGTTATTACATCAGTCAGTTCCCACCAGAAGTGAAGACTGTTATTCGCAAGTTGGAAAGGATCGAAAAAAGTCTATCTTATTAAATGAAATATGCCATAGAGAAATATATGACAAAAAACGTCTATCTCATGTAATGAAATATGCCATAGAGACAAAATGTTACCTATATATATATATATATATATATATATATATATATATATATATATATATATAACTACTTCATTTACTCACATAAATCTAATATACGAAAGTATAGATTTATGCGTAAACTTTAAGTATTTACTTCAAAAGTGCTCAATACGTAGGTAGAGCTAGTTAGTAATTTATAAAATATATATGGCGACTAAGCTACACTGAATATTCTGCGTTTCATCCACTATAGGATTCGTCAGGCTTATGTTGATGAAACGCAGAATATTCAGTGTAGCTTAGTCGCCATATATATTTTATAAATTACTATATATATACATATATATATATATATATATATATATACATACATAGATATATATATATATACATAGATATATATATATACATAGATATATATATATATATATATATATTTATATATATATATATATATATATATATTCTTTGCTAATTAAGCCAGAGATGGCTTCTGTCGCCGGGTCCTAATCTATCGAATGGTGATAATTGTGACACCCCGCACTGAAGAATCCCGAAAGGATGAAACACTAGTGTCTGTAGGTATGTAATTATTATTACAGTAAATAATTATGTCAGCCCCTTTTAGAAACTCGTTTCTTATCGTTGAACACTGTCAGCTGAATTAACTCCGTGAATTTAGCTTTTATGCGCAGATCATCATATAATAGCAAGATCAGTCTCACTGAAGTAAAAAAAAAATCATTTAAAAATATAATGTTTAAATTTCAACGTTATTTCTTCCGGTTAACGGTAGCCGAATTGATACGGTCCTCGCCGGTGAAGCCAGAGATGGCCTCTCCCGCCGGGTTCGAATCTATCGACTGGCGTTAATCGTGACACCCTGCACTGAAGGTTCCCGTAACGATGAAACACTACTGTTTTTAGGTATTTAATAATTTCCGATGCCAAAATCGAATCCTTAAATTAACTTTCTTTTTTTTTTTTTTTTTTTTTTTTTTTAATTTGGTTAAAGAAAAATCTTTCACTGCTTGTAAAATAATAAAATAATAAATATTTATTGATTTTCAAATTCCGGGAAAAGTAAAATCTCGGGATTACCCCTTACGCGTGTGTTTTTACGTTTGAGAAAATATAGGCACACTTAAGATGTGTTTTTTTGTTTTTTGTTTTTTGTTTTTTTACGGTAATCGGGATAAAACGACACTTTTATGGTTAAATATTTAGAGATTTATAAAGAATCCGAGTCGGTAATTTAGTACAGAATCGATAATTGTATCGGAATTGGGAAAAATATCGAAATCGTCCCATCACTAATATATATATATATATATATATATATATATATACTTCATTTAATCACAAAAATTAATATACGAAAGTAATATTTTATGCATAGACTTAAAACTTAAATGTATTTACTTCAACAGGGCTCTTAAAGCTTAAAAGTATTTACTTCAACAGTGCTCAATTCATAGGTAGAGCTAGGTAGTAAGTTATAAAAATATATATGGCAATTAAGCTTAATTGCCATATATATTTTTATAATTATTACATAAAATGTGACATCTTTGCTGTTGGGTCCACTTACTATATATATATATATATATATATATACATATATATATATATATATAGTGAATAAATGATAAAAGACTCTATTCCAAATTCCATATATATATATGCATATATATATATATACATATAGATATATATATATATATATATATATATATATATATATATATATATATATATATATATACGTTTTATTTTTATTACCGTGTCTTTCTGTTAAGTTACATTATTGTTTCAGCTACTCGGCCGTTTTTGGCCTTCTGTAGCTTCCTCAGACTTTTGCAGTACTGTAAAAGTCTGAGGAAGCTACAGACGGCCAAAAAACGGCCGATTAGCTGAAACAATAATGTAACTCAACAGAAAGATACGGTAATAAAAAATAAAGCGCATATTTGCTCTACAACAGTATTGAGCACTTTCTTCAGTTTTTATTAATTACCATCTCCACTGGTTGCTCGAAATACTGAAGCTTCGATGGTGTTTAGGCGCATGTCGCAATCTGAGACAGCAAGGATCACTGGGTTTTGGGGTTTGTTTTTTTTTAATATTTTTCTGACATCTTTTTAAGGGTGTCATGCGATACTAGTTGTTGATTAACGAATCTGACAGGAGGGGGACAGGTGACATGTAAGGCGACGAGAAATACTAGTTCTATTCTTGCCAACATATGCATTGTTTAAGGAGACACATTCTCCCATGGGGCATTTCAAATTCGTATACCATATTACAAGTTTTTTTGTTTTTTTACTAAATTGTTATCGGGCGTCGGGTTATTGCGTATTAGTAAGTTAGTCGTTTTGAGTTTATATAATAAACTAGCCTGGATGCCCGGCGTTGCCCGGATGTTTGTAGGTGTGTGTTGAGCAAAAATAAAAAAAAGATGTGGCAGTCGGCAGGCAGGCTCGAACCCGTACCGCGAAGGAGGAAAAAAAACATGGAAAAAAATGTGACGTCTTTGCTATTGGGTCCATCAAACCGGAGGTGACGAAGATTTAAATTAAGGCTAGTCAATCGAAAAGAGAGGATGACGGGGGGAAAAGCGACCCCTCCCTGTAGAGAAGTGCCTAGTTGAGGGTGAAGGAATGAATATTTTTAGACAATTTTTCGATATTTGTCCTTCGAAGGGTGTGGCTTCAAAACGATACTGATCTCGTGAAAATCCGTCGCCTCTGTCGAATGTTTTAAGCATACATACATACATACATACATACATACATACATAATACATACAATGGCTTCCTTCAGTCTTGACAGACTATGGATACCCACTGTAAGGGTGCCTTCGCGCGAAATTTTTGTGGCAAGAGTTGCGCAATCCCAACCGCACGTTTCCTTAGTCGACATTGTTGAATACCAGTGGCAAGAGGAGGTTCAGGACGACTGAAAACAATGCCGAGATAAGCGGAAAGCACTTGCAGCACCTAGCCTTCCGAAATGGTCACCCAACTAGTACATACATACATACATACATACATACATACATACATACATACATACATGATGATTGCAACGTCTTGTCAGACGAGTGCCACTCCCTCAGTCACTGAAAGTCCATGAGCCCGAAAATAACCATTTTTTTTTTTTAGTCCTGCCAACGAATTCACACGCTCAAGCAGACATGACATTGAAGACGGTCTTTGGCATACATACATATATATACATATACACACATACATACACATACATACCCATAAGCATACACACATGCACACATCCATACATCCATACATACACAATACATATAACATACATATAAACATATACATACACACATACACACACATATACATATATATATGCATACACATATATACAAATACATACACACATATAGATACATATTCACATACATATACGTACACATGTATGCGCATATACATACACACTCATAAAGTTACCTACATATACGTACACATACATATATATGCACCTATACGCATACATATATATGCATATATGCATATACATATACATACACACAAATATATATACGTATATACATACAAACACACATAAACATGTATACACAATAAATAAATAAAAATATATACACACATACATATATACATACATATACAAATAGGTATACATACACATACATACACTAGTACATATATTAACATACATACATACATACATACACACACATATGCCTATGTAGAATGATGGCAGATCAATTATTACATGCTTCCAGCATTTCAGGGCTACACACATGACATTTTTTCCATCGCCACGGACAATTTTTATAGACAAATGCCCGAGGAAGTATCTATACAAAGATGATGTTACAGAGTTTTAGCTTTGTACGACAGCTAAGTCTCTCTCTCTCGGTTCAAAATGTCGAGATCCAGCAACAAGCATGAGCAAGATAGCCAGCAACAAATCAAACTGCATACCAGCTTAATGCGGGTACTGGTCTCCCGCTTTATGTATTTTTTTTTAATCAGAGATTTGCTTCACCCAGAGGGATTGCCTTAACAGGGCTTTTGGGAGTCCTCTCCACCCCACACACATATCGAAATAAAGATATACACATACACATACAAGCATGCATACAAACAGATGCACGCAAACATACATACGCAAGAACAAATACACATGACAACATGCACATACACTCATACATTCATAAATAGACGCATGTACATACATATGCACACACACGTACACATACACGTACATGTAGAATATATATGAAGGAGCATTTCTCATGACGATGATGATGGTTGTTACGAATAGGTTAATTCAACATGAATAACAGAGTAAAACAATCCCAAATACACAGGAAATAGAATAGAGAGACGTTCGCTTCGCCGGTTGTACAGTTTTTAAAATGAAAATGCGTTAATAACGGCACAAATCCACAACCATCATCGTTGTTTTTATGAACGTTGAGGAGCTGTACCGTTGTGAACGCGTTTTCATTTTTAAAAACTGTACAACCGGCGAAGCGAACGTCTCTCTATTCTATCTTCTGTGTATTTGGGATTGTTTTACTCTTTTATTCATGTTGAATTCACCTATTCGTAACAACCATCATCGTCGTCGTCCTGAACATACATACATACATACATACATACATACATTTTAACAGACAGGTGAGATTTATATTATAGATGAAGAATCCCAATTTCGTGGCTATATGGACTTTTCTAGATCTTTGTTTTTTGTTTTTTTGTGTGTGTTTTTGTTGTTTTTTTTTGTTTTCTTGCAAAAGAGTGATTGTCCTTGTTGTCAAGGATACTTAACAATCTTCTATTATATCCTCTCTCTCTCTCTCTCTCTCTCTCTCTCTCTCTCTCTCTCTCTCTCTCTTTATTCATTTATTTTTTTCTCTTCTCCTTTACATTAAATAAAGCTTATTGTCACTTGGAACATAAAGAGCTACTATTTGGGATCGTGTTTATGTGGAAAATAGATCATAAAGTGTTTGTTTACCTTACATTTAAATTTCTGCATGTTAATATAGACGAGAAGCAAGAAACAAAGAAGGAATCTCAAAGTCAGTTAAAGGGAAGGAATTATTAGAGTAGAAGGTTTTCTGGCATCTAGGGACCTCAAAAGTGAAGAAGTGCGATTTTGCTGGTTACCGGGTTAATAGGGAGTATGTACATCGAGGAAGCTTGGTTGATAGGGTGAAACCTATTAGATTTGAGACTCTTTCTTGGATCCTGTCTAGGAAAGAAGAAAGAAAGAAGGAAAGAAAGAAAGAAGGAAAGAAAGAAAGAAAGAAAGAAGGGATGCACCACCCCAGATGTGCCAACAATACTCAAAGCATTTGTGAATTGTGGCTTTGTAAAAATATACGATGCTCTCTGGTGCGAATAATTTTCTAGCACTGTAGACGGAGCCCATATTCTTTGTAGCATGGCACTGTCTCTAATATCACGTGGTCCAATTCGGCCAATCAGAGAATTTTGGATTTCATAGCTCCGCCCTTTTACTCTCTAACACAAGGTTTTGTTTGTTTTGTGTTCTAAGATTATCTTATTTCTTGCAAGAATTTAGTACTTCGGTAAAAAAAAAAAAAAAAGAAAATCGAGAAATCGAAAAAAAAAAAAAATGAAACGAAGACCTGAAACCCACACTTCCGTTTTCCCTCTCCCCTTCCCAAAAGACGACCTGATCTTCAAAGGAAAGTGTAACACACGTAATAATTATGGGAATAAATAAAGGATTTTTTTTAGGGGAGTAATTGCCTGGAAATATTTGGAATGGAAGGTGATATATGAGTGGTTAGCTGAGGTCGGAGATCGAGAGAGTGAGAGAAAGATAAAAAGAGAGAGAGTGAGAGAAAGAGATACAAAGAGAAAAGGAGATAGAGGGGGGTGAAGAGAGAGAAAGAGAAGAAGAAAAATCGAAAAAGATAGAAAATGAGAAGGAAAAAAACGACGGAGTAAAGAGAAAAGAAAAGAAAGAAAAATCAGAGAGAGAAATACTACGACTATTAATTGAACTATTACTTCTAATACTACCATTATGAATAACAACAACAACAGCAGCAAAAACAACAACAACAACAACAATAATAATAATAATAATAATAATAATAATAATAATAATCATGAGGAAGAGGAGGAGGAGGACGACAGAAAAACTCTTTGGCTTCCTTTAAGCTTTTGTATAATCTACGATCATCTTTGATTTCTCTGTCATACATATATATATATATATATATATATATATATATATATATATATATATATAACTACTTCATTTACTCACATAATTGTAATATACGAAATTATAGATTTATGCGTAAACTTTAAGTATTTACTTCAAAAGTGCTCAATACGTAGGTAGAGCTAGTTAGTAATTTATGAAATATATATGGCGATTAAGCTACACTGAATATTCTGCGTTTCATCCACTATAGGATTCGTCAGGCTTATGCATAATATTCGGTGTAGCTTAATTCGTCAGGCTTATGCAGAATCTTCAGTGTAGCTTAATCGCCATATATATTTTATAAATTACTATATATATATATATATATATATATATATATATATATATATATATATATATATATAATTTGGATGTCTCCAAGTCCAACATAAACAATTTCCTGATGAACCGCCCCCTTAAGTAATGACACTTTATCAAATCTCCAATACTAACGATTACTACGATACTATTCCACTGATTACTGTGCACGCAATAACCCTTATCCCCGAGTGGCTTCCGAGCCTTTATAAATGGTGACTACCATGTAAAAAAAAATGTACATTTTAGGAAACCAAATAATCTCGTGTCATTTTTATTAAATTCAAAATTATTATTTTAAATTATTATTATTATTATTATCTGGAAATATTTAGGGTGGAGGTATACGGGTGACCACCTGAAGTCAGAGATCGAGAGGAGAGTAAAAAAAGATAGAGAGAGAGAGAGAGAGGGAAAAGGAAAGAGAGAGAAGAACTAGAGAAAAACAGAAACAATATTTAAAGAGGGAGAGAGAGGGTAAAAGAGAGAACGAGAGAGAGATGAAGAGTGTGTGTGAGAGAGAGAGAGAGAGAGAGAGAGAGAGAGAGACGTTTTGGCTTCCTTCGAGTCTAGTGAATATGTATTTAAATTTTCATTTCAGGCCTTTGATTTTCAAAAAGTAAATTTTTAGTTAAAAAGAACCCCTCGCCTCCCACAAACATACAATCGCTCAGGTGAACTAATTTCTTCTTCCCTTTCATTCATTTACGGTTTTATTCAGAAGATTAATAAATTTGTATTAAAATTACCAAGATTTTATTGTTTATGTTTTACGAATAAATGTGAGAGGCTTAAACTTGGTTTTGTAAGAAACCTGTGAATTCAACGTTGATTAAAGATTTTGGTTTTGAAATAATCTAAGTGGAAAGTTTTGTGGGTGGGGGATTACACAGGCATCACCACGTTATCAAGGCCAAGAGGCCACTCAAGGATAAGGGTTAAAGAGTGTACATTAGAAATTGGACAATATAGTAATCATTAGTAATGAAAATTCGGTAAATTTGATAACTTATATGGAACGGCTCATCAAATTAGACTTGAGCACAACCATATTGTAGTCAGCCAGAAAGCAGGAAAACGGAAGACAATTCCACAGACGTGCAGTTCTAAGAAGAAGCTTTGTTCATGGAATCTACGTTTAGGTTTAGGCACAGATAAAGAGTGGGAGGAATTATTGATAGTGTTTTCAGCTAGACGAGTGTTTCTTGTGAAAGTTAGGCGAGGGGGGGGCCATAGACTGAAGCTCAGTCGAACACATTCCATGAAAATAACGATACATCAGAGACAAACTCGCAACATCTCTTCTGTGAGATAGAGGTTGCAGGGAAGAGAAAAGGACATCTCCTACGAGGCTACGAAGTCTATTTTGTTGTTTTGTTTGGTATAAAAGTCACTTTGTGTGTGTGTGTGTGTGTGTGTGTGTGTGTGTGTGTGTGTGTGTGTGTGTGTGTGTGTGTGTGTGTGTGTGTGCGTGTGTGTGTGTGTGTGTGTGTGTGTGTGTGAGAGAGAGAGAGAGAGAGAGAGAGAGAAAGAAAGAAAGAGAGTTCCGCATAGGTTCCCAGACGGTTGAGCCTATCTTTTGCAAATTTCACACAAAGTTAATTTATATATCTGGCAGTGTTCTTAGATATTTTTTTTACATAAATTAACCTGATAAGTATCGAAAATCGAAAAAATCCGATCGTAAAAATAGTTTTCTCTCTTATAGATAAAAGAGAATAATTTTACAGGGTAATATTTTACGTTACACCGTCCAATGGAGATAATTAAATATTGATCGTTACCTCTTTTACAAAAAAAAGGAAGATAATAAAATATTAATCTTTTTTTTTTCTTTAAAAAATCATTTCTTTAAAAAAATTATTTCTTTAAAAGAATTTTAAAAAAAAACAAATTTAATATAATCTGGAGATATAGCTTAGTGGTACAGCATTCAACTACAGATCGAATGATCTCGTGTTCAATCCCGGGTGCACCTCACTATTTTATTTTAATATTTTTCTTACTAACGAGTTCAATTTACCATAAAAGAAGAGGCGCCATTTAAAATCGCCGCAAATCATTTTTTCGTTTGCATATTTTACAACTAAACATTAATTAGAAGTGACTTTTCCAGGGAATCTATCGTCAAGCCCAAATCGTAGCTGACGTGAAAGTGTAAACAAACACGGACGGAATTTGATAAACTTCATTATAATTATTATTTAAAAAAATGTTTTTGCAAATTAGTTAACCGGGCAAATTATTCCATGTAATATATCATCTTCGATAGAGAATTGATTCTATAATAATACATACGGAATCTGCATAAATTAAAATATCATATTTAAACGTATTATTCAACTGGTTAACACCAGGCTGCCAGCTTTTGGAAATAGGGTACGATTATGAATATCTCCAGTATCAAATAATCCTTATACACTGTGAAATATACTTTATGTATGAAAATCAAAGTGGGGAGATATAACATGAGAAGTATTTGGAAGCAAGTCTCCCCTTTTTTTCACAGGAATCACCGCTTATCAAGGCCCGGAGGCCACTCGAGGATAAGGGTTAATGGGTATACATTAGTCCATGTGATTACAGGGGAACCAAAAAAAACGGGGCCCATGTACACTTTATGTGATATCTCCATTATTTATTCACCGATTGCCCTTATTTTACAGGACATGGCAGAATCAACGACCGTGAGTAGACCAAGACCCCAGTGAGAGCTGGGACAAAGAATACACTGTGTTGAATTTTACTACAAGACAGGCTCGTTTAAGAAAACCCAGGACAGTTTCATGTGTCAGTTCGAATGTGAAAAGGTTCCATCCAAAAGCAGAATTCAGAACTGGGTGAACCACTTCGAGAAGTATGGGACCGTGGAGAACCTCAACGCTGCCAAAGAGAACCGTCCAAGCCACTAAGACGTCTCAAGAAGCAAACAGCCGAGCTAGTTGAAAGAGTGAGAGAGTCTCTCCAGCAGAGTCCGAAACGCTCTGTGCGTAAGCGAAGTCAGTCCCTCGGTATGTCCCATGAGACTTGCAGGAAAGTGCTGGTGAACGATATCAGGGCTTACCCATACAGAATACAGAGGCTACAGACCCTTACAGCCTCAGACAAGAAGCAGAGGAGGGCTATGGCAGTCAAGATGCTCGAGAAGATTGAGGAGACACCAAGTTTCCTTAACCTCCTTTGGACCTCAGATGAAGCCCACTTCCATCTTGATGGAAAGGCTAACTCCAAGACAAATGTCTTCTGGGGGTCCTCCAGACCTAATGAAGTAGGCACCAATCCCCTGCACTCTCCTAAGTGCATGGTGTGGGCTGCAATCTCGGCCAGAGGCATCATCGGACCAATCTTCATTGAAGAATCTGGCGCAGCAGTGACAGTCACCAAGGAGCGGTATGTGGAGGTCCTCAAAACCTTCAAGGGTGAGCTCCAGACAATATACCCGTCGCTCATGAGCAAGTTCTGGTTCCAGCAGGACGGGGAAAGTTCTCACACCTCAAACCTGTCCCTAGATTGACTGAAAGAGAACTTTGGAGGCCGAGTGATCAGTCTCAAGACTGATTTTGAGTGGGAACCCCATAGCCCGGACCCAAGCCCCCAGATTTTTTTCTTTGGGGCTATCTTAAAGACAGAGTCTACGCAGGAAACCCAGAACCATCACGGAACTCAAGGAAGCCATCAGGGAGGAGATGAGAGTCATTACCAATTCGGTCTGTAAGAACGTCATGGACAACTTCGTGCTGCGCCTCAAGAAATGCATGGAACTAAATGGAGGCCATCTAGAACATATGTTGTAGAACAGAGAAAAACAGGCCAAAGACCCCAGTGTTTTGATGCGATGTTTTGAATATAATAAACTAGTTATGACCAAAGTTTCATTTCATTCAGACAAAACACTAAGAAACGGAACCTAATTAGAGTTGAAGCCCGTTTTTTTTTGGGGGGGGCACCCTGTATTATAGCATAGTAAACATAAAAGTAGTGGGAATTTTGTAAGTTGGATTACTTAGGGGGACGGTTCATCAAGAACTTGTTTACATTGAACTTAAAGATAATCAGATTGTAGTCAGCTGGAAAGCAGGAAATCGGAAGAGAATTCCATAGGCTTGCAGTTCTAAGAAAGAAGCTTTGTTCATCGAATCTGCATTTAGGTTTAGGCACAGATAAAGAGTGTGGGAAATTTTCAGATCATTTGAAACCATAGCAGCAAGTTTTAGTCTCCCCGTCATCAAGGCCAGAAGTTTTAGGGGAAATATTAGATATTTTGTTGACAGTCTGCTTTGCCGTAATGGTTTTGTCTGCATTAAAAAAATCTATAATAAAGGGGGCCGGTCACAGACCACCAACGGTCAGCATGGCCTTTTTTTGGTGCAACTCTGACTTTAGGAAGTGTCGTGGATCTTCGTCGGCGTCTAACCACTGAGCTGAGCGTCGCTGGTTGTCGTAAAAAAAAAAAAAACACTTTTCATTGCAAGTAATAAATCGGTTGAGAAATGGGCCGTTCTTGTTGTGTAAAAGAAGGGAAGATGACACTTCATAGCGGCGTTTCATTTGGTTGTCTTTTATTTATTACTATCAGAGGTGCCCGGCGTTGCCCGGGTGTGGAGAGGTGGTATAGTAAGGCTATTGAGCAAGCGAGCACTAAAAAAATACAAGCGCAAAAAAATCAGCCGCAGTAGCCAGGCTCAAACCTGTAACACAAAAGAGGAAAAGGGGGTGATAAAAGTTAACACGCTAGCTCTCAGCTACGGCGACTTATGACGTCATAGGCCTTCGAAATAACGTTTTTTATAAACGTACGTTGAGATCAGTAGGCGTATGACTTACAAAAATGTCGATGCAAAAAGTCTCAGTTGACCAGCACAGAATTAATCCTTTTGGCCAATGTTTGATATTTTTCATTCAAGAGATCAATCTTTCTAACGATACCAATTTTGTCATTGTTTGATGCGTGTGTCAAACGTTTTTGGCCGAAACACGCACACATACGCACACACACGTGTAGGGGACTAGGATATATAAATACCCCAATGCCGTTACAAAATAATAATGAAACGAATGGGAATTGAAGGAAACAAAGACTCAATTAATGGATAAGATAAATGTCGTTTATTTGCTGTTGAAAGAAATGAACATTTTATTTATAACATGTCCGCGCGTATGTAACCCATGTTCGTTACAGGACTGGTGTTGTAGCAAGAATAGGAAATATGTTTTCATCTCAAGTTCGGTTCACTATTGTTTGTTCGCACGTGGGAAGAGAAATAAATTTTGTAGGAAAATTGAGAATGGTAGTCCAGCGTGTAGACAAAGGAGAGGATATTAGAGTTGTCATCAGTTAGTAGTCAGCGACGCGAAGGTGTTCTTAGTGGCCAGTAATAGATGGAGAGAGAAAGAGTGAGAATGTATACATACAGTCTTTAGCTCTTGCCCCTTACATACTAGGAAGTGGGCGTGAGGTACGCGTGCGCGCGCGCCGAAACGGCGGCGGCTTGTAAGCCCAACCTCTCTCGTTGAGAGTTGGTTCTTACGAGGATTAGAAACAGCTTATCGCCTTTTTTTTTATACTCGTTTCCAGAGTGTATTTTGCGCATGTGTATTTCCTTAGAAAGCGGAAGTGACGTCGTCCATGTAACTGTTCGCGTGTGTGAGTACATGTGTGTACGTAAGTGTGTGTGTGTATATATACGTGAATGTGAGTGTATGTACGCGAACGTGAATAAGTGTACATGTGTGGACGTGGGCGCGTATGTTTGTGTGCGCGTATGTATATGACAGCTTGAAATATGAATGTGTGTTTTGTGTGAGACTTGAAAAAGGCTCGTACACACGCACGAACATACAAACGCGCACACACATGCACTCACACACACGCACACACACACATATACACACACGCACATATACACACATACACGCGCAACCACACGCGCACACATACACGCACATACACACATACACACGCGCGCGCGCACACACACACACAACTATTACGCATTTTCCCCTTTATATATTAGATATATTATTTCGGGTTTGTGTTACTATAAACATAGATTCAAAAAAAGTTGTCAAAAACAAATATATAACAAATAAATGCTATCAAAGACAAGATAAGTTACTTTTCTACCTAACTGGATATGTTTTTAGTGTTTTTATTTAATGTAAAATGTTTTATCGGTTCGAAAAACATGCAGTGTTTACCGATGTATTGGAAAAAGACGCTGTTGGATTCGAAAAGTTTGGGAAATCAGTTAAAACTAAAAAATTATACAGAATACTGTTAGGAACTCACTCAATATTTTACCGTGACATAGGCTGACATATATTCGGTGGGTTTCTAACAATATTTTGTATAATTTTTTTTGTTCGGACTCATTTTCCCAAACTTGACATATTCAACAGCAAGCTAGCCGCTATTTGTCTTTTTCAAATGTACCGATAAACACTGCATATTTTTCGAAGCGAATAAACATTTTACATTAAATAAAAACACCAAAAACTTATCCAGTTAAGTAGAAAAGTAACTTATCTTGCCTTTGATAACATTTATTTGGTTTTTTGTAAACTTTTTCGAATCTATGTGTATAAACCCTATATTTATTTTTTTAATATACTTCCCTTTTTTAGGGGGGGGGTATTCTGATAAATGTCCAAAACGTTAAACTCTGCGATTTTGAATGCAACACTGTTATTGTTTTCATTCAATGAATGAATTCACGATGCCTGTTAACGCGGGTGCGGCAGTGCGGCACTAAGAGTGAACCTGAGAAATCAAATACCTGACTTGTCATTGGACAAAAACATTGACATGTTCTTAGGTTTTGAAATGACAATGGTCCGTCCTCACCTCCGCCCATCGCAACGATGACACGTGCCTGTGATGAACAGAAGCCGGAATGACCAGCCGGGAAAACGGTATCTAATAAACAACGGTCGGTCATTAAAATGTAATGATTGCCGATGGCGCTTTGGAAATAATTGTTATCAACTTCCGTATATATATATATATATATATATATATATATATATATATATATATATATATATATATATATATATATATATATATATATATATATATATATATATATATGTGTGTGTGTGTGTGTGTGTGTGTGTGTGTGTGTGTGTGTGTGTAAACTAATATATATATATACATATATATATATATGTATATATATATATATATATATATATATATATATATATAGTCAGTTAGTTATAAAAGTTATTGAACTAAATACTTAAAGTTTACGCATAAATTTATACTTTCGTATATTAATTTTATGTGAGCAAATGAAGTAGTTATATATATATATATATATATATATATATATATATATATATATATATATATATATATATATATATATATATATATATATATCTTTTTTTTTTTTTTTTTTTTATTACATTTTCGCCCCAAACAAGGCAGGCACATTGCCACTTTGGTGCAGGGGGCTACTATCAGGGGAAACATCTACTGGGGTACTATGTAGGGATTAGGGCAGCGAGATGTTGGTTCACGTTGCACTTGAACTTATGCATGTCAGTACAGTTGGGGAAGCAGTGACCCGGAATGGAATTCCAAAGTCTAGCAGTTCTGGGGAAGAAACTACTGGAGTAAAAGGATCTTTTACATCTAGGGATCTCTACAGTGTGGGGGTGGGATTTTGCAGCTTGTCGGGTCTGTCGAGGGTGTTCACGTCGTGGGGGCACAAGTGCTTGCAGTTCTTCAGAGCATTCACCATTATAATACTTGTAGAACAGGCAGAGGGATGCAACGTTTCGACGATGGGACAGAGGCTGAAGTTTTGATGCTAGTTTAGGGCCTATCAGATTTGCGACTCTCTTTTGAACCCTGTCAAGGAGCGAGAGACTAGTAGCCGATGCACCGGCCCAAATATGACAGCAATACTCCATACATGGGCGAATAGTGGCCTTATAGAGGTACAGGATACTTTCGGGTGTTAGAAGTTTTCTAGCACGGTAGAGAGAGCCCACCTTCCTTGCAGCGGCCCTGGCAATGCCCTCGATGTAACTGTTCCAACTCATGTTTCCAGTGAACGTTAGGCCAAGGAGCTTGAGAGACGTACTCTCAGATAAAGAGTCGTTGGCCATTGCTATAGGTGATAGAGAGGGTTTCTTGTAATTATTGAATGAAACCAGTTTTGTCTTGGTGGCATTGAACGTGACCATCCATTTTTGTCCCCATTCCACTACTGATTGGAGGTCATCCTCTAGTGTTTCTGCCATTACTTTAGATATATGTTCGTTTGTTTTCCTGTCATGCCTGCTATAGAGTGTGGTGTCATCAGCATATATCCCCATCTCAGAGGCAATCTTGTCGGGGAGGTCATTTATGAATATCAGGAACAGCAGAGGTCCCAGGATAGATCCTTGGGGCACTCCCGCATTTATATCATACTGTTTAGATGTACGACCGTCGAGGACAACCTGGATTTTTCTCTTATCTAAGAAGGATTTAATTACGTTAAGTATTCTACCAGTGATACCGTAAGATCTAATCTTCCTGAGGAGACCCTCATGCTATACCCTGTCAAAAGCCTTAGATATATCTAGAGCTACCGCTCTTCCCTCTCCCGCTTTGTCCAGTGAATGGTATATGCGTTCAGAGATTACAGTGAGGATGTCTGCCGTGGAACGGGCTTGTCTAAATCCATATTGACGGTCGGTCAGAAGTTTAGCATCTGTAAGGTGCTGGACTAGAGCATGGTTAATTAAGGTCTCAAATATTTTGGCAAAAAGTGGGAGGAGGCTAATAGGGCGATAATTTAATGGGTCAGTTCTTTCGCCAGAATTCTTGAATACTGGTACTACAGAAGCAGTTTTCCAACAGCTCGGAAAGCAAGATTCATTAAGGCATTTGTTGTAGAGTTTGGAGAGAACTGGAGCTACTTCGGCTGAGCACTTTTTTAATAGCACAGCTGGGATGAGGTCGGGTCCACATGCTTTGGAAGTGTCAAGGTTTTTTATGATAGCATGCACCTGAGCAGGGGTGATTTTCAGACATCTGCATATACCTTTGTATATATGTGTACATATATGGGCATGTGTTTTTATGTGTATGCGGGTATATGTGTGTATATATATGTGTGTATGCATATGCTCATATGTTCATATATTTATGTGTATGAACGTATGTAAATGCGTGTATATATCTATCGCTGTTTATGTGGAAGTTTATATGTATATGCATAAATATGTATATATTTATTATGTATGTATGTACGCATATATATAAGTGTGTAAGCATATTTGATAAATATGTATATATATATATATATATATATATATATATATATATATATATATATATATATATATATATATATACCCAGGCTTTACCCAGGGGATGCATATTGCGATATAATATGATTCAAAACCACCATTTTGTAATGAATCATTTATTCGGATGATAACAATCTTTGTTATATAATATGATAAAATATAATATAATACAGTATAATATAATATAAAATAATAATATAAAAGAAACACATTCATCGGTTTTCTGTGAAACAAAAAAAAGATGCAATTTGGTTATAGTTTCCGCATAAATGAATTCCGCTAATTTGCTTATAACTTTAAAAGAAAATGAAAGTTTTTTTGTTTTGTTTTTTTTTTTCATGGCGGTTTCTCGGTAAGGAGTTTCGTTTCGTATACTCTTGCAATTATTATCAGGTTGACAAAGAAAGTTCTTGCAGTTTTAACTTTTAAATTCAGCTGAACAAATCTCGGCTCAAATAAAATTTATTGATCGAAATAAGCACCATCAGAATCAACACACTTTGTTACAGAGAGAGAGAGAGAGAGAGAGAGAGAGAGGTGAGTAAACGTGGAGGTAGACACGTTTACCAGAATCGAAGGTCAGCTGACCAGATTACGTATATGTGACGTGGTCAGGTTGGCTCGATCGGTGATATTTGATTTGGGCTTTGAAGAAAACGGGCGGTTTTTCCGTTGTCTCCCCCTCTTAACTGGGGAGGGGGGAGACGAACGCTGACGTGTGTAGAAGAAGAACCCACACAAGCCGATTTCACTTACACCTTCTGCAGGACCTCTGGGGAAAGTGAAATAAAAACTATAAAACCCATTCATCGTCTTGGAGTGATAAATCTTCGTCAAACAGGTATCAAGTCTCCCTCCAGGATGAGAAATTTCCAGATGGTCCGTTTTGAAGAAGCAGAGGTAGGTTCTGAAAATACATGTCACACACACGATTCCCTTTATGATAATCAAACACACAACCATTTATATTAGAGACAATCATACGCACACGGAATCTTTTTTATGTTATACACCAAAAGTAAATGATGCCCCTCAATGAAGAACTCTATGTAACAAACATTCAAAATGGCGCCACTCGATGATAACGAATATATAACAACTTTTGCCAACGCAAAACAAGTTTATTTATGTCAGTAACGTAAAAATCTTGCGTTCTGGTGGCGATGAAGTCGCTGAAGGCGTTTTTGATATCGCTTAGGTTTTTGAATCATTTCTCACGCAGAAAGTTGTTGAGATGTTTGAAAAAGTGGTGATAGGTGAGAGGTTTGGAGAATATGGCGGATGAGGCAGAGTTTCGTAGCATATTCGTTCAACTTCTACAGCGTCGGTTTAGAAACGTGCTGTTGGACATTGTCATGAAGGAGAATTGGGTCTTTTCTGTTTACTAATGCTGGGTGTGGTTAACAGTACTTCCCCGCCCTAATGGTTTCGCCTGCATTCAAGAAACTGTAATGGATGAGACCGGTCACAGACCACCAAAAGGTCAGCATGGCCTTTTTTTGGTGCAACTCTGACTTCAGGAAGTGTCGTAGAGCTTCGTCGGTGTCTAACTATTGAGCTGAGCGTCGGCAGTTGTCGTAAAGAACCCACTTTTCATCGCGAGTCACAACCTGGTCAAGAAACGGGTCGTTCTTGTTGCACAAAAGAAGGGAAGATGATACTCTATAACGGCGTTTCTTTTGGTTGTCGTTCAATTAGTGAGGCACTCATTTATGAGGGTTTCTTTTTTTTTTTTTTTGTCTTTCCAATCTCTCTCAAGTGGTTGAAAATCGTCACCGCCACGAAATTTCTTTAACCACCATTGTGCTATGCGTTCACTAGTGGTACCTGAGCCAAACGCTTCGCTGATATCATGAGCTGTTAAGAAAATTGTGCGAATTTGCTTGTGAGATTATATATTATTTCCGCTATCAAACAACGCTGCAGCTCACACAAACCATGAAGACCGCAGATCGGAAGTCCTAGTGTTTAAAATATCCGAAATCACGATTCGAAACCGTGTCACTTGCATTCGAGGCGAGTACATTGCTATTCAGACCATCACGCCGCGTACAAGTCTATTAACTAACACATATAAAACGAATCACGGCAATGTCCGACTTTCGAACATATCTAATTCTTCTCAACAAGGGACGTAGTCATCTAACTAATAACCACCCGGACTGATGTCTCACAAGTAGGATTTCTGGTTTCCGATTTATTCAACCAATCGATTCATTGCTCACGTATTTTTCTGCTTGACCTTATTTGGCATCATGTCCTCTCGGCTGTAATAAACTTGTTTACATGTTTTAAGTTAAATGATTTTTTTAACATTTTTATTTCGAATGGCACTTAAAATAGTTTGTAATTCGATGAAATAGTAAGATTTGTTAAGTACAACATATATGTTTGTGCATATATGTTTGCTTTATCGGCTGTATTATTATTATTATTATTATTATCATTATTATTATTATTATTATTATTATTATTAATAATAATAATAATAATAATAATAATAACAACATTTGGAAAAAAGAATGAGAGAAATTGGAATCAGAGGGATGACTGGAAAAATACAACGAACAACAATAATGAAAACAGTTGAAATATTAAAGTAAACCCTTGAATGTGGAGACTCACACAGACGAACCAAACTCGTAGACCAGACAAACTGCCACAGAGACATGAGGCGCTACATGTAACCAAGAACATTGAAGCTGCATACCTATAAGTACTCTAACTCCACTCCATTCCCCCCATTACCATATCACTGCCCCCCCCAAAAAAAAAGAATGAAACCAAATAGCCAAGTAGTATAGGAGAAAGAAAAGGCCGAGGAGTGAGCACTGACCAAACCTCCACTGTATAAGTACGAAAGAACTGGGACCTTGGAGAGGCTTATTGCCGCTCAGATTTCAGTAAAGACCAATGGCCACTGCCAACGAGAACTCAATGGCAAGCAGCTGTTGCGATAATGCAGATTTATTTGCAAATGGTATCCAATGAGGTGGAGAGTACTGGAAAATCTGGGAAGATTTGTTGTCACTCAGCTTTCAGAGATAACCTGTGTGAACACTTGAGAGCCAATAATAATAATAATAATAATAATAATAATAATAATAATAATAATAACAATAACAATAATAATAATAATAACAACAACAATAATAATAATAATAATAATAACAATAACAACAACAATAATAATAACAACAACAATAATAATAATAATAATAATAATAATAATAATAATAATAATTAGCTGGTTTTCGGAGTTTATTGAGTTTTTCTTTTGTTTGTTATTTAATTGTGAGTTGAGATTGAAATGAATCGTTGTTTGTTTGTTTGTTTGTTTGTTTTGCTTTTTCGACCATGTTTTTATGGCTTCAAGTTTGAGCCGACCTTTAATTTCGAGATCTTTTTGCTCGTTTTCTAGTTTGACAATCTTTCAAAATAATAGTTCGATTTTTGGCTGTTTTATTTTGGTTGTCGCATCGAGCAAATAAGTGGCAATTAGGACCGAGGTTAAAGAATTTCTTTTGATGATCAGTGAGTTCTTGATCAGATAGAATTGATGTAGTTTTGTCTTTTGTTAGGAAGTGAGATGCAGCCTTTGTGCACATAGTTACGTTGTTTTCATACATGTTCTATACGAATATTCGAAACTATTATTTATTTCAACGAGACATCTATTGGTTACGGAGCATTGGTCGGTAGTGATAACATTCCTTAGTTTGATTTTTAGTTCACACGCGCGCGAGTGCGCGCACACACACACACACATACAAACACACTTATACATATACGCGCGAACGCGTGATGAAAATAAAAGGAAACAATCAAAGACAGGAAAAAATCTAATCGAAATACTGACCGGTTTCGTTCCAAATAATTTAACCGGAGGATATATATATATATATATATATATATATATATATATATATATATATATATATATATATATATATATACTTCATTTATTTACATAAATTTAATATACGAAAGTATAGATTTATGCGTAAACTTTAAGTATTTACTTCAAAAGTGCTCAATACGTAGGTAGAGCTAGTTAGTAATTTATAAAATATATATGGCGATTAAGCTACACTGAATATTCTGCGCATAAATCTATACTTTCGTATATTAAATTTATGTGAATAAATGAAGTAGTTAATAATAATATAGATAACTTTATAAATATTAATTCTTTAATATTTATAATATACTTTAATTTTACCATCTTGGATCATTTTGGTAAATTTAATTGTAATTTTTATTTTATATATATATATATATATATATATATATATATATATATATATATATATATATATATATATATATATACAGGACGTGTAGAGATATATTGACATCAGAAATTCACTGAAAACAAAAATGAACGAATAATAATATTACTAATACTATTAACAACGATGTATATATATTCTTCAAGTGCTGTGGGAGGTTATGTTGGTGATTTTTCAACGTATGACTATATAAAGTACTCCGGCTGGTTACGGTCGAGGGATAAGGGAAGGGGGCAAAGAGAGAAGGATACAAAATCGTAGCACCTCTTCTGAAGCCAAGCATTTGGACTTATGGGCTAGTGCCGCGTCCTGCTACCATGCCTAAGGTCTTCCACGGCCACCTGATTGCACCAGGGGATCACCACACTCTTCGAAAGTGTGAGGTGGCAGGATGTCGCTCTCATTTGAAACAACACGAAAGATCATAACCATAGCTGGAAACCTTGTTTTCATCACCCTGGCCACGTCCTTATTATTACTTGCAATCCAGCGATGCATTTTGAGATTGCTTGCAAGGGTCCTCTTGTCATAACTTGCATCGGTAGAGAGCATGAGTTGTACAGCGGCGCATCATATCCGACTCGTTCGTTGAAAATTGTGCCACTTTCGGACCGGATAGAATGCTCCTATCGCTGTTTGAATTCGTACATAACTGGCCAACTAGTAGACGGTCTGCAACCCCCCCCCCATTTCCGGTATCGCTTATTGAACATGTGTCACTTTCAGACATGATAGAAGACTCTTATCGATCTTGGGTTTTGTACACAACTGGCCAAGAAGTAGATTGTCTGCAACAAAAACACGAAAGCTGGTTTTCATCAAAAGGAAATGGAATAATGTCGTCTTTCCTAGGTCCACAATTTTATCGTTCCACCCCATGCATAAGTAGTAGTAGTAGTAGCAGTAATAGTAGTAGTAGTAGCAGCAGTAGTAGTAGTAGCAGAAGTAGTATAAGTAGTAGCAACAGTAATAGTAGTAGTAGCAGCAGTAGTAGTAGCAGAAGTAGTATAAGTAGTAGTAGCAACAGTAATAGTAGTAGAAGCCATAGTAGTAGTAGTAGTAGTAGTAGTTGTTGTAGTATGAGTAGTAGTAGTAGTAGTAGTAGTAGTAGTAGTAGTAGTAGTAGTGGGATTTTTTGTTTAGTGAAAGTTTCTCATGGTCATATCAAACGATATACAGATCCGCCGGATGAAAAAAGCGTAGTAGAGTTTGCGCCGTTTTTTTTTTTTTTTTAATTTTTTTTTTCTTTTGCGGGTCGCACGTGCCGCCGGTGGTGTCCAATTAGAAGAAGTTTACGCGATATGGACTAATTTTACGACACACTTTGACCTTTTCAACTGATGACCTCCGTTGCGCCCCCCCCCTCCCCTCCGCCATCCATTTTATTCATGGAATACTTTTTTTTCTCTCTTTCTAAACGGGTATTTTCTGGATTGAGAGGGGAAATATATTTCCTCGATTATTTTCAACAATAGTATCCCAGCGTTTGCTCAGCATTGGCCAGGACACGACGCCAATAGCCAGATTATGCAGAGCAACTGCTCGGGTTTTGCTACTGTCTGACGAAACACGCCGATCAGCAAATCACAACGCGGCGCGCTGAATTACGAGGATTTTATAATAAAAACAAAAAAAGAAAATGTTCTTGGAACCTTTTTTTTAAAAACATTTCCTTAAAATTATTTGACCCCTCAAAAAATTGTTTTCTTCTAACCTTTTCTTGGCAGGTATTATTTAAAAAAATGAATGATAAAAACAAAATTACAGCAGTTGGTTTATATATATATATATATATATATATATATATATATATATATATATATATATATATATATATATATATTGATTAGTTTTTTTGGAAAAAGAATTCCAGCAGAGTGCTCAATTAAAAGGAAAATCCAAATTTTAAGAGCGTACTTATATTTTGTGTACAGAAAGTTGTTAGTTGAGACAGGTCATTGGTACCGTCGGTTTCAAGCCCGATAATAAGGCCCGTTTAAGGTATCCTTATCAAGCTCTCTTCAGCCAATATTCGTCTGTGACGAATATTGGCTGAAGAGAGCTTGATAAGGATACCTTAAACGGGCCTTATTATCGGGCTTGAAACCGACGGTACCAATGACCTGTCTCAACTAACAACTTTCTGTACACAAAATATATATATATATATATATATATATATATATATATATATATAGAGAGAGAGAGAGAGAGAGAGAGAGAGAGAGAAATACTTTCTTTTTACTCATGTTCACCCCTTACAAAGCATATCGCCACTTGTACGTAAGAGGCTACTATTTGGGGCCATGTCTAGGAAAGATTAACAAGATATTTCTTTATGCTAGATTTAAACTTCTGCATATCAGTACAGTCAGGGAAGCAGACAGCAGGAAGGGAATTCTAAAGTCTAGCTGATCGAGGGAAGAAACTATTAGAATAGAAACCTTTCTGGCATTTAGGGACATCAATAGTGAAGGGGCGAGATTTTATTACTAAACGAATTCATCAGAACACATTCCATTAAAATATTTGTAAAACAGTCACAGTGATGTTACATTGCGGCGATGGGACAGGGGCAGGAGCTTAGTTGATAAAGTGTGACTAATTATCCTGACAACTCTTTTTTGGACCCAATCTAAGAGGAAGAGACTTGTGGTAGATGCACCAGCACAGATACTCCTCCTGAAGCCAAACTTAGGTCTCTTTGAACTTGTGGGCTGGCTCGGAGTCCTGCTGCCACACCCAGGGTCCGCCAGCGGCCACCTGCTTGCACCAGGGGATTATCACAGTGTTCAGCACATCCAGGTAAAATTTGGCTTTGATTTTCAATCCGACCTCGAAGATGTGAGGTGGCATGATTTAGCCCTCACTTAAAACCATACCAAAGACCATAATCTTGGCTGAAAACTTTGTTTTCGTTATCCTGGGCATGCCCCTGTTATTCATGGCAATACAGCGATACATTTTGAGGGTTCTGGCAATGATTCTGTTGTCATAACTTAAATCGGTAAAGAGCATGAGCTGTACAGCGGCGCATCTCCGATCTCGCTTATTGGACATGTGTCACTTTCAGACATGATAGAAGGCTTTTATCGCTCTTGGGTTTTGTACACAACTGGCCAACTAGTAGACGGTCTGCAACAAAAAAAAAAGCAAATCGGTTTTCATGAAACGGAAATGGAATCATGTCGTATTTTCTAGTGTGCCAAGTTCATCTTTCCACCCTGTAATAGATGTTTCTGGCATACCGCAACTCACAAATGGGCTACAATTGCTGAATCCGCACGCAATGAAGAACGCAAAAGAAAATACGACATTAGAACAGACAGAGCAGTCAACACCTCTAATACAGAATTATCCAACAGGTGTCCAACATGCGGGAAATATTTCAAAGCTTGAATCGGTCTAACAAGCCATCTTCGAACCCTCAGAACAATTATGTGATCATGGTCATCTTCGCAATCGATAGACGAGCATCATCATCATCATCATCATCATATTAATACTGGTCTGCTTCAAGGGGCGATTTTTGGACTTTTATTATTCCTGATATTCATAAGCGACCTTCCTGATAAAATTGTGTCCAAAATTGGTATATTTGCTGATAACACCATGCTCGAAAATAGACATGAGAGGAAACAAATGAATGTACATATATACAAAGCAATAGCAGAAACCTTAGAAACCTTAGAAAATAATGTCATGTCTGTAGTGAAATGGGTTGCAAATGGATGGTAATATTTAATGCTACTGAGACAAAGCTTGTTTCCTTTAATAACTACAAAAATCCCTTCTCAACCACCGCTTGCCATGACTAAACACCCTATCTGAGAGCTCATCGTTCAAACTCCTCGGCTTAATATATACAGGTAACACGAATTGGAACAAATACATTGAGGACATTGCCAAGGCTGATGCAAAAAAGGTGGGTTCCCTCTATCATGCTTTTTTTTTTTACAAAGGAATCACCACTTATCAAGGTCTGGAAGCCACTCGATGATAAGGATTAATAGTATACACTAGACTACCCGTGACCAGTTGGGTCAGTATGTTATATTAGCTATGGAATTAATGTATGAGCGGGGCACTTGTGACACCAAGAAAATAGTTTTTTGTGATATAACAGAAACATTTCTATGAAAGTATATTAAAATGAAAAATGAATAAAGACAGATTTCTATGAGTCGTTCTGTTTATAATTGTTTATTTTTGACAAAAAAAAACAAACTTACAGCCATTGAATTATACGTGGTTTGCCATACTTATAGGTAAATGAGCACTAAACAGATACCATAATACTTAAAGTTAAATACAAATTTTGATATATCTTTTAATGTAAACATGACAAAAAACAATCGGAACGCTGAAAACGTACACAGTAAAACAATGCGTTTTATTGTCGCGTTGATTATTTATTTATAACGCAAATTTAAAAAAAAAACATATTTTCGAGGTTATTTATTTCTGTTGGTAGTGTAGAATAAAATGTATGAATGTTTTTTAAGAAAGGTGTATTAAAAATGGAGACTATTTTTTTTTTAAAAGTAACGATTTGTGTTTATTTATTGACGTTGTTATGGGTTTATGTTTATGTACCCATGCACAACCGGAAGTCGTAAACCGGATTTTGGGTTACAACACCCGTTACAAGGTCATTTGAGTTTTATAATTATATAGATTAGGCAATGGGATTATAGCGTAGTAATCATAAGTAGTGGAGATTTTGTAAATTGGATTACTTAGAGGGGCGGTTCATCAAGAATTTGTTTACATTTAACTTGAAGACAATCAAATTGTAGTCAGCTGGAAAGCAGGCAAACGCAAAGGAGTTCCATAGGCGTGCAGTTCTAATGTTAGAAAATTACTTCCATCTGAAAGAACCCTCTATCTCTACAAAGCTGCCATTTACCCATGCATGGAGTACTAGGTGTATCAGAAATTTTGGGGAATTTTTGACACCCCTAACACGAAACTGTGAATACAATATAAAAAAACTCGTAATTTCTCTTTTAAAAGTGGGTTGTTTATTTTTTTTATGAATTATACTTCCAAAATAAACTATTAAAGTTGTATAAAAAGTAATAGAAATATTATTTTTTTATTTAAAAAAAAAACAGTAATGAAATCAATTGAATTTTACGAGTTGAGTATTTTTCAATTTTTAAACTTTAAAAATCTATCAAAATTTTTCTATTGATTAAATTTTTACAATATTTTCAGGGTCAATGTGAAATTTTATGCTCTTTCCAATAAACTGAATATAATATTTTAGACAAAGGTTTTTTTTTAATTCACGCCCCCATATTGAAATGTCTATTAAAAAGTAAATAATTAATTTACTCACCAAAGTTTTATATATCACAAATTTAAGATAAAAGATCAATAAATAATATATTCAAATTTAAAACAAAAAAAGAAGTGTTTTTTAGAAGTTTACCTGTAAAGTCCGAAATTTAAAACTTCTTTTTTAAACCACGTTGTTTTGTTTTTTTGTTTTTTTTTATTTTGGTCCTTGCTCCTTTAATTTTATTTATTTATTTATTTATTTATTTTTTTGCTCCTTTAATTGAAAAAACAATTAGGGTCTGAGTTACATTTTTCGAGTAGTTATAAGCTTGGAAAGACAGGGGGTTGAATTATTCAATATTTTTCACGCATTCGTAAGGTCAGTGTCTGACACACCTAATGGAGTACTTATAATTCAACGAATAATCAACAATGTTCGTGATACACATGGAACTTATATTATTTTTTTATTATTTTAAGACAAACAATGATCGCAAAAAATCGGAAAATAAAGTTATAAATTAAGAAGCCTTTTTTATACTATTAATAGTGTTTTATTATATATAAACACGACGGACGTTCAAAAGTAGTGTTTCCTATTTTTAATTCCGCCCGAATGGATCAGAGGGGACTGCAAATTGTATTGTAATGATGATTGAACTTATGCGTTCAGGTCAAGTAAGTTTCGTCTCTCAGTTGCAGACGTTGACAGCACGAGTCTCTAAGAAAACACCCCCTGACATGGACCTACGTCAGAAGCAGAGACGCGTGGTTAAATTACTCGGAAAAGTGCACTCAGAATTGTGGTGACTTCAGAATTTATTTTATTTTTTATAAAATAAAATAAATTCTGAAGCACAAAAGTTCGCTCGGTTTAATGGTCCCACTTCCGTCTTTGTAGCTCTTCAACTTTCTGAGTTAAATAAAATAGAAGGCTTTACTTTTGGAACGACCTACGTGCATATAATATTATGTATATATTATTGATGCTTAACTCTGTGTGTGTGTGTGTGTGTGTGTGTGTGTGTGCGTGCGTGCGTGCGTGCGTGCGTGCGTGCGTGTGTGTGTGTGTGTGTGTGTGTGTGTGTGTGTGTGTGTGTGTGTGTGTGTTATTCCAATGTCCATATGGATTTATTAAAGAGCAGCTCAAAATCTCCGCCGAGGTCATTTGGGCCATTAGTGTTGATTTCCGTCGTGCAAAGTCTTTTCCCCTCGAAAAATGTTTACGGATGTTCCAGACGTTTAGCCTCTGTGCGTCCGGAAATGTTCAACTGATAAAACCGACGCCATTACACTTTGTGTGATGACGTCATTTCCGGTGAGCTGGTCGCTTCCGAGTATTTGGTTTCTCTCTTCATTTTGTTTTCCTCGGACGAAAAACAAATCTGGAAAAAGTTTATTTACTTAAATTTTAGCGATGTATCGGTATTATACAGCGGTGGTGGTGTAAGAGCGCTATTCTTATAATCCCTACAGTGTTTTTTTCTCTATCTCACGTCCACTTTGTCGCGACAGGATTCACAGGTTGGGATCAAGTGGTTATGTGACACTTAAGGCTTCTATCTCCCCTTCCCTACGCCACTGTCTTCTTGTTAATCTTTGTTCTTTCTTTCTTTCTTTTTCTTCTTCTTTATTTCCTTCTTTCTTTCCTTCTTCTCTGCTTTCTTTTCTTCTTTCTTTTCTTTCTCCCCTTTTCTCTTTCCTTATTTGCTTCTTCCCTTCTTTCTTGCCTTATTTCTTTCTTCCTTTTTTTCTTTTTCCCTTCTTTTTCCTTCTTTCCTTTACATTTTCTTCTTTCCTTTTATTTTTCTTTCTTTCCTTCTTTCTTCCTTTCTATCTTTCTTTCCTTCTTTTCTTTCTTCGCTTTTCCCTTCTTTCTTTATTCCTTTCTTTCTTTCCTTCATTGTTCCATTCTTTATTTCCTTCCTTCCTTGTTCCATTCTTTCTTTCCTTATTCCCTTCTTTCTTTCCATCTTTCTTCTTTCCTTCCTTCTTTCCTTCATACCTTTTTTCTTTTCTCCATTCCTTCTTCCCACTCTTCTTTCCTACTTCCATTATTCCGTTCTTTCTTTTCTTCCCTTCTTTCTTTCTTTATTTTCTCTTTTCTTTTCTTATTTCATTCTTCCTTACTTTGTTTTCTCCTTCTTTTCTTCTTTCTTTCTTTTTTCTTCTCTTCTTTCTTTCCTTCTTTTACCTTTTCTTATTTCCTTTTTTCTTTCTTTCTTTTTGACCTTTTTGCTTTTCTTCTTTCTTCTCTCATTTCTTTCCTTCTATTGTTTATGTCTTCCCTTATTTCTTTCCTTTTTTTCTTTCTTGCCTTCTTCTTTCATTCTTTCCTTCTTTCTTTACGTCTTCCATTTTTTCTTTCTTACTTTCCTCCTTTGCTTCTTCTCTTATTGTTTTTCCTTCTTTTTCTTCCCTTTCTATTTTCTTTCTTTCCCTCTTCCCTTTTTCTTTCCTCTTTTCTTCTCTTCTATTACTCTTTTCATTTCTTTCTTTTCTCTCTTTTCTCTCTTCTATCTTTTCATCTTCTTTTCCTTCTTCTTCTTCTTCTTCTTCTTCTTCTTCTTAATCACTTTTCACAGGATAACGCCTTCTCGAGGAAAAAAGTTAATGAGTGTCAGATGTCCGCTGAAACAACACCGTGACGATTGGATTATTTTGACTAATGTTCTCATCTTGAATGTTGCTTTTTTGCTCGCAACGTTTTTGTCGATGTAACCTCCGATCTTCTTCAGCTTATTTGTGTTTTGTAGCATTCACATCAAGATCAGTAAACATAAGAACTTCTAAGATTTTCCTACAAGAAATGATTGCAACGGTTTTGTCAGCTAGACCATACCTATCAATCTGATGAAACAACCCCTTGTGTCAGATCCTATCAAAGGTCTTTGATATATCAAGAGCTATTGCTCTAGAAAGAAAGTTTCAACAAGGATTCACTGATCCTAAACGATATTACAGTCAGTACATCAGCAGTTGAGTTTGCAGGACGAAATCCACATTGTTTAACAAGAAAGTTGTTTGACAAGAAAGTTGTTGCGGTTTTTAACTTTTAAATTCAGATGAATATATATCTCGGCTCAAACAAAAAATTTGTTTATCGAAATAAGCACCATCAGAATCAACACACTTTTGCCAACGTCAAACAAATGTATTTATGCCAGTAATGTAATAATATTACGTTCTGGTGGCGATGAAGTCATTAAAGCCGTTTTTGATATCGCTTAGGTTTTTGGAGCACTTCTCACGCAGAAAGTTGTCGGGATACTTAAAAAAAGGGTAGTCTGTAGGTTAAAGGGCTGGAAAGTATGACGGATGATGCAATGTTTCATAGCCCAATTTGTTGAACTTTTGAAGGGTCGATTTAGCAGTGCACAGTCGGACATTGTCGTAGAGATGAATTAGGCCTTTTCTGTTAACTAATGCTGGGTGTTGTTGCTGAAGTTTTTTATGCATTTCATCCATTTATCGACAGTACTTCTATCCCGTAATGGTTTCGTCTGCATTCAAAAAACTGTAATGGATGAGAGCGGTCGTAGACCACCAAAAAATCAACATGACCTTTTGATGCTACTGTGACTTCGGGAAGTGTCGTAGAGTTTTGTTGGCGTCTAACCACTGAGCTGAGTGTCGGTGGTTGTCGTAAAGAACCTACTTTTCATTGCAAGTCACAACCCGGTCCAGAAATGAGTCATTCTTGTTGCGTGAAAGAAGGAAGGATGACACGTCATAGGGCGTTCTTTTTTTTTTTTAATTGTCGTTCAATTCGTGACACACTCATTGTTCTCGAACAGTTGTGCGTGGATTGGCTTCGACTAAAGCTCGTAGTTGATCGTTGTCAACATCCGATGGCCGACCACTATGCTCATCATCTTCAAGACTCCCTGTTATATTTTGGGTTTCATTAAAAGAGTCTTATAAGTGATGCTGTTGAGAGAGTTCTAGAGAGAGTTTCTTGAGAAGGATGTTGTGGGAGAGATTGTTCGTTCTATGATGTTTCATATATATTAAAAGTTCATTATTACTTAGAAGTGTTGATGGAGGAATCTCTTAGTGAGGAGATAGTGTTCAGACAGTCTTAGTGTAGATATGATATGTAGATTCACATTGTGGATATGAGATGTGTATGTCACGACATTTTATAACACAGACATATAATAACAATTCACTTTACCTTTTTGTAAGAATCACAAACACAAGACGACGTTTTATCAAAACACATGATGGGTTTATTTCTTCACGACCGGCCGTGGTTTTCATCATCAAGAATTCAAAGCTTCACATTTTAGTTTCAAAGTGATCGTCTCGCTTCCTAGACCTTCGAATTCCCAGACCCTCTCTGAGTTTCTCACTGACTGTCTCTCTAACTAACTAACTCTCACTTCCTATATTAAGAAATCCATGCATGTTCGGCCTCGTGAGCAAAATTCACGTGTTTCAACATGCGCGACTTTGCACGTTTCCGACATTATTATTTCCCAATAACCTATTCTTTCTTTGATGTTTTTACAAAGGAATTCAACCTACATATCTAATTTATTCAACCCACATTTTATTATCCACATTCTTTCTAACAATTGAATAGTTTATTTATTATTTATTTCATCAGAATTAACAATTTACTGGGCATTCCATTTAAACCTATTGTTCTTTAAAACTTATATCCAAGGTTCGATTTCTGCTTTCTCTCATTTTATTTTCATTTTAAGTAATCTCTCTATTTTTATACTTACATGAAAAGGGGACAGCCCTTATCATGTAACATCTCGTCGCCACCACAACATTTCTTAAACCACCATTGTGCTGTGCATCCAGTAGTAGTTCCTGGGCCAAACGCTTCGTTGATATCACAAGCTGTTTCAACAACATTTCAGTCTAGCTTGAATTGAAATAAGAAAAATGTGCGAATTTGCTTTTTTTCATCATCTTGTATTCGATAGAGAGAGAGAGAGAGAGAAGGAGATAGAGAGAGGCAGAGAAGCAGGTGTATGTGAATGAGTGAGAGAGAGACAGAGGAGCGAAACGTCTGTCAGTCTCGTGTAAGTTATGGGTCAATTGTTTGAATCAGTGATAATTGAATAGCAATATTTAATGCTACTAAGAAAAAGTTCCTTTCCTCCAAACATTTCAAAGGACTTCTTGAGCCACAGATAATAACACTCTAGCCGAGAGTTCATCATTCAAATTCCACAGCATAACATTCACAGGTAAAATGAATTGGAACAACTATATAGAAGACGTAGACAAGGCTGCTACAAAGAAGGTGGGCTGCCTCTAGCATGCTAGACAAATCACACCTGACAGTATTCTACAAAGACACCATTTGCTCTGCATACAGTACTATTGTAATATCTGGGCAGATATATCTACCATTAGCTTCTCCCTGTTAGCCGCAGTAAAAGAAAAAAAAACTCAATCTCGCTCTTTCTCTGTCTCTATCTCTTTCTTTGTCTCTATCTCTGTCTCTGTCTCTGTCTCGCTCTCTCTCTCTCTCTCTCTCTCTCTTTCACACATACACCTCTCTCTCTTCTTATCTCTCGTTTGCTTTCTCTTTCTCTCTGCCTCCTTCTCACTTTCACACGTACTCAACCACCTGTCTCCCTCTATCCCTTCTCAGCTAGGAATTTTTATCGTAGGCTCCCAAAAGTCAACAGAGATAAGACCATGTCTATAATGATCCCCGGTTCCTATTGATTTTGTAGTGGGAGTTTAGTCCTGTGCAATTCTATGAGGTCCTCTTTCCCAGGCTTTGCCTTCTCTCTGTGAGAAGGGATTATTTTATTGCTAATCGCCTGATGCGCCCTCACCGGTGAATGCCAACGAGGTTTCCCAGGCATTTTTTGCATGTTAGAGTGCTCCTGCTCCTCCTCTGGACGCTTACCTTTCAATCACACTTTCCGACCCTGGTGTCTAAGTTCTTGCAACAAGAGAGAACTAAACATCCTCTCTCTCTCTCTCTCTCTCTCTCTCTCTCTCTCTCTCTCTCTCTCTCTCTCTCTCTCTTTGTTTTTCACACACACACACAAGAAAAAAAAAAGTCTCCGACGTTGTTAAACTGTGTAACTAGAAACCGCCCCGTTGGATTAAAGCTAAAACAACATCCACCCGAACCAAAGCAAAAAGTGGGCGACGGGGTGATTATGGTGATTGGGGGAGGGGGGGAAGGATTTCTAAAATTATGCAAAACGCAACACGGCGCGCACTTGTTGACTCCCGACGCGGGGGAAGGTATGTGAGAGGGTCATCTTGAAGAAGAGAGAAGAAAATTCTAAATTGAATGGCAGCCTCGCTTTAAGTGTCGGTGGGATGGGAGAGAGAGAGAGACAGTACGTACTTCGCATTGTAATTAGAGAAGGGACGGGGGCAGTGAAATTGTCGGATGTTTTTTTTTTTTTTATTTTTGTTTTTGTTTATTTTCCTTCCAAACATGTGTCTCCGGCCTGGCACATTCACTTTCTTTTCCTTTTCTTTTAATTTTCTTATTTTTTATATATATATATTTTTTTTTCAATAAATTTGCATTTTATAAAACACTCTGTAGTAAAGCTTTATTTATACATACCCGTCTCTCTCTCTCTCTTTCTCTCTCTCTTTCTCTCTCTCTCTCTCTCTCTCTCTCTCTATATATATATATATATATATATATATATATATATTAATTTTATTTATACAAACATTAATGGCCTAAATAATAAAATTAATATACATGCTCTGTTCACTCATTGAGCACTATTTTGGTAGACACGTGTTGTTTCATTGGATGTACTTCTAGGAAACTAAACTCTACTGGCTATATATATATATATATATATATATATATATATATATATATATATATATATATATATATAATTGTACAGAAAGTCAGAAAAACATTGGTACCGTCGGTTTCAAGCCTAATATAAGGGGGACCAGTTAATGGTAAATAATGTTAGGCTCTCGTCAGCCGTGTTGTTTGTTGGAAAACATGGTCAATAGTAGATAAAGCGAGAAAGTATAAACCGTATAAATTAAAAAGATGTAATCTATGTTTACTTTATAGCTACCCTGAAGAAAAAGAAAGCCCTTATTCATAGATGATTTCAAATGTTTTCACGCCCTCCCATTTATTGTAGCAGCAGTGTAATCACGGGAACCCCTTTTTTCCCCCCTTCTTCCGTTTCTTTGTTCCTTCCTTATTATTTTTCTTTTTCTTTTTCGTTTTCCTTTTCTTTTCCTTTTTATTCCCTCTTTATATTCTGTTAAGTCTTGGCGTTCTCTCCCCTCCTGCTTCTCCTCCTCTTCCTCGTCCTCCTTCTCCTCCTCCTATCGCTTTTTGTGTTTGGAGTCTAAAATGTCACTTAGCCTACCATTCCTACCTTTTAAGTTTAACTTTTTATTTTTATAAAATATATATAGATATATATATGTCATTTTTCCCAATTAGGACTCAGTCGCCTTCAGTGGCACATACGCTTTATTACGTCGCCTAACGAGGACTTTTGGTTGTTGCCAACAAATTGTCCGAAACATTAGCATGTTCAGTGAAGTGAAGCGACTATGTAATATTTGTCTATATAAACAAAAATGTTATATTTTGCTCTTTTCTATTGAGCACTCTTAATAACCTTGTTTTAATGCATGTGCTTTCTCTGGAATACCTTAACCTTCGTATATAGGCACAGACACACACACACACATATGGGTGTGCTTGTGTGTGCTTGTGTGTGTGTGTGTAGAAAATCAATACGAAAAACATACATACATACATACATACATACATAAAATGACAGAGAAAAAGGAAAAGCATTGTATTTAAATTGGAAGCCATCACAAAAATTGGAAGCTGAATATGTCGGTTACAGAAATCAGAGGTTAATAACAATTAATGTTGGAAATTAAACTCAAGGTTAGATATATTGCAATAATAATAATAATAATAATAATAATAATAATAATAATAACAATAACAATAATAATAATAATAATAATAATAATAATAATAATAATAATAATAATAATAATAAACAACTTTATCCCGTATATCTCCAAGGGAGGGTTGTGTGAGTGTGTGTCTGTGTACATTTCCCTACCAAATAACTCTGTCAATTTTTGATCTACAGACTCGAGATTTGACATAAGGGGTATTGAGATTTGGGAAAATCTTTTTAATCGATGTTCGACCGAAATTTGGCTTTCAAGAGGTCAAAGTTCAACGATTTGACCTGTGAAAACTCTACAAACCTCCTCCGCCAGTTTCGGGTCTAAACACTTAAAATTTTAAATGTAGGTTACTTGGACATGAATAAAACTTTTAATTTTATTTGAGCCTAAAAAATTAATCTTAAGGGGTCAAACGTGGAGTCAAAGTTTTAAAAAATTTAATCTCTGCGGTCTCTACCAAATTACTCAGTCTAAACATTTGAAATTTTACATAAAGGGTATTCAGAGATAGGGCAAGCTTTTTAATCGGGTTGGGTCGAAAATTTGAGCTGCCAAGGAGTCAAAGTTTTTAAAAAAAATTGACCTTTGCGGTTTTTTGAAAACTATTAAGCCAATTTTAGGTTTAAATATTTGAAATTTTACATAAAGGGTATTCAGACATGCAGCAAGCTTTTTAATCAGGTTTTGGGCGAAATTTGGCTACGAAGAGGTCAAATTTGAAAGAGTTTACCTTTGCAGACGCTACCAAATTTTTTCGACAATTTTGACCCCTTAACATTTATTGTTTTGGGCTCAAATCAAATTATAAGGTTTGATCCGTGTCCAAGGTTTAACCTACATCTAAAATCTCAAGTTTTTAGACTCAAAATTGGCGGAGGCGTTTGTGAGAGTTTTCAATGGTCAAATCGTTGAACTTTGACCTCTTGACAGCCAAATTTCTGCCCAAAAAACGATTAAAAAGGATTTCCCCTAATCCTAATACCCCTTATGTCAAATCTCGAGTCTGTAGACTGAAAATTGACGGAGTAGTTTTGTAGGGAAATGTACACACACAGACACACATACACACACACAAACACACACACACATAATTTCACTTTTATAGATATATAGATTGCTGTTGAGAATTGAGTAATCACCATTTTTTCCTACGTTATCACCTTGCTACTAAACCAGGGTAATTTTCCTTTTTTCATATCTTGCTACATAATCATCTCCATGGTTTCCAACCGATTTAGATAGTGTAACAGATTTGGTTGTTATGGTAACCAACAGCCAATCAGAAAACCATCTCTCTGTTAATTACAGATTCTGAGAAGTTTTGAACACCAGTAATTTTATTATAACTTTTGTTTTCCAGAACGAAAACTGAAAACTGTTTTGTTTTTTGCTTTGTTTTTTGTTTTTGTTGTTTTTTTGTTTTTTTGTTTTTTAATATAGCTGAGATGGAGACCTGTGAACTGTAAAAATTGTTTGAAATTTAATGAGTGACCGGTGAAGCTTTAAAGCAATTCTAAATGAGTAAAACTAACACTAAACCATATATTCAAACACGGTAGTGTTTGAATGATGCAACTGTTTATATAAATGGATATTTGTTGAGGTCATTTACAAGCACCGCTCCCATGGGCCGGTGGGTAGAATTGCCGACTATCAACACGATGGTTGTAGGTTCAATCCCCGGCTAATGAGAGGTGCAAGTCTAGTTGTGGACCCCAACCATGCGGCTACAGTCAACCGCGAGAGATACAGCTGAAATTAAACATTTAACGTCAGTCAGAGTGATCTAATCATTATATGACGATCTATGCATATGAGCTAAGTGGACCGACTTTATTAAAACAATGTATATATATATATATATATATATATATATATATATATATATATATATATATATATATATGTATTAATTTTATTTATAGAAACATTAATGGCTACATATGTGCATACATGTTTCTGTAATCACCCACGTTGGGGGATTACGTCTTCAGGCCAAGAATTACTTTCGACGGTTACCGTCGAAAGTAATTCTTGGCCTGAAGACGTA